>NC_053150.1:47920118-48275863 GCF_016808335.1 Panicum virgatum | reverse complement strand
GCGAGATCGTGGAGTCCGATGATGAGGCTCACGCCACCGGGAATGTGGCCTCCGAGGAGCAACAAAAAGGTGACATTTTAGGGGAGAAAGCTGAGGAGACAGAGGGTGCGGGTGCGGGCAATGGCACGGTGGAGGAAGTGGCGGAGGAGGAGGACGACGATGATGATTTCATCACGAATGAGGTGAAGCGGAGGCTCAAGGAGCTGAGGAAGAACAGCTTCATGGTGCTCATCCCCGAGGAGGAATGCGCCGAGGTTGAGGAGGACGGTGGGGAGGAAGGGGAGGAGGAAGGGAGCAGCTCCAGGGAGTGGTTGGAGTCGGATGTCGGCAATGGGTTCCCACTTTGCGGGTTCGATTTGCTCTATGATAGGTACTGCGATAGGATGCTGGTGTTTCATAAGATGATGGCGCAGCTCATGAAGGATCCAGGTAAAAGATGTAGCCAGTTGTGGATGTTTCTTAGCATATGCTTGGTTCTATTTTCTCACATTCAATTGATTGTAACATGATGCATGTTCTTCAGCATTCAGCTGGTTTTGTTATTCTATTCGTATAAATTATAGTCAACGTTGAGCCTTGTTAGCATGTTAAAGCATGGTCCCTACTACTTTAAGTAAGCTTAATGAATGCAAGTGTTATATGGTAGTTGCATGACTCATTTAATATGCCCATGATTGCCGCTTGTATTCTTTTTGTAACCGTCTTTATAAAATGAAACCGTAGCATCGGGCAGCTGACATCACTCAAAAAGGCAAGAAAAACGCAATCTACAATTTTTGTCGTATTCTGTCTAGTGCTACTTGGTTACCTGAGTCTGAGTCCGACACCCATGCACTCATGCTGGATTCAAGTGGTATCTGGCATGTCCTTTTCTTTTTTGGCTGAATCAAACACCCATATGCGAACCCGAGTCAGACTTGGATGCACACACCTAATTCCAGTTAACACTACTCTGTCGCGTGAAGCAATATGGTAATTTCCTGCTGAAAATCCATGTGACTTTTCTTGTCTCGCTGAATCAGCCAATGTTTCCTGTTTAATGTTTCCCTTCAGCACATGCTATTGATTGCCTTCAGGATTCATCTCACCTTAAGCTGTATTGCTTCTCTTCAGTATTTTCTATTGCTTAATAAATTTGATAGCTTCATTTTACTGCTGCTTTATAGTGTGCCATTGATTTTATATATATTTAAATATGTCCCTCTGCATACTTTCACCATTCTAACGGTTGGGAAAAAAATCTTTTCTAGAGTCACTGAACATGTCCAAAAAGTCTCCAAGATCAGCATCCAAATTGGCATCTACCCTGCGTAACCTCTCATTCAAAAGAAGGGACGAGCTCCAGGAGGATTGTGAGCAACTTCAGCAACAGCAAAGCGAAGATGATCCTTATCAAACACTTGAAACAGCATATGTTGCTCATGTTTCGTTAAGCTGGGAGGCTCTGCATTGTACATATGTGCACCTGAGCCTTATAGTTGCAGCGCAACCTGATAATCCTACAACCTACAGCACAGCTGCTCAAGCATTCCAGCAATTCCAGGTTCTGTTGCAGAGATTCGTTGAAAATGAGCCATTTGAGCATGGTACCCGGGTTGAGAAATATGCACGGTCTCGGAGCTTGTTGTCAAAGTTGCTTCAGGTCCCCACTTTTCAAGGTAAGATTCTTTGGGACTTTGGATTGTACCTACTGAATACTTACTGTATATACTATACACCCTAGAGAAGGCGCCCTTGGAACGTCTGTGCTTCCGTGAGGCGACACGTGCCCCGCGATGCAAAAAAAAAAAACGCGCGGAGAGAGGCGCCCGACACGAGTCCTGGATTCGTCATCGCCAGCTGCCGCAAGTCGTCGCCCGGCCCTTAAGGCCGCAGGCTTACCACACCGGCTCCACGGGGGCGCCTGCGGGCTACCGCACCGCCTCACCCGCACCGCCTCTCCGTTCGCGGCCGAGTCGCCATCTGCGCCGACTCCGCCCGCGCTCGAGCCGCCGCCCACGCCCAGGCAGGCCATCCCCAGCGTCGACGCCGCCCGCTGCCAGATGCCTTTCCTGGCACCCAAGCTGCTGAGGCGGCAGCTGTCCGACGAATGCGGGCTCACGGTGACGGGTGTGCAGCTCCTGGTTGGCGAGATGGCGCGGCGGCGGGTGCGCGGCTCCCGGTCGGCGAGATGGCGCGGCGACGACGGTCCCCAGCGGGTGCGCGAGGGCGACGCCGACGCCGAGGCCGCGCCCAAGCCCCCTGCCTCTGCCCGCGCCGCAGCCGACGGCCGCATCAAACCTGCTCGCGGCGGCTGGATGCTCCGCTGAGGCCGCCTGCACAGAGTGGGGGCCTGGTTGGAGCTCGCTTGCGCTCGCGCCTCCTCTTCTCCTCGACTCGCGGGGAACCTCACCGCCTCATTCTTCGTCGCAAACCAGGGGCTCCGCGCGTGAGGCCGCGCTGTCGATTCGCCGCCTGTAGACTGCTTGGCTCGCCGGAGGCCGCCCCGCCTGGATCTGCGCGGGCTTCGCCGGTTCCCGCGCCACGGCGGCAACGGGCTGCAGCAGGGAGGAGTGCGCAGCGGCCGGCGCGTGAGCGAGCGACGCGGGTTGAGCGGCGGAGGGTGGCGGGATTGGACTGTGGACCCGCACGGGCGATCGACGCCGGCGACGAGGCTGCGGAAAAGGAGCAGTTCGCAGTGGAGCTTTTTCGGGTCGTGGGACGGCGGTGGGAGACGGAGAGGATAAGGGAGAAGGGAAAAAAGAAAAGAGAGAAGGATGGAAAAAAAGGAAAGGAAAAAATAAAAAAATGAAAAACCAAATGAGTGCGGCGGAGCGCACCATATACCTAGTTCTAACATAAATGTAACCTATACCATTTGAAACGTGTTCCTTTGAGCTGTAGAATGTTCCTGTGGGTTATGGTTTATAGACTTATGTTGTCATGTTCTTAACTTAAGTCCAAACAGTGCATACATCTTTAGTGTGAGAGAACACATTTCTACACTTTAGATCTTAATGACAGCAGGTGTGGTTCAGCAAATACCTAATACTTTTCAATCTAGATTTCGCTTTTTAGAAATATTTGTCTTAAATATCATAGAAGGTATGGTGGAATAAAGATTATTCCATTATGAGATGTCATGGATTGACTTTCTCTCGCATGCGTAATGTTTGTCTCTAGGTATGTTGATGATTCCTGTTTGTTTGGCACTTCAGTCAATGCTGTTTCTATATATGAATTTTTTTTTCAGAAGTTCAACATGTTTGGTAATGGTGTTATGTTGATTTCAAATCCTGTACAACTCAAATAAGCTGTGGAACATTTGCTGAGGGAAAATATAGAGCTGATATTGCCCATATGCATGGGACATTTTCGTTAGGTCATATTAAGTATAATGCAGATTATACCTTCTTAGGTTATTCATACTTCCTGCCCTGTCCTAGCCCAGTACTGTAGTAAATAAATTTAGGTACTGAATAATCTACACATTTCACGTGGTACAGTCCAATTCAATCTGCTGTTCACTAGCAATTTAATGAGCAGTGATGTACTATGTGGAACTTGGGTTCTTTTCTATTTCATGTTCATCTGACATTGGGGGAAAATGTTGGCAGTGGTACATTTTGTACCATAACTCTGAGTGCTTTCAAAAGGATGGTAATATGAGTAGTTTGTATGTTTGGGATTAAGAGCTGCATGTTTCATTGTTTCTACTATTAAGTTCCTATAACATGTACAGAATCTATGACTAAAGAGCTACACATTAGTTTTTAGATATTTTTATCTGCAAATTTAACATGGATACGTATGGCATGCACAAGAATTTCCTCAATAATTATGCATATAATTTCTTTAAAAAAATGTGAGTCCCTGTAATATCGGAAAGACTTGGTACAGATCTAGATTCTGAAACTTGTTAGTAATGTTAATGTCATGTGCACATCTAGCTGGCTTGTTGAACCTTAGCTTTGTGCATCCATAATGCTGGATACATTACTGGTGAATTCTTTCCTGTTACTGCGGCAACATGTTTAATTCCAAGTTCATATAAACCTGTACCAAAAGCTTGCATCACATCGTACTTTATTCTGCAGTAAAGTAATAAGTATTGGGCATAGTAGCACAGTAAACAAAGTAGTTTCTCTGTTTCATTTTCGTGATTCATTTCTTCCTTCTTTTACTAGGTTTCTAAATTCACAGCATGATATGTCTGTTTTTAGGGTCCAAATTTGGCCACTTGTTTGTATTGCATACTCGGATAATGATGCTCAGTTGTGTCTGATATATTATCTTGTTTATCATCTCTCTTCTCTCAAATCAGTTGCAGACAAGAATGATAACACTAAAGACCAAATGGAACCATCGATTTTCGCACCTGATCTCATCAAATTGTTAGAGGAGTCTATCCTAACTTTCCGCCTTTTCCTGAAGAAGGACAAGAAAAAGAATAGTGCTCATATGAGTGCTCATGGCCACACTGGAAGCTCGATTCATCAAGTGCAATCTTCACTCGATAAGGTAAATTATATTCTGTTGAGATCTTTATGAGCTTGCATTCCCTTTGTTCCATATGATCATTTGTCTTCCGTGGTTCTCTGAAAAATAGGTAGCAGTAGAACGCATCTTTCCTAGAATCTGATGTCGGCAAAGGCTGCACAGTTGTGACATTACCAAATAGGCCTTTGTGTTAAATACTCTTTCTTGAGTACCTGCTAACGCAAGTTTCCAAACCCCCGCAGAAGGAGGCGAAAGTGAAGGAGCTGTTCAAGAAGAAGAAAGGGTGGAAGAGCAAGACCTGGCCGGCCACAATGGAGGAGGTCCAGCTGCTGTTCGCCCTGATCGACATCAAGGTGGTGTCGCGGGTGCTGCGGATGGGGAAGCTGAGCAAGGAGCAGCTGCTGTGGTGCGAGGAGAAGATGAGCAAGGTGGACCTCTCCGAGAACCGGCTGCGCCGCGACGGGTCCCCCATCCTCTTCCCCTGCTGACGCCGCCGGCACGCCATGCGTGTCACCCCCCTTCCTGTTAGCTGGTGCCTGGCGTAGCTCGCCTACCGTATGATGATAATGTGTACATGCCTTTAGGTCGAATTGGAATGTCCATACTAAAGTAGGGCTTAAAACATGTGGTTCAGTCGGTGCTTATGCAATGCATTGCAACATGGGCGACAGACATGCTTCGTTTCACCCGGGAACGGGTTCTCTCTGAAACCTGGGATGTTACAGTTAACCATGTCTGGTTTGGCCTAACATGATGTTAAATAAGGCTCCCTGAAAAACTCCTCTCGATCAACACTGTCGTGGAGTGTAAACCCACAGCCGGGTGGCGTAATGTACCCGTCTAAACTCAGAGGGTGAGTACTCGGGGGTTAGCTAGGACTAGTTTGATCTCGCTGGAAGAACACGATGAACACAGCAGGTTTAGAGTGGTTCGGGCCGCCGGAGCGTAATACCCTACATCCACTGTGTGTTGTATTGCTTGTGTTCCCTTAGTCTCGAGAGAGTCTGAGGGAACCTGGGAGAGCCTAGTGCTGAGTCCAGCGTGAGTCTGTAAGAGTCTGAGGTGTACAGCGAGCGCCTTCATTTTATATCTCAAGAGAGGCGCGTACACGGCCGTTGAGTCCCCAACAGGTGGGCCCAACAATGTAGTATATAATAACATATTGTATATACATTATGGCATTGCAGGCGACGGAGATCTCATTTCTGAATTCCCTTCTATGTCCGTCAAGATCCTTCGTCCTGCATATTCATGCCCTGTCTTGTCGAAACGGCGCCAAGGTGTAGCTTGCGGCGTTGCCTGCAGCATAGCTAAACGGGCCGTGTAGCTTGCGGTGTAGGCGGTACGATGGAAAAGTGTCGTGCCGTCGTATTCATTTAATGCGGCAGACGGGCTCTGCGCGGATGCGGCGTATGCGGCTGCACTGTGTACCTCGGTAATATGCGGTCTACAGTGAGGTCTGACAAAGGCTGCCCCGCGTGCCGCGGCGGCAAAACACGCCTCAACCACCCGCATTGAATGCGGTGGGTGGGGGAGTCTTCCAGCGGAAGACCCGCGCCTACGGGACACGTGGCGCCTCCGGACCCCCCCCTCCGGCGGTATGTTGGCTCTACGCGCGTGGGAGGTCCGGATGGACGCGGGAGATTCCGGACCCCTATGGGGGTCCGAGCCCTCAGCTGTTGGCTCGGAGCTTCCCCTCCTCAGGGACACATGGCGTCACCGGACCCATTCCAGAGCGGGGAGCGGGTCCGGTGCCGTTGGCCCGGTGAGGTAGGAGCCTGACCCGTAGGGCCCGGCTGCTCCGCCCCTTATGGCGTAGTTACGGATGACTACGCGAGTCCTGACTTACTGCAGTAGAAGTAGTTATCCCTGCTATAATACGGACAAACACACGCAAAAGATCTCCGTTGGTTGCAGCAGCTTGATGCTCACTTCACCCCTGCAATCTCTGAATTTTTTTTTTGGTAGCCGCTGTACCCTCCCATCCTGTTTTGCCTCCGATGATTGCATCCTGCATGCAGATCCATCCAGAGCACTTGGGTGGGCTTTCCCGTCATGGATGCTACGCGCTGCTCGTGCGAGCGTGCGCCCGGCTCTGCTGCGAGGCCATGATGGACCTTTAGAAGAAGCTCCCGCTGCTGCTGGCTGCTGCCATGTCGTCGAGCCTTCCTTTCACGACACGCAGTCAGTGAGAGCCTCAGTGACAGAGCCTCATCCAGAAGCTTTGCGAACAGTAAAAAAAATCACAGATTTTTTTATATAAAAAACTTTAGTTCTGAAGGAGAAAGTTTCAGTGGATTCGTTGCCACTTACTACCGTCACATTCTTCACGCGAAGGAACGGCATCTCGATCAAGGCGAGGAGCGAGCATGAGAGAAACGCCGTGGGGCCCACCAAGTCGCCACCTCGGCAGCATGGGCTCTGGCAGGTGGGCCAGGTCGGTCCGGCGCTCGTGCTCCTTCCTGCGTGGATCGATAGCTAGCAAGCGTCAGCCGAAGTCCATGAGCGCAGCAAATGGAGATCAGAAGGAGGCTGCTGCTGCTGGTCATCAATGCGGTGTTGTGTGCGTGTGTGTGGGCAAGCTGATCATTCACTGTGCTCCTGCAATTTATGTGCCATAATTCCGCACTGTGCAGATTCCACTTCATCTTTGCCACGGACCACATCCCACGCTGAACTCAGTAACACAAAGTGCTCTCTTACAGCAGATTAGGGCATTGATACAAGGTCTTCGATGTGATTACCTGTTATCTCAATCTCTGACGAAGTGTTATGCTTCACTAATACAAAATTAGTAAATTACAGTGAGAAAGAAGCTCTTTTGATGGTAAATCTATTGATATCACAGGACGAAGTCAAAGTTCTTGTGCCTGGCAGGCTGGGCTGCTACACGTATTGTAGGTTGTAGGGCTGTGTACATCTAGACCGGATGCAGAGTCTAGGACAATAGTAGGAGTGTGTAGCACCTGCAGAAATTGCTGAACTGGAAACTTATGTGTGGACTGTTCTCATCCTCCCCACGTCTCGAGATCCACGAGGATGCTGACGGCGATGCGATAGAATCTGCCAACGTCCGACGACCTCTCGCTGGAATTCTGGAATCCCAATTCCTTGGTCCAGCAGCGCTAGACTTGCTGCATCCGTCGTCATCCTCGCAGCAGGTGCAATGCAGGTAGCTGCGCAGGGTAACTGCTCTCTCTCTCTCTCTCTCTCTCCTACAAACAAAACAAAAGCCTTGCCATTTGCACTCCAACAAGAAGGCCTTGGTGGCGCACCTTGCCATCCAAGCCGGCTGGATGCAGGAGGGAGAGGGAGTGAATGCCTCTGTGGCAGGGCATCATGTGAAGCGATGAAGGCAACAGCTGCATATGGTTCGTTCAATGCAGCCTGGAAACAGTAGGGATCTGCATCGAGTCCTTTGATTACTAGCTGCAGAAGGAACAGCTTCATTTCAGTGCAGACAAACAGGTACCATTCGGTTTAAGATGGTGGTTTAGGTAGGTCATGCACTCATGTACCTACAGCCATGGAGCCAAGCATAGGCCGGAAGAAAGTGTGCGCATGTGCATGCACAGATGCAGATCATGCAACAGAAACATAGATAAATACTGGGGTGTGTTTAGATACCCAAATTCCTCCCAACTTTCCAAACTTTCCATCACATCTCCATCACATCGAAATATTAAATATAGCAAATGACTTATGCATGGGGTACTAAATATAGGTAAATAAAAAACTAATTGCATAGTTTTGATGTACGTTGCGAGACGAATCTTTTGAGTCTAATTAGGTCATGGTAGGACAATTATTACCACAAACAAACAAAAAGTGCTACAGTGTGCTACAGTTTTCATTTCAGTGCTACAGTACTTTTTCTATGGGAACTAAACACAACCTGGGTGTGTTTAGATCCAAAAAAACCCCAAAATCTAAACTTTCCATCACATCGAAACATTAAATATAGCAAATGACCCATGCATGGAGTACTAAATATTGGTAAATAAAAAAACTAATTGCACAGTTTTGATGTACGTTGCCAGACGAATCTTTTGAGCCTAGTTAGGTCATGGTAGGACAATATTTATCACAAACAAACGAAAAGTGCTACAGTGTGCTACAGTGTCCGATGTGACTTTTTCTCCCACTTTTCCAAGATCTAAACACAGCCACTACCTACCACTACCTAGAATTGGGATCTTGATTCTTGCAGCCGTATCAAGAGCCTTGGACTCTGTTTCCAGTGAGTGAGCTGAGCTGTGTCCAAAACATATCCCCCCATCTTGCACTTGGCACTTGCACTTGCTGTCTACTATACAGCAGTAGAAGCATGTAGATCCAACCATTTACTGGCTGGTTCCCTGCATTTTGCTCTTGCAAGTTGCAGTCCTCCAGACATAGAAAATGCAGCAGTATCATAAACCCATGCTAGGTGCAGCATGCAAATGCAAGGCTTGCTCTGAGGAGGTACTCAATTCTTTATTCAATGAAATTTTCTTGTCAGCTTTTGTGGTTTCTTGCAGAATTTGCAGTCCAAGTGAATCAACTGAAATAAAGAGAAAAAATGTTTCTGAAAAAAGCTGAAGTAGTATTGTTCATATTTATTCCCTCCTTCCAAAAAATAAATGCACTTCTAGAATTCAAAATTTGTCCCAAAATAAAAGCACATCTATAAATAAGACAATCTAGGTTTAATTGTCTTTTTCTACTTTCTATTCTTCTAATATGCAATCATTACATCTTTATAAGGGTATATATATGTAATTTCACACTAGTATTGATCTTCGCATCCAAACTCTAGAAGTGCAATTATTTTAGAACAGAGTACAACAAAACAGGGGAAGTGCTGCCGGGAAAAATGAGTCTAATATTTCAATGGATGACCATTTGACCAGACTGAATGCTCACAGCTCAGCTCAGCTCAGCATAGCAACCGTTCTCACTCTCAAATGCAATAGTGGCATTTCCCCATGCCTCTTTTCCTGGTGGTGGCCCACATGGCACTGATGAAAAGAGCAAGCTGAGATTCTTGCTGTGTCCCGAGAGTTGGGCAGTTGATTAAGGTTAGCCCTGTACTATGGATCTATAGTGGCAGCAGTAAACTATGGCTGTGTTCACTTCCCACAAATTTTCTAAACTTTCCATCACATCGAAACATTAAATATAGCAAATGACTCATGCATGGAGTACTAAATGTAGATAAATAAAAAAACTAATTGCATAGTTTTGATGTACGTTGCGAGACAAATCTTTTGAGCCTAATTAGATCATGGTAGGACAATATTTATCACAAACAAACGAAAAGTGCTACAGTGTTTTTTATCGCTATAGTAATTTTTTCATGGGAACTAAACACATCTTATGAAAAAACGACCATGCTTGCCAATCATTCATGTCTTCTTCTGACTTTTTTTTAACTTGATGCAGGCTGTGTTTAGATGAGGTGAAAAGGGGAGAAAAAGTCACATCAGTCACTGGAGCACACTGTAGCACTTTTCGTTTGTTTGTGGTAAATATTATCCTACCATGACCTAACTAGGCTCAAAAGATTCGTCTCGCAACGTACATCAAAACTATGCAATTAGTTTTTTTATTTAACTACATTTAGTACTCCATGCATGAGTTATTTGTTATATTTAATATTTCGATGTGATAGGAGATGTGATGGATGTGATGGAAAGTTTGGAAATTTGGTGGGAACTAAGGTGTTGTTTGGCTCCAGGACTTTTTTCAAAAGTCTCTATCACATCAAAAGTAATCTTACTATTTTATAGTATTAAATAAAATCTGTTTATAAATGTTTTTTGACAGCTGAGTATTTTTTCGCGAGACGAATCTAATGAGCCTAATTAATTCATAATCTGCTACAGTGATGCTACAGTAACCATTCGCTAATCATAGATTACCATACCTCATTAAATTTGTCTCACAGTTTAGCCCAGAATTCTGCAGTTAGTTTTATAATTAACATTTATTTATTACTTCTAAATATTAAAAAGTTCCAAGGACTTAAAAAAAGTCTCTGGAACCAAACAACCCCTAAACACACCCGCAGTGTCTTGTTCTGACCGATGGGACATTGTAAAAACAGGGCGTGTCTTGAGAGTGGCTGTGTTTAGATACACCAAAAACCCACACAAAAACATCACTTTCCATCACATCTCTATCACATCGAAACATTAAATGTACCAAATGACTCATGCATGGAGTACTAAATGCAGGTAAATAAAAAAACTAATTGCATAGTTTTGATGTACGTTGTGAGACGAATCTTTTGAGCCTAGTTAGGTCATGGTAGGATAATATCTACCACAAACAAACGAAAAGTGCTACAGTACGCTACAGTGTTTTTTCCCAGGCGCTACAGTAAATTCCAGGGGAACTAAACACAGCCAGTGTCAACTTCCCTTTGCACCTGCAGCCTGTAGGCATCCGATGAAGTAGGAGTCTGCATTTGTTTTGTTTCTAGCCGTGTCGTGGTGTGGCAAACCACAGCCGGGTAACAGAATGCACCCGTCTAAACCCAGGAGGAGAGTACTCAGGGGTTAGCTAGAACTAGTTCGATCTCCTGGAAGAACACGATGAACACAGCCGGTTTAGAGTGGTTCGGGCCGTCGGAGCGTAATACCGTACGTCCACTGTGTGCTGTATTGCTTGAGACTGAGTGAGCCTGGAAAAAAGACCTTCCTCCCTTGTGCGGCGAGCGCCTCCCTTTTATATCTCAAGGGAGGCGTGTACATGGCCGTTGGGACTCCGACAGATGGGCCCAATCGATGTAGTATAAAATAACATACTGTTCATACATTATGGCGTTGCAGGCGAAGGAGATCTCATCCCCAGATTTCCCTGGTTTGTCCGTGGGAATCTTCCGACCGGCGTGTTTTGCCCTGTCTTGTCGAAACGGCGTCAGGGTGTAGCGTGCGGCGTCGCCTGTAACATAGCCGAACGGGCTGTGTAGCTTGCGGCGTAGGCGGCATGATGGAAAAGTATCATGCCGTCGTATCCAATTAATGCGACAGACGGATTCTGCGCAGATGCGGCGCAGGCGGCTGCACTGTGTAACTCGGTAATACGCGGTCTACAGTGAGACCTGTCAAAGGCTGCCCCGCGTGCCGCGGCGGCAGAGCACGCCTCAACCACCCACATTGAATGCGGTGGGTGGACGAGTCTTCCAGCGGAAGACCCGCGCCTGTGGGACACGTGGAGCCTCCGAACCCCCCCGGCGGTATGCTGGCTCTACGCGCGTGGGAGGTTCAGTCAGACGCGGGGAGGTCCTGGACCCCTATGGGGGGTCTGGGCCCTCGGCTGTTGGCCCGGAGCTTCCCCTCCTCAGGGACACGTGGCGTCACCGGACCCGTCCCAGAGCGGGGAACGGGTCCGGGGCCGTTGGCCCGGTGAGGCAGGAGCCTGACCCGTGGGGCCCGGCTGCTCCACCCCTTATCGCGTAGTTACGGATGACTACGCGAGTCCTGCCTTACTGCAGTAGAAGTGGGTATCCCTGCCACAGAGTACCGACAAGCAGGTGATGGGCACAAGGATAAAAATTGCAGCTAATGCTTGACTTATGGAAAGATCTTGTTTGTCCTGTTTTAACATGTGCACTTGAATATTCATTCTTGCCTTTTTAACCTCATGCAGTTTTCAGTTCCAGAACTTCAGACTTTGTTCTGACTTATTAACATAAACCTTTTACAGACAAAATGAGTTTGCAAACTTTATATTTATTTTTGCGGGTATGCAAACTTTATAATTTGCAAATGCTTAAGTTTTTATTTTATTTTATTGGTAGTTCAGTACAAGACCATCTTAACAGCTTACTGATGATTGGCTTGTCTGGTAGAAGATCAGGTTCAATCCCAATGAAATGGAAAGGAAAATAAATCAAATCACTGTCTGTCCAGATAAAGAGGGCCTAAAGAGTTGCTGGTTTCTCAACCAAGAGGCTAGTGATTTTGCCGCAGATAGGCGTGCTATGCCTATGAGAGGGAGGACGAAGCAGCTAAGCTCGAGAGGTCGAGATAAAGGCGTGAGCAAAAAGTGTCTGGAGAAAAAAAATGTGGAGCATGCCCGAATCTTTCGATCTCTTTTGCTTTTATCATCTCTGAGAGGGAGGCAGGTTAACAAACTGCGCTTTATCTTTTTGAAAATTCCCATGCATGCCCCTCCCTGTCCATACAAGAGGTCCTTTTCAGACTTGCTTTGAAGTGCCGTGCTCTTCATTGTCAAGAATTGAGGATAACCTACCATTTCATTTCAGAAGCGTGTAGCACCAAACCGACATTTATTAGTAAACTCTTTAGGAAAATACTCACACGTTAGCAACCACATTAACTTAGGTCCTGTTTAGTTCCCAAAAATTTTCCTGCAGTACCCGTCACATCGAATCTTCGGACACATGCATAAAACATTAAATACAGTTGAAAAAAATAACTAACTATACAGTTGAAACGACGAGATGAATCTTTTAAGCTTAATTAGTTTATAATTTGATATTAATTACCAAATAACAACGAAAGTGCTAATGTACCCAAACCCAAAAATTTTCGTGAACTAAACACGGCGTTAGTGGTTGGCCTATTAAGTTCAGGCTTTATCGGTCAAACTGACGTCCAACTCTCATTTGTTTCTTGTATGATAAAGATGTAAGGATGACCAATCTATATCCAGATCACCAAAACTAGGGGTTATTACCGGTTGAGTGTTCATACTAATTTCCACTTCTTTCTGCGTCTACTTCAAGTTGTCACTGTCTGAACTACATCTGATGGATGTTTATCGCACTCTGAACTAGCATCCACATCAATGTTAAGATAGGACCGATCCTAGACACGTCATACAATACAGCCGCACCAAATCAGCTCATCCTATCACTCTGCTTTGTAAAGAACTTAGAAACACACTATTGACACGTTTGCAGCAAAAAGAGGAGGTTAAAGAGGTTGGCAGTTGGAAGGAAAGGCTACGTGGACTCCCGGAGTGGATCCTAGCCACCACTTAGTGCAACAAGGCATCTGACGAACCTTCATCTGAATTTGAGCACGACCTTAAAAGATGGAGGAGCATCTATTCTCCTAAACCCCTTTTTTTTGGGACCCTTGCATTCTTCTTGTTCTAATTAAGGATGAAAACGGACGGACAAAATCCCGTCCCGTCCCGCTTGTATTTCTATATTTATCCCGCCCATTTCCGTATTTATGGAAAAATATGGAAACGGGACAGGAAGCGGGAAGGGGTGTATCCCGCCCGTATTTGCGGGGTTTTGTTTTTAGCCGGGATGATCCCGTATTAGTCCCGTATTTATAAAATATGGTAATAGTTTAATTGTCACACCATATATCCTCTCTTGTTCGTCAGCATCAATCGGTGTACTTCACGATTTAATCATAGGAAACATGAAACATTGATCATATTTTTAGAAAAATAACTTGCGCAAAAGAGTATATAGTGTTATATTGATCCAGGGTGAATGGTGATTAAACAATAATGCATTCCGGTAAACTTTCCGGTTCCTGCCCGTTTCCGTAACCTGTATATCCCGTTTTCGCTCCCGTTTCCGCCTATTATGCTCCCGTTCCCGTTTTCCATAATAAAATACAGAAACGAAAACAGTTGAGGGGTTTCCCGTCTGTTCCCGTCCGTTTTCATCCCTAGTTCTAATGCAATACAAAAGAAAACTCTTGTGGGGGCCAGGACACACCTTGTGCATGGCAGCCAGCGAGATGCAACACACACGGCGAGTGAGCGATGGTTCCTATGATTGCCTATCACATTCTTCTCTTGATCCAAGACCTGCCTGTTCAGAAAAAAGAAATGTTTTTGGGTGCAGGAAAAGTTTTGGGTTTGTTTTAAAAGGGTTTCCTCCTTTGTTTTTCCTCTCAGCTGTTTTAAAAAGCTTTTCTTGGTGCAACCAACTGAAATTGTCCCATAGAGGGCATGGGATTTGTGTGAGGCGTCGTGAGCGGCACGCATGAAGGCCATGCTTGACTGATGACCAAACAGAATTCAGAAATTTGTGCATCTTAAAGTGAGCAAACAGGGCTCCTTTTTTGGATGGGTTGGGTAAGATGGAATGCCATGGAGCAGAACAGAATTACAAATTATATATATATAAAATCTGGTTTGGTAAGCAAGATGTCAAAATTTCCAGAAACTCTTGTGACTTTTCTGAAGGGTCCAAGCTTGGCTGTTATGGCCACACGCCCACACCTCATCTTCTTATCACATATCTAACGTAAAAGACACTGTCGCGTCGCATCATTCATGTACCAACAAAAATAAAAAAATGGATTTAATTCTGACAAACACCAGGTGTCTGTTTTTTTGCCCAAAAAAAGAAAGAAAAACAGAATGTAAAATATAGAAAATGGATAAAATATGACGCAAAAAGAATTTTCCAATTCCAACCCCAAGGCAGAGCCGCAGAGGCTGCCTGAAATGCACGAGCAGCCGCTGCAGAGACGCATTTCCGTGAAATGGCACAGGAATTAAATGAGTGGGGTATTATTAGAAAATTACAGAGAAATGTAGGGTCTCACGCCTCTCATTTCAGTTCCGCGGAGCATCTGACTGACTTGACTGCCCCTACTCTCCTTCTCTCTCTCTCCTCACATTCTCTCTCTCATCTCCGGTGATTTCTCCTCCTTTGAAGCCTTTCGAGTCTTGACCGTTGTAGCCTCTCTCTCTCTCTCTGCACACTCCCTCCTGCTCTCTCTCTCTCTACACAGACTGCTGCACAAAGCCGCCCTTCGTCTTCCACTGCTCGTTCTTGTTCACACACACGCAGCCTCCCGGAAAAGAGAAGCCCGTCTCCCTCTTTCTCCCTCAGGTATACCTCTGATTCTTATTCTAATACGAATGCACACAGCCACACACTCTGCTCCGGCGCATCGCCGCTTTTGTTCTCGCCTCTGCTTTCGTTTTGTTTAATGTTGGCAATCGATGCGGCCGGGCGAGAAATCTGTGGGGGGCCAAAGCGGGTAGGGGAGAGAGAGAGAGAGAGAGAAAGGAATGGAGGGTTCTTGTTTGTAGAGCTAGCTGCTCTTGATCTCTAGAATTCCGCGCGTCCTTTTGAGCGCCTCAAGAACATGTACGCCGTCGCGGCCCTTGTTTCTCGGTACGCCCCCGGGACCTCCGCCGTCTCTGTTTGTGTTCCCGCTCCTCGCCTTTGCTTCCTTCGCACTTCAGAATGATGTGCTCCTGTTCACCCGGTCTTCGTTTCCCCCCTTTTTGTTGTTGCCGTTCGATCTTTGATGCGGCAACAAGGGAATTGAATTGTCCCCTGTTCTTGCCGCAGCAGCGTTCCTGTTCTTCAATTTTTTTCCTCTGATTTTTCCCGCATCCCCTTTGCCATTGGAGTTCGTCAGGATTGTGCTGTAGTTTCACACTACATGCTGGAATCGATTCGAAGCAGCACATCCCTGTTTCCAGTGTTTGCTCCAGGATTTCAGTTCTTGTATCAGGATGGATCGTGTAAAGTTGCAGGGTGAGAACATGTGTGCCCTGCCATTTTTAGTTGGGTTCATGGTTTCACCGCTTGTTTCACATCACGGCATACACAGTGGTGGGCACTTGATTTGTTCACTGTTCCGCTCCATTTTTCTTCTGATGCTAGCAAGAGAAGCTGAGCATTGGGTTCCACACTTCAACTCATATGTAGTAGCAGGTTCCTTTCGCTGAAGCAGTTTCGTTTCTCTGAATTTCTGTGCTGCCAAGAGCCCAAGACTTGCCCCCCCCCCCCCCCGCTCTCTCTCTCTGAGTGTGCAAGTGCAAAGAGACAAAGTCATTATTAGCTACAACCATCACCAGAACTTCCGGCTTTACCTGCAGTTTTGTATGTTTCTGCTTTTGCCAACTGCTTTTGCCAACTTCATTCAACTCCATCAGTTTTGACAATGTTCAACACCTATAATCGTGCCTCGTTTTAATGTTGAAATCTTCAGCAGCTGATCCCTCATATCACCTCTATGATATCTTTTGATTGCCTTTTCGTGCCTGTCTATAGTTTAAAGACCTTAATGATGGCATCATTTTGTACTAATCTGCCTGAAAAAAATGTGGCATGGTATTGCATTCTACTAGCACTGCTAGTTTTCAAGGCGCTGTCCTCACTCTGTATCTTTACAGTATCCTGAACTGAATTTAGTTTAGTTGTCAAGTCCGTTTACTGTAACCATCATTATGCAAGTGGCAGAAGATAGGCCCCTTCATCCCTTGCTGGGCCAAGGATGATATTCTTCACTTTCATGCTTCCCTGGCCCTCTTTTAGGAGAAAAAAGAGTGTGGTTGCTACCGAACAAATGTGTAGTGCAGTGTAGGGCATTTTGCAGTGGGGTTTATTCATTTGCAAAGGATCATCTTTCTGATGGCTTGTAGCTTTCATTAAACTTTTGGGGAAGATAGTTTCAGGGCTTCACAAATAGTCAAGGAGATGAACTTCATCTTCTCATGGTTTTCGACTTGCACGTGGATAACCTATGCTTGAGTTCCCTGTTGATACATGTAGTAAGATGACTGCATATAATCATTGCGTATATCATCATTATTGTTTCTGAACTCTCCGAATTCTGAAACTTGCCTAATTGTAGGTTGGTTCAGGTCATCTACCCATTCGGTGGCTTCAGCAGCAGTGTTCTTCCTGTCAACAAGCAATCTTTCTACAGTTTTAGGTAATTTCCACAGTGATGGATGAAGCCATGTCTTGTTTCCTGATGCTGAAACTTTTCTGTAACCTTCTGTTTGTTTGTTTCTTTTCTTATGTTCAAAGCTCTGTAGCCATGATACAAGCATGACTGGTTCTTGAACATTACAAGGCTTTGGAGAGATGGGATGTGCTGCTTCCAGGTTAGAAGATGAGGAGGCTGTCAAGATGTGCCGGGACAGAAGGGAATTCATCAAGCAGGCACTGGAGCAGCGCAACCGATTTGCATCATCTCACATTGCCTACATTGAGTCACTTAAGCGCGTTTCAATGGCTCTCCAGCGTTTTGTTGCTGGAGATGATCACCATGAACTCATTTTCGATACATTCATCTCTCCTGTCAAGCAACAGAAGCCAGAGATGCTCGGCCTACCTTATGGTTCATATGAGAAGAGAACCATTCATGTCTCAAGGTACTTGAGGTCTGGACCTAACCCATCAGTGTCAGTTGAGGAGCATCCACGACCGGTGGAAACAGTCCGTGTCGAATCACATTATCCCATGGACAACTACAGTGGCACGGATAGGTTCTTCCAGACTCATTCCTCACCGATGAGATCGTCTTCATACTACCCGCCACCTTATAACAGGCCAAGCTATCCGCCTCCATCTGCCCAGGAACCAGCGAGGAATTCTTCCTATTACATGCCTTATGACAGGCCAAGCTATGCACCTCCATCACCCCAGGAGCCAATGAGGACATCTTATTATGCATCTCATGACAGGGCAAGCTACCCACCACCATCACCCCAGGAGACAGTGAGGAATTCTTATCACACATCATATGACAGGCCAAGCTATCCACCTCCCTCACCCCAGGAGCAGGAATCATCACCATGGGACTTCTTCTGGAACCCATTCTCGTCGCTAGAAAGCTTTGCATATCCTCGCCCTCGGAGTAGCTATGAAAATGTGGTCACTGATGATGAATTGGCACGGTTACAGCAGGTACGAGAGGAGGAAGGAATTCCAGAACTCGAAGAGGAAGATGATGAGTGTCAAGATCATGTACCAATGAACAAAAAAGAGGAAAAAGAACAGCATGACAATGAGGAAGATGAAGACGATGAGGAAGATGATGATGAGGAATGTGAGCATTCAGATGAGTGTATGGCTTCTAATGAGGGTGCTTGCTCTGTGAATTTTGAGGTCAATACCAAGCAAGAAACAAAGGGATTTGAATCCAAAGGTGTTCAGTGTACTGAACCACCTCAACCTCGCAAGACAGTAGAACTTGAGATAAAGGCACACAAGAAAGAACTGATGAGGAACAAAGTAGCAAATGCAGAAGAAACTCCTGGTTTCACAGTATATCTGAATCGAAGGCCAGCAAGCTTGGTTGAGGCCATGAAGGATATCGGCTGTCAGTTCTTGGGGATATGTGACGCTGCTCGGGAAGTCTCAGTGATGTTGGAGGCAAGTAGAGCTCAGTACTCAACCTCAAACGATCTTTCTGGTACCACTTTTACGAACCAATACTGAAATTACTCCAAAGATCCAGATTTAATACTCACTGAAATTAACTTGTCAATTGTATATTGCAGCGAAGATGCTGAACCCGGTTGCACTTTTGCGCTCTGCATCATCGCGGTCATCATCTTCCCGTTTCCTTCTTGCTTCTTCTAGCTCAATAGATGATCTCTTTGACAATGAGACAAGCAGCTCTTACTCTGAAGAATCTTGTAGTACAATGTCTGGAAGTCACCACTCTACCTTGGATAGATTGTATACATGGGAGAAGAAATTATACAAAGAAGTGAAGGTATAATTTTTGTCAGGGTTCAGGAACTTGCACCATTAAACACACAAAAAGGGAAAGCCATAACTGTTTTTGTAACTTGCAGGCGGGTGAGCGGCTAAGAATCGAGTATGAGAAGAGATTGACACATTTGAGGAACCAGGATGCGAAAGGTGAAGAACCTTCCTCTGTCGATAAGACTCGTGCAGCATTGAGAAGCTTGCATACTCGGTTGAAGGTGTCAATACACACAGTTCAGTCAATATCAAGGAGGATTGAAGTTCTGAGGGATGAGGAGTTGCATCCTCAGCTTATGGAATTGATCCACGGGTACGCTTCTGTTCGCTATAGAGATTCTGCAAATGAAAACTTTCAGTATACCACTACCACTTGTGATCACTTGATCTTTTTTTTTCTTGGAGCCATATAGGTTTAAAATAAAATGTCGACTGTTGAAAAGTGATCATAAATAGAGAGCAGCTAAGATCACAAACTTCAGCTAGCTTGTGATCTGAAGGGGTATGCTTTTCAGAAACAAACGACAAAATTGAATAGCTCGTCTGCTTATTGGACAAATGGGCAAAGTGCTAGAACAATCTTTAGGATTATTATAAATGAATCCAGTAATTAATCAATTAATGGCTAGCATTTTACAAGAACAATTTTTTCATGGAAGGCTGGAAAGCCTGGCTGAGATTATAAATTGAAACAGAAACGGACCATAAGGTTCAAACATCAAAAGCAGGGCAATATCTCATAAACTCATTGCTGAGAGGCTTGCATTGCAAAATGAAATTCTTCAATTGTGTAACAGAACATTGCAAGAATTCTAAACTGAAGCTTTTCAGCTCAGCATACTTGCATCATATAAACTGAAACATAACTAGAGGCAACTAAAGGGTTGTATTTGGTCAAACTGTCTTTTGTTTTATGCATGGTCAAACTTCTTTACTCATGTATGAACCATTTTGATCTAACCTCGTGTTATGCAGGCTCTCCCGGATGTGGCGTGCCATGGCTGAACGCCACAAGGCTCAGAAACGCACGATCGAGGACACCAAACTTCTCTTCCTCCAGCACCACCCCTCCGCCGCCACTGTCATCTCCCTTGGCCCGTTGGAAGCTGCAACTCCCCCTCCGGCTGCCTTGGCGCTAGAAAGCGAGATCCAGGCTTGGCGAGGAGCCCTGGAGACCTGGCTGTCGGCGCAGCGTGCCTACGCGCGCGCCCTGGCCGCGTGGGCGCGCCGCTGCGTCGGCATCAGGGGCGAGGTGTTCCCTACACATGCCGCGGCCGCGCTGCCGCCAGCGTTCCTGGTGTGCATGGAGTGGGGGCGCGCGGTGGACGCGGCGACGGAGGCACGGGTGATGGACGGGTTGGACTTCTTCGTGGCCGGCGTCGGTTCCGTGTGCTCTGGCGCGGCCACCGGGATGGAGGACATGGCCGGGCGCGTGCTGTGCGCTGGAATGGCCGCGGTCACTGGCGCCATGGCCGAGTTCGCCGCGGCGTCCGCGGACAGCTACGACACGGCTGTCACGGCCGTGATCGCCGCGGCCCGTGCGCAGGAGCGCGCGCGGGAGGACGGCGTGGGACAACCGCCAAGGACGGATGGCTAGGTGGAGAGACATTGACCCTCCAGAAGCGGAAGACAGTTTAACATTAGGAGATACCGCGCCGACGGTGGCAAATGATGAGTAGCACAAGAGAATTAAGCACCCGATTGCATTTGTAGTCTTGTAATTGATAATAATGCAATTACAAGACTAACTCTCTTCTTGCTAATGATTGCTTATAGCTTCATCACTAGCAGCAGTGAGAAAGCCATTAACGTTGGAGTTCTTGATGCTTGTGTTTCAGAGAGGAGGCTCTTTTTTCCCCGTGTGGCTGTGTGAGTATGTATCGGGTTTCTTAAAAGATACTACCCCTTCGGGCTCTCTCCGCGTTTGCCGCGACGCGTGGCACCCCACGCGAGATCCCGCGGCTCCCGAGCACTTGCAACTGCAAGTTTGAAAAAGCCCGGCCAATAGAAATTGTCATGCACACTTTTTTAAAAAAATAAAATATAAATTCCTGCTCTTTTGAATAAAATATAAATTGCGTGCTCTTTTGAATAAAATATAAATTGCATGCTTCTTTTTTAGCATACGAGAACCGTTCGAGGCTAGAGTACTTGTGTCTGACACATGACTAGAATCCTATACATGAGATAATTTTTAGCTCTCATCTTTTAGCTCTAAATTAGCCCTTAAGGATCCAAACAGATAGGCTAATTTTGAGTTAAAGTGAATTAGCCCATCCAAAATCCTTAGAGTTGGGCTAATAACCCTGCGGAGCAGCCGGTTGCATGTGCGCCTTTCTGCCCGTTTTTACGCCTGTTGCTAGCTGTATGTCAGCGGTTCAGTGCATACGGGTCCACATGCAAGGAGCAGAGCGCCTGAAGCCTGCTTGAGCCGGCGGCGAGCAAAACACTCGCTTTCTTCTCTTTCCTCATTTCTCTCTCCTCCACGTAGGATTTAGCCTGCTTGTAGCCTTCTATAATACTTGCTCTTATCCCCTCCAAGAGTGCTAATGGGCTAAATTTATGTGGACCCCACAAAAAAATATGAGTTTACATGCACACCTAGGCATTGGAATGAGAAGGATGGTGGACATTAGCTCATGGATCAAATTAGCCCTGGACTAATGTTCCAAACAGAGCCTAGGTCACACAGTGAAGTTCCACTCATCGGCACTGAGACAGTCTGCTGCATGGAGTTCGTGCTCTTTTTTCAAAACACAACCCATATATTTATATACACGCACGCACACCCACTTCATCAATACACGTACACAATCCTGCCCCTATAAGCATCTCCAAAAACTGAGCCGGCAGATCCTTGCGACTGACGAAGTAACCACGGACGTCACGTTGTCGATGGGGACATCGCCTACCATTTAAAGCATAGCGCCGGTTAAATATTGAAATAATCAAGAAAAACGCTAACACCCGTGTCGAGTCTACCATATGAATCCGGATGAGCATGTAGACCACAAGGAACATTACTAGCTAAGTTACGCACAACAAGTTTTGAGTTACCAATGAACTTTTTTCTTATACACACAAGAAGTAAAACATATGTGATTAGACCCTCCCTTGATATATTTAGTCAACTTGGCAAAAAAAAAAATTCAGCTAATTTAGGCATAGTGCGGCGTCTGTGGTAGCCGCATGAGTAGCTGAATTGTTGCTTCTTTTTAGTGTTTTGCCCATAAGGCACTGTTGTTGCTTTCAATGCAAATACATCTGATGATTCTACAAACAAGATAAAGAAAATATTCTAAGGAAAAGTTAGATCCACTTTTAAACTAACATCTTATGTTTTAGTATTTGTTGATTGTGTATTAGAAATAAAACATAAACTTATACATATGTACTTCTATGTCTCGCTCATCTTCTACCAATTTTTTTTTTTTTTTTTTGCCATGAAGCTATTAGTAACTGACCAAGGTGATGGCGGAGATGATGATGATAATGATAATAGTGCTGGTGCCTATACTAAAACTAGGTAATTCCTTACGCCATCTTTACTCATTCTAATGTTTAGATGAGATCTGAATAACAAGTCCTTTGCATGTCCTAATTATATAGAACCAAGTTACGTGATTCATATAGTTTTTTTTTGCTTTATAGCCCAAGCAAGGATGCATAGCCAGAAGAGGAAGTTATCCATTGCAGTTGTGGTTGGCTATTTTTTTGGTGGTTTGATCATCGGCTAGAAGTCGCATCCATTTTATATGTACCACCAGTTGTAATCATCCTTTTGTGTGTTTGGTCGCCTGCTGAGAAGTTCGATGATCTTAAAAAAACTAGAATATTAATGATACATGCATTTGTTAAGCTCATGTCTATAAATAATTTAATTCACTGTTCTCGTTTGGATCAGTATAGCTAAATGGTTTGGTAGCTATAAATTCTTATCATGATATTTAAACATGTAACATATGACTGTACAAAATCTTGTGAGTCGTATTGACATACTTTCATGATATGTTTCTGTATTCAATACTTGGGTTATGATAGGGCGCGCAAAGCGCGCTTAATGTTCTAGTGAGGTTAGAAGTGCATGCTGTGCGGCGAAGTATTCTTAGAAACTGATGTTTTCTTGCTCATCAGCAAGTAAAAAGATAAAATTGTCCAGTAAACCAGTGTTGTTCTCATGTGCCGGTGTTCCTCAGTCATCAGAAAGTCAAAACACAAATTCCTTAACCCTTCCTCAATCGTCACTCATCAGAGTACTAGCATATACTCCCTCCATCCCAAATTATTAGTCGTTTTAATTTTCTAGATTTATAGACTTTACTATACATCTACATATATATTATGTCTAGATGCATAGCAAAGTTTATGGATCTGGAAAAGTCAAAATGGCTACTAATTTGGAATGGAGGGAGCAATTAATTTTCAAACACTTGTAGCGCTATGACACCCGGGGGCGGGCCAGGAATTATGGGGTGGGTATTCAAAATTTCAAAAGGTGTAATTTTTTTTGATAGCCTAACATTCACAAAATACAATAATAATTTTTTAAATAAGATCAAATTTATCACTAGTCATCTCATCTTGCGCCCAGCTTGATTTCGCTCAGAACTGCTTTTGTCTGCTCGTCACATGCGCCACAAGACATGGACTGCTGGAGCGTCAGAGCTTTGGAGGCCCTGCCATCCAGGCAAAGCGGCAACGCCTTGCCCTAGTCACGCACACCACACCGTGCAAGGTCGAGCTCTGCGCCCCTGCCTAGCTGAGGCGCTGGTGTAAGCATCTAGGCCCTCAAGGTATGTTTCGGTGATTAATGACAACCATTATTGTGACTAATGAGTTTGTGCAGCTTAATAGATCATTATCGCTCATTTGGTCATATGTCAAAAGAGGCCCCTCAATTTCATTATTCAAAAAGGCGATCTCGGTATTCAACTCAATTTTATGTCAAGACTAAGGATCTTTCTAGTCCTAAGTGTCATAAGGTTGAGAAGGACACTTAGGTTAGTATATGTTTTATAGTTTTGTAGTGATCGCACTATTAAGAGGGGTTAAGGCTAAGTAACTTGAGCATGGACATGATCATTTGAAAATGGATGCACACTATGGTCACTCAGGTTTCTAGAAGTTCAAATAAGTGGTTCTCAAACTATATCTCAAGAATATTTGGATTTCATTCAAGACTCAAATCAGAAAAGACAAAATCAGAAAAAGTCTATACACCGGTTTAACCGACGCTCTCAATTTTCTATACGTCGGTTAAACGAAGACAGCAGAGTCTGGACAAATTCAATACACCGGTTAAACCGACGTGTTTGAAATTAACGTCGGTGCATTAGTCCAGAGTTGGTTTTTCCAGGGTATTTCAAGTTCTATACACCGGTTAAACCGACGCTGTTTAAATCAAGACGTCGGTGCAATTGACCAGTGAGATGGTTTTTCAGAGGAATTCAAAAGTTGTACTCACCGGTTAAACCGACGATAGGTTTGAGTTAACGTCGGTGCAGTTGTCCAGAGACTTGGTTTTTCAGTTGATCAGTGGACAACTACACTCACCGGTTAAACCGATGATACGTCGGTTAATCTGCCCAAGTGGTAACGGCTAGTTTTCAGAAGTGGCAGTTTACATTCACCGGTTAAACCGACGATGACTATTGGAGGGACGTCGGATTAACCGGCGCTACGCAGTTTTCTGGCAGCTTTTCTCCAACGGCTCTATTTGTGTGAACTGCCTATATATACCCCTCCAATGGGTCATTTCGCCCACTCTTGACACCAGGCAACATCCATACACTCATACTATAGTCAAGAGCCACCTTGAGCTTCATCATTCACATACTTGTGCATTCAATCAATCAAGAAGCAAGATTAAGGACTTGAGTAGAGAGAAGCTAGTGTGCATCCGTTCTTGGTGATCGGTTCTTGCTCAAGTGAAGGCCTTAGCTTGTTACTCTTGGTGATTGGCATCACCTAGGCGATCTTGGTGATCGAGGTGTTTTCTCGCGGAGCTTGCCAAGGATTGTGGGAGCCCGGAGAAGAAGATTGTACGTGGCTTGATCTCCACCACGCCGGGATGGTGAACGGAGACTCTTAGTGAGCGCCCTCGTCTCGGTGACTTGGGAGGTGACAAGACTCTTTGAGAGTGTCACAACGTGGATTATGGGTGTGTGCCAACACATCGATACCACGGGAAAAAATCCGGTCGTCTCGTGTTCACTCTCTTTATTCAAGCATTTTCTTTCTTGCAATTTACTCATGTGCTTGACTTAGAGATCATAACTTAGCTCTACCTTGCTAGGCTTTACTTTGTTTTTATCTCTCTTAGCTTGTGTAGGTAGCTTAGTTATCCGGTTGGTGAATTGGTGCCCTACTAGCTTTGCATAGGTTAAGGTTGCTTTACTTTGTTTTAGAAATTGAAAAAGGCCCAATTCACCCCCCCTCTTGGTCCATCGATCCTTACAGCTGGCCTGACAGCTACTCGCATCTCGTGGCCCGTCCGGCTGCCAAGCCCATGACGCCGTTTATCTGCTTGGCCGCTGAACCCCTACCATTGTCCGTCCTCGCGACCGACGAGACCCTCCTTTTGTCCGTCCGTCTGGCTTCGTCGCACCCTCACTGTTGAATCGCTAATTCGAGGAGCTAGGGTTGCGGTCTTGCAGCTAGGGATTGGAAATCGAGGGACCGAGGGGATGCACATGCGCTTGGCCTACCTATCAGGCTGACTCACTAGCTACCTGACCGCTAATGGACATTGTGGACTGTTAGGTAGGGAAGGGTGGAACGTAGGCTGCTATGATTTTTCAGCACAAAGCATAAACTAGAAGTTTGGAAGCCTATTATATTATGTAATATTTATATTTTTGTATTATACATATATGATATATTTTATATATAAAAGATTTTGTCAAAAATAATGGGTATTCATTTGAATACCCTTGATACACTTTGGGCCCGCCCTTGACACCCACAACAATCCGGCCGGGAAACATCAAGCTCTATGCGCGCCGTGTGTTCCTCCCGCTAGGGTTTGTCGGGGCGCGGGGGGGGGGGGGTGGACAGCGACAACTTGCATCCAGGGAGACGCTGCTGCAGAACATGTGATGCTGTTCGAGATGGCTTTGGGTGCATCAGATGAATATAGAAACCAGGAATGTTGGCTTCTTGACGATAGTTGATGGCATCCCAGTTGTTGGCCAGCCTGCTTTAGCAGCCGCACGAGACCATGGGGATGTGCCGAGATACCTTGCAGCATTATCAGGAGTCAGAATGTGAACTAGCAATAGATGTTTTCATGTTTCATTCATTCACAAGATAAAAGTGATCAGCAGTACTACAACCCTGCTGCAATCTTGTGAAGCTATTATAACAACCGAAAACTTCAGATGCACAAATAAGATTTTAAGACGTATTGTCCGTTTATGTTGAAATAGCAATGCACACTTGTGAGAAGGTTCTAGAAGATCAGAGAGTATGTATGAACTATGGTCGTCATGCTTCATGGTAAAATGTGGAATACTCTATAAACTAGATATTTGTATGGTTGGATTAGTATGAGAAAAGTTTCAGAGTTAGATATTTTGTAAAGAATTATGTAGAAGTGATGAGTTTTAGAGATATGGATATCACAAGCATATGTTTTAGGGATACCAAGAAAATAGCTAGAACCTTCTCTAAGCAGGTCCCAGATGTATTTTAAGATATGGATATCACAAGCATATGTTTTAGAGATACCAAGCAAACAACTAGCTTTTATTTGCTAGGCAGGGGAAAAGCCTTCAATGACGAACATACAGTCATAGAAGATTGATTCCACTATTATTCTCCCACCTAATTAGCACCCTATTCCAATCTAGCACATCACATTTCCATAGCCATCATCAACACGGCTAGGGAGCATCAAGCGAAGCTAGCAGAGGAACTAAACACGAACATGTTTACCAACTCATCACTAAGCAAGTTCTACTAAAAACTAAAGCACACATACCATACATAGTAGTATAGAAGGTCTCTTCGTAGATATATGCAAATAAAGGACGTGGTGGTAAAATTTTAGGTTACTATATGGGGTAACTTTTTTTCCTCACCTGCACCTCTTATAAAAACTCATTTATCATTTGATCTTGTCAGTTCCTAAAAAAATCAATGAAGTTCAACAATTAGACAGTGTAGCTGGCTACTTTGCTAGCATCAGTATTGTGGAAGAACTTAGAATTTCACTAGAATAATCAATACCAATCCATTTCAAAAAAGAAACTACAATACCTTAGCTGGTGGGCTTCCACGATATTCAATCTTGAAGTAGTCACTCAGCAGCTTCAAAATGCAAACACAAACACCCGCTGCTAACAATTGATGCATTACGAGAAGGTATCTTCTCCTTAAATGAGATTCTATGAAAGGTATTCAGAGAGTTAAATTGCATGTAGGATTATAAAAACAGTCACACACTAAGACTGATGCAGTCCAACTAGTCTTGCAACTAGAAAGAAAGGAACACAAAAAAAAACCAAACAATATCAAATCTAGGACTGGCGCAGTTGCGCCCTTATGTGCTAGCAGCACACAAAAGTGCACCTGCTTATGATAAAGAATGGACTTCAAAGCTTTTTTCCAGCATCATTGTTTCATTATGTATCTTCAGAAAGTCTATGAGGTACTGCATTAAAAATGAGAAACTATGAGAGATAGCAAGGAAACAATACAGGAAGCATTATATATGCAACCATCAACTAGTAATATCACTCTTAGAATATAAGAAACAAACAAGTGCTGAAACATAGGGAAAAAATCATCCTGACGTTCAGTTCTTTCAACTCCATTTTTTTTTGAAGAAAAACTGTGGGGGAGTTCCCCACAGCGCTTCATTTTAATTTTTCTTAAAAAGGTGAAAAAACTGTAAGGTTACAGAGCACTTACAGAGGTACATCAGGGAGGGAGGAAGGAGAAAAAAAGATTAAAAGTACTATACAATTGTGTTCAGCCATTGTAAAATTTGACTATGAAAGGAATCCTTCACTCTCAAGAGCTGAAGGTGTACTTGCTTCTTGAAATTGGTAATCCATCTCGCTCTGCTTACTCTTTCATGATTGAAGATCTTATCATTCCTCAGCTTCCAAATTTCCCAAGTGGCCACCATGAAAATTTCCATAAAGAAAGGATTGTTATTGTGCTGCGCTCTGGCAGAAGCTAGCTTTATGTTAACATCAAAATTTGACTATGAAAGGAATCCAGCAGTTTCTTGCAAAAGGGCCATCAAAGAAAAGATGGTTGATATCCTCTTCTACCCCCAGATTACACATGATGCATGTATACCCATCATCTATATGAAAGTGCCTTCTTCTTAACATATTTCTTGTATTCAATCTATCGACAAACATCAGCCAGCCAAAAAATTTTATTCGTAGTGTACATTTTGATTTCTAGAGCAATGTAAAAATTGGGTGCACTTGCATACTTCTGAAAACCAGAGCATAAAATTTCTGAGAGGAATATTCATGAGAGCCCCATATGAAAACCCATGTGTCTGTTTGATCAACATTATATGGTATTGTAGTCAAGTCTATCTGCAGATCTTGCAGTTGTGTAAAAGCTTGCTCTGAAAGAGGGAGATTAAACAGAGTGTCAAGGTCATCAACCTTATCTCACCAAGTTTCTTGTCCAGTTCGACCCCTGCGTCGAATGAATCAAATTAGATGAACAAACAAGATCTCGCCCCCCTAAAGATTAAGAAACCATATAACCATGTAAAAGGGCAATAATATTAATATACATCACAATCAATTTAACTTACAATGACATGAGTTTTGGAACTGTATCCCTACAAATAGATATATATTTAAATTTAGTGAATTGGCAAATATAATAGGATAGTGATGAAAAACCAGCAAAGAGTAAGGAAAAAATGATAAAAGGGGTAAAAGAAATAGGTTGTAATAAGAGTACAAACAAAATATTAACAACAGACTGTCCAAGAATTTGACGCAGCAAGAAATATAGCAGGAAATGAGATCCCCTAATAAGCATATATGCTTCCATTTAATTGGACAGAATGAACAGGGTATCTAATCCCTCTCTAATATGGATTCAACTTTAAGAAGAAAACAAATATAGGATAATAATTATAACTTACACTAAAAACATAGGGTAAATGACCTTTAATACAAAAAAATAACTATGAGCCATAACATATAATAAGCATGTAACTGGTACATCAACATCCATGCATTATTTCAAGATGAAATGATGTGCATATGTGAAGATATGCAAAAGTGTTCCTATAAACAGTCACAATCATGGATGCAGCTTGCTCGCGTGGTGAAGATACAAGATGTGTCTTTTAAAGGTCATGATCTCCTAAGATATCTACAATTATCCATAACAGGAAACATGCTAAGTTATCAGAAAACAAAGCCTCAAGTTGTTGGGGAAACATATGCAACACTTCACTACTTAAGATCACCAACAAACTTCACATTTACCACCTAACATAGTAACATGCTAGCCCAAGATAATCAGGAGCCTCATACAAATAATGTGTACATGCAGTAAACCAGATTGTCGATGATCCTATTCCAAAAAAAATTATCCCAATTGGTTGGAGCCCTTGCCATGTATATAGACTCATCACTTCTAGGAACTGAACTCCATTGACTAGGGGCACAAATCCATGATATACAAACAGATAAAGTAGAAAATGTTCTCCCCCTTTACTCCTTTATATGTTATTAACCGGCATCAAGAACATGGCAACAAAACCATGATAATCTTCATCCACATTGCTTACCCCTGAAGCTATATGATCTAAGCAGGTCCCAGATGAACTTAGCATGTCGTTTTACACTACACGAATCGACTCCTGGGGCAATTTGGATTAGACCAAAATAACTAGAATAGCTCTAAATAATCTCTCCAAGTATATAGATTGTTATATACTCTAATTCCAAGCATTCTACAAAGTTTAATAACAGAATGAAAATAATAAAGGAAATCACATAAATTATTGTGCTATCAAGTTCCACCATTGATACTAATAAAGTTACACTAGAATCATCTATTGATTTTCTTTTGACAGATGATGAATGTTTTATTGATCTTTCTGATAAAGAAGAGTTGTGTGATAGTGCTATGATTATTCCCATACCACAACATGTGAAGAAAACTGATTCTTATGTTTTGGAACAAATTGCTTGCGCTGAAAATAAACAATTGTTTCCTATTGCCACTGAAAAAGACGAGCTGAAATTATTATCTTCTTTAAATACTTTGAGTTATATTGAGTTTGATACTCTTTGTGCTCTTAGTAGTTTAGAAGAGAAATTTAAATGTGCTAAATTGTGTTGGTTGTTTAGATGCACATATTACTTTATTGGCAAATATAATTGTAAAGGAGACTACATGGTACACCGAGTTTATATTTGTTCAAATCTGAATTCTACTTTTGCTATGCAACAATATGATCAACTGGAGGGCTGCAATATCTTTAATAATGTCATGTGGAGAATACCAAATTTTGTTTTAAAGACATATGTTAAATTTTAAGAAGCGGAGCATTGTTGTCTACTACCTACAATATGTCCTCCAACTAAGACCAAACCTAGGACGGTTTGCTGTCAAGAAGGGGAGGATGATGAGGACATGACACCTTAGGTTATGACTGTTGATTATATGGTGACCTTGTTCCTACTTTTGTATAGTGATTTTTTGTACAATTTACTTGGTTCCACATGTACATGTCATTATTTGCTTGTAGGTATACATGTGTCTCATAGTGCAAGTTTATCAATGTACTCATCCATCCGGTGTGAGATTGAGGAGCTACATTATCATCATGGGCTTGGTATTCACCCTTGGGACCCTGGCCCAAGTTGGAGCATACCCCAAGGAGATTGGGAACACCGTAAGGAACCCTTTGGACCAGTGGCGGAGCCAGGGTGAACTGCTAGGGGGGACTGAGCAACCTTGATATCACATTTAGGGGGGCTAAGCACTGTTATTTGCATGGAAGATAAGATGATAGTGCAAAAAACTCCATGGACTGCCGGCCAGTAGGGGGGCTGGAGCCCCCCAGCACCCCCCTAGCTCTGCCGCTGCTTTGGACGTCCTCCACCTTGGCCACCTTCTTAGGAGGCCAGCAAGGGCGTCCAAGCTGAGTTGGAAGCCCAATCTATGTCAAGTTCGAGTCTGCCTTGGAGTCCAGGTGCAACAAGCAATAAATTGGATGCCCAGATTGCATACGGGCTCGGGTTTGGACGTTCAGGAAATGCATGGAAACCTAACGAGAAAACCTTTCCAACAGCTCTAGTTTGAGTCCCAAATGCATCCGGAGTCGACGGAAATCGCCCGAACAATTTGACGTCCAGAATCTGTCCTGACGCTTTGATGCTGTCTTTTGGTCTTTGGGCCTTGTATTGTGTGGATCCCATTATGGGTGCATTCAGGGGTCCTGCACGACCCTAAAGTCTTCATATACAGAAGCCACCACACCATTAGGGTTTGGGTTTTTCTTAGATTAATCTGTCAAGAACAGTTTTATCGTCATCAGTTTGTGAGACCCCAACTTTGTGAGATTAATCATTCATCTGGAATTTGGTTTCATTCTTTCTTGTTCTTGATTGTGTTCTTCGATTCACAGGCAAGGATTGGCCTTCGTGCTGCGGTCAACCGGGCAGTGCACGGTTGATAACCAGAGGAGAAGTGGTGCTGCGATTGCAGGGTTTGAATCTTGTTGATTGGAAGCCGGATCGTTTGTGTGACATCTCCACCAAATCAATAGTTATCACCACCTGACGGAAGATTGGGACCGCCTGCTCCCATCACGTCCCGCTCCCATAGCGGCTCAGCTTTGTCAAGGGGGGCCTAGACGGCGACGACTTGCCTCCGGGGAAACACTGCCGTAGAACACGTGAGACCATTCTCAAGAAGCTGGTGAAGGAATGCATGCATAGAACACTGCGCATTGAGGGGCTGCCGGCTCATGCCTGGTCGGAGGAGGTCGCAGCAAAAATCATTGGGCAGCACTGTGCCATCCACTACGTCGAGAGACAGTCCCTCCGCCAAGACCGCACAAGAACTTACGATATGTGGGCATGGTCTGCAAACCCCAGTAAGATCCCCAAAATTGTTCTCCTCACCCTCACTGACCCTGACAGGGAGCTTGCACACGGCGGCGACGTTGAGCTCTACCACGACCCTCCCCGAGGCTACAAGGGCGCCTACGACTACAAGCTGCACCTCCATCTAGATGTGGTGGAGGACCTCTCCTTCTTTGGTGGTAGAGGTGGTGGTGACGGGCACAACAGAAAGCCTCGTCGCGAGTTCCTGTGGAACTATGGCATGCCGTACTACCTTGGCGAGAGACGCTCCAACCAGCAGCACGACAACAACGCCGGGCGCGAGTACCACCCTCGCCGCGATAGAGACGACCACGATGACAACTTCAACCGCGGCAGGCGTCAGCACAGGAGCCAGTCATCGTGGGGAAGGATGACCCACTGCCGTGGGGTGGTGGAAGACTGCTATAGCTCCTCCCGCTATCGGGGAGGCAATCATGGGCACCGCAGCAGGCCGGTGGCGCCGGGGGGAAGTAAGCTCACTTGGCGCAAGAAGATCGACTCTGCCAAGAAAGTCACCTTCGCCAACCCACTGTTCCAGGTTTTGGGTGAGTACTCACATCAGACTGATTTTTCCCTCAACCAAGTTGTTATTGCATCAACCACACCATCCAATTGGGAGGACTGGTTCGATCCCATGAGAGAAGAGTTGTTCATTCCTCCATGCTATTCAGGTCAACTATCCAAGGAGGAACACATAAGAAACCTGCTGGTTTCGGCTCCAGGTTGGGCTCCAATCGCCTCACCAACACACCATAGCAATTCTGCGGAGGAGGGCCTACAGCTTGGCTGCACGGAGACACTGCAGGTTAGCTACATGCCTGCATTCCCTTCTAGTCCCTTACCACATACAGCCGTCTTGGAGAATGGTGAGTAGGAGCTAGAGCACACAACAACAACACCCGGACAAAATTCTGATAACTCTAATACTCAGCCCTCATCAGTTTCTGCACACCACCTTGTCGAAACAGCCCAGCAAACAGATGCTTACGAGCCTACTGAACAGGAACCAAGCATTGAACACTTCCCAGATGAACAATCCCCACTCAACTTAGACACCGAGGGTTTGAATGATAAAGAACAGAACCAACCCATCAATGGCCAACAAACGATAACCCAACTTAGTGCAAATGAGCCTGTTCACCAACCGGAGTTAGCTGAACAAGACACATTTGATGATTTAGCCTCCTTTATCGACTTCATTTCTTGCACACCCCCAGCACCAATTCTGAATAGCCCACCAGCAACCAACCCTATACCTCAGCCTGAAACATTTGCAGAGCCACAAACAACACAGCGGAAGAGTACTCGTTTAGCCAATAAAGCAAAGCTACACCCAGGAAAGGATAGTGTCCAATTAGCACAGAAAGTATTGATCAACAAGTTGGGGGAATTGTCCCCTGGCATGAAGGAAAAAGCTAGCTCTAACACTGGTTTCAATAAACTTGCGCAGCATCTCCCACAGCCCCTGACGAGTGCAAAGATGGAAGCTATCAAGACTTTGGTGGAAAAGGGGAACCAGCCCAAGAACAAGAAGAAAAGCAGGGTCCTTCCGGCGCCGGAAACAACACCGGGGGCGCACGAAGTCTGAAGGACAGCGATGGCCTTTCCCCATCAGTTATCGAAGTTGTCTCTCATTTTCTCCATGTTATGCCAGACTTTTCAGAACTTGTTAGAATTTGTACTAATTATTGGGCTGGCAATTTGGCCTTGCGACTTCAGCTATGCTCCGGCCAAGTTGTGCTTGTGCCCGGCATGGATGCTCACGAAGTACGCCGAACCAGATGCACATCGTTTCCCTAGCTTTGTACCTGGCCCTAGCGCCCAGCAAGGAAGCTCCAGTCAGCAGTTTCAACATTGTTTTCTCTCTTCTAGTGCAAGTTGTTGTTCCTTTATTTATGTCACAGAAGGATTGTAATATACTGAGTTGGAATGTCCGCGGGCTCAATGCAGCGGCACGGAGAGCGAGTGTTTGCAATACGGTCCAATCGTCAGGTGCAACCATTGTTTGCCTTCAAGAAACTAAAATTGCCCAATGGACGGCACGACTTGTATCGGAAACCCTCGGCCATGATTTTGCGACTAATTACGTGACACTGCCAGCAGATGGTACTAGAGGAGGGATTCTCATGGCAGCGTCAGACAAGCATTTTAGTCTACAGGCCACGCACAACACTGATCACACAGTGTCTGCCACCATTACCATGAAAGCTGATGATATATCTTGGACACTAACAGGGGTGTATGGGCCGCAAAACATTCAGGACAAACTTTTGTTCCTAGATGAACTTAAAAGCTTAAAAGACCAAGTGCTCGAGAGGTGGCTTATAATTGGAGATTTCAATCTCATCTACAAGGCGGAAGACAAAAGTAATGACAGGATAGACAGACGCATGATGAACAAATTCAAGCAAGTGCTAGATGAAAATCAACTCATGGAAATTGATCTACGAGGAAGGCGCTTCACTTGGAGTAATGAACAAGATAACCCAACTTTTACAAGGATAGACCGATTCTTTGGTACACCCGAGTGGCTCACCTTTTTCCCAAACCTCGACCTACACGCGCTTCCCACCATGGGATCAGACCACTGCCCGTTATTGTTAGTAGGGGACGTCACCAGGCAACATTACAGGGGCTTCCGTTTTGAGTCGTTTTGGGTAACAATGCCGGGTTTTATGGAAACCATTCAAGAGGTGTGGAGCCATCCGGTGAATACACAGGACGCCATACTATGATTCCACGTGAAACTCACCAGAGCAGCAAAGGCTCTTAAACTATGGAAGAGACAAAACTTGGGCAACCTTGCTCTAAGATTAGCCATAGCCAATGAGGTTCTGCTTTTCCTCGACACAGCACAGGAACAAAGAATGCTCACTCCTGAAGAACTGGAGTTTCACCATTTTTTGAAAACTAAAGCTGATGGCCTAGCTACAATACAACGTTCACGGGCAAGGCAACACTCCCGCCTCACATGGATCCGTAAAGGGGATGCATGCACACGGCTGTTCATGCTAGACGCCAATAACAGAAAAAGGAGACTGCACATTCTGTCACTAAATACCAGGAATGGTATTTCCACCAACCACCAACAAAAAAAGAGGCAATTTATGAACATTTTGTCAACTTAATTGGACAGACACAAGAGCATTCACTTGGTCTAAATTGGGAGCACTTGGGATACCACCCCCACGACCTACACGAACTAGAGGATCCTTTTGATGAAAGTGAGATTAAGCAAGTAATCATGCAATTACCTTCTGAAAAATCGCCAGGGCCTGATGGTTTTATTGGCTTATTCTACAAAAAATGTTGGTCAATCATTGGACATGATCTAATTGCAGCATTACAAGCTTTCCACTCCCTGAGAACACGAAGAATCGAGTTGATTAATGAAGCGAACATCGTCCTTCTCCCGAAAAAAGGAGCAACTAATCTATCGGACTTTTGCCCGATCAGCCTCATCAACAGCTTCGCAAAAATAATCACCAAATTATTGGCCGACCCATTGGCTCCACGGATGAATGAGCTGGTTTCTGGAAGCCAAAATGCTTTTATCAAAAACGTTGTATACATGACAACTTTGTTTACGTACAAAGTGTGATCAAGGCTTTACATAAATCAGGGCGACCGGCCCTCTTTATAAAATTGGACATCTCCAAAGCATTTGATTCTTTGAGCTGGGTTTTCCTTCTCGAAGTGATGAGGGCGATGGGTTTTGGCCAAAAATGGAGGGATTGGATCACCACACTACTTGCAACTTCATCTTCAAAAGTATTACTCAATGGGATACCCGGGAAAAAATTCAAACACGCTCGTGGAGTACGCCAAGGCGATCCACTGTCACCACTACTCTTTATCCTAGCCATTGATCCCCTTCAAAAAATAATAGAGCTAGCAGCCCAAAGAAACATAATTCACCAGGTCCTCCCAAAGGCGGCAAAATTAAGATGTTCCCTATATGCAGATGATGCAGCCCTCTTTGCAAACCCAGACCATGAAGAATTGAGTCGCATTGGCCAACTGTTACAAGTCTTTGTGAGATGTTCGGGACTAAAGGTCAACATGAACAAAACAGAAATATTTCCGATTCGATACACCGAGGACATGATATCCAACACTTTGATAGATTTCCCAGGGAAAGTTTCCTCATTCCCCGGCAAATATCTGGGCTTACCACTACACACTCGCAAGCTCCAGAGGGTAGATGTGCAGCCGCTCCTTGACAAGATTGGCCAGGGTGGAAAGGGAAAATGTTATCAACGGCAGGAAGAGTAACGCTAGTCAAAAGCGTGCTTACATCCCAGCCAATCTATCATCTAACAGTGTTCCCAACCCAAAAATGGTTGATCAAACAAATCGATCGGATGAGAAGAAGTTTCCTTTGGAGAGGAGATGAGCCAGAGAAAGTGAACAGAGGTCATTGCCTAGTGAGATGGCCTTTGGTGTGCACACCAAAAGACTTGGGGGGACTTGGGATAGTCGACCTTGATCGGCTAGCAAGGGCACTCAGACTTAGATGGCTTTGGTTCCAATGGAAAAACGAAGAACGGCCATGGACAGGACTAGCGATCCCTTGTGACAAAACAGACAAAGATTTGTTCCATACCTCCACGATTGTCAAAGTGGGCAAGGGTAACAAAGCACTTTTCTGGCATTCGAGTTGGTTGAATGGTTCATCACCAAAGAATTTAGCACCACATCTATTTCAAAAATCAAGAAGAAAAAATATTTCGGTACAAAAGGCGCTTGTAAGGATCACCGGGGTGTCCGACCCTAGAGGGGGAAGGGGTGAATAGGGTCGCTAATCGCTTTTTAACCTAGGGCTCAATCTAATTGCATAAGATAAACCTAATACGTCCTTCACATGCTAGTTATGACTAAGGTTTATCTATGCTACCCTCTACTTATCCCAAAAGACTTGCAACCTATAGCCAATCCTAATCAAACTAACTAGGAAAGTAAAGGTAAGCAAGAAAGAGTAAATGCGGAAACATAGTGCGGTAAGTAAAGCGGTAAGGGAGAGGATATGCAAACTCCCGTGAAGACACCAAGACACACGATTTAACGTGGTTCGGTTAGGACACCAAAGTCCCTCCCTACGTCCACGACCACTTGTCCAACACGAACAAGTGTGATGCCGAGTCTCTTAGCTTGATAACCGTCTTGCGTTAGCCACCAAGGCACCCGGCAAGCAAAGGATAAGTGCCACCAAGTCACCAAGACGAGGTCACCGCCACCGTCTATCTCGAAGCGTCACCACGGCACCGTCTTCACTATCGGAGCTTCTCACCAAGAGGGGTCTCCTTCCCCGCACAAAGTGTCGTTGCCTCTCCACACCAAGTAGGAGGGTCACACGACGAGTACAAGTGTTTGCTTGCCGCAGCAAGACTTCTCTCAAGGGAGCTCTCGCAAGAACTAATCCCTAATCAAGCACTAAGCACTCTAACAAGTGTGCTTAATCCTATATGATGTACAATGAAGCTCTATGGTGGTTGGAGATGATCTTTAGCTCTTGTATACTTCCTTGAACTCCAGCACTTTCAAATGACCCGGCCTTGGGGGTATATATAGGCAGCATAAGCAAATATAGCCGTTGGAGAAAAGCTGCCAGAAAACTGCGTAACGCCGGTTAATCCGACGTACCCCAAAAGCCATCATCGGTTCAACCGGTGTATGTAAACTACTATTTGAAAAAACTAGCCGTTAGCAATCAACCGGTGTATCGCCGGTTTAACCGATGTAATCAACCGGTGTATGTAATATTAGCGTCGGTTTAACCGGTGAGTGTAACTTCTTCACGTTCCTCCAAAAACCACCTCTCTGGATAACTGAACCGATGCAATTGACCGATGCATCGTCGGTTCAACTGGTGTAGGTATTTTCCTCGGTCTTCATCTGCCAATGCACCGACGTATATAACTTAGCGTCGGTTCATCCGATGTAAAACCCTAGCCTACAGACCTTCTCTGTGATTGAACCGGTGAGTTCATTTTGCCCTACGTCGGTTTAACCGATGATAGCAAAATGCCTCAATCCTTGTCCCTTGGACCGAAGGGGCGGCCCTTCGGGCCTTGCTACGTCTCTCTTCTGTTTTGTCATCACTTGAACCTAAAAGCCTGAGAATAGTCATCTTAACAATCACATTAGTTCAAGTGTTGTGTTGTATATATCAATCACCAAAACATTATATTGAAATATGGCATGAGAGGCCATTTTCGCTACAGATGATTTCCTACATATTTGCCAAAATTGCCTATGTGTAATGACATATTAGACCGCTAGTACACTACTAGAAAACATGCCAAAGATCCAGACCAAAAGTACCACTTGTTGTTTGAACTAGTACTAATGTGAGGCATCAGCACCGGCTGCAACAATAGCCGGTACTCTTGGCCCGCGCCGAGCGCTGGCAAGGCGCGCCACGGCACAAACCGGTGCCAATGCACTAACAAAGGCACCGGTTAAAGCCATGAGCTATTACCAAATGGACGATGCATCAATGGCACCGGGTAGTGGCACGACCTGGTGCTTATGGAGCAGACATTAGCACCGGGTCATGCCATGACCCGGTGCCAGAGCTGTTTCTCTCACCATGACACAGGGTGATAAAACAAACCGGTACCAAATGTTTGAGAATGAGCACCGGTGGAAAAAAACCACCCGGTACCGATGTCCTCTCGCGTCTGGATATTTCCAAGTGATGGCCGTCCTCTCTCTCGCGTCTCTCTACCCCTTTCATTTCTCCTTTCTCCTCTCATTTCTCCTCTCATCCTCTAGAGGAGCGGCGGCCCGGCGTGGACGCGCGTCGGCGCGAGAGGAGCGGAACCCCCGTAGGGGCGGCCCTTCGGGCCTAGCTACGCCTATCTTCTCTTTTGTCATCACTTGAACCTAAAAGTCTGAGAATGATCATCTTAACACTTATATTAGTCTAAGTGTTGTGTTGTCTATATCAATCACCAAAACATTATATTGAAATATGGCATGAGAGGCCATTTTCGCTACAGCGCTGCATGGAAATCACTGGATAGACCTAGTCCGCCCATTGACGACGGGAGTGGAAATCAGAGAATACGCAGAGTTGTGGGAGGTGATTCAGCTGCAAGCAAGAGACACCAATGCAGATGATGAGATTACTTGGCGATGGACACCTAATGGAGAATACACAACAAAAAGTGCATATCGTATTCAGTTCATTGGCCGCACCAGAACGTCATTGTTCCACCCAATTTGGAAGGCCAAAACCGAACCAAAATGCCGTTTTTTCGCTTGGCTCCTACTCCAAAAAAAGATCTTGAAAGCAGACAATTTGGCGAAAAGGGGCTGGCCACAAGACACGCTATGCAAGCTATGTAATAGTGAACCAGAAATGCTGACACACTTATGCAAAGATTGCAGTTTCACGAGAGCGAGCTGGGATAGACTCATAAGTTGGCTACATGTTGGGAGTCTACCACCAACCACGGTTACGACCACTCTGAAGGGGTGGTGGAAAAAATGCAGAGCTGGTTTTGACAAGCATAATAAATCTTTCTTCGATGATATTATCATTTATTTTTGGTGGAATATTTGGAAAGAACGCAACAGAAGAACCTTCAATCAAGTATCAAAGTCAGAAGAGGAAGTGGCCCTCCTAACAAAAGAAGATTTCCAGCAGTTCAGTTTAGCTTTTTCTTAGTTGTTGCCCCCAGCGCCCCTGACTAGTTGATTTGTTTGTTTGGTTGTTAACCCCCACGGTTTCTTTATTTTTTTTCCTTTGTTGCAGTGAGTTGCTTTCCTGGGGGTTTTTGTTTTGTTTGAGGGGGCTCTTTGCTCTCTCTTTTTTCTCATCTTCTAATAAGAATTCGACAAAACTCTTCCCGTCCGTTCAAAAAAATATATAATAGATTCAACATTTATCAACTTACATCAACATTTTTTGGGCGCGTTTAGTTCCCAAATTTTTTTGGGAAAGTTACTGTAGCACTTTTTCAATCGAAGGTTAGGAGGACTAAACGTGATTTAATTATAAAATTAATTACATGGATGGACGGGAAAATCACGAGACGAATCTATTAAGCCTAATTAATCCGTCATTAGAGGTTGGTACTGTAGCACAATATTGTCTAATCATTGCATAATTAGGTTCATTAGATTCATCTCACGATTTTGTCCGGGGGTTGTGGAATGGGTTTTGCGAATTATCCATATTTAATACTCCAAATTAGTGGTCAAACGTTATAAAATACTGTAGCGAGTGAAAATTTTTGTGAACTAAACGGGCTCTTTGAGAAAAAAATCGCCGGTCACCCTCTTTCTTTCCGGCGCCGGCGGTGGCGCTCCCGCGCAGGCGAGCAGGCGCGGCGGAGCAGCGGTCGCATACCCAGTCGAGACGCGCCGCAGCATGCGCGCAGCAGCAGGTGCAGGAAGCGCACCTCGGCAGCATGCGGCATGCAGACTGGGGCTCAGCAGCCATGTGCGCAGCAGCAGATGCAGCAGGTGTAGCAGGCAGCCGCGCGCGGCAGGCGGGGCGGCGGCGGACGGTGAGGAAGAAGGAAGGAGGAAGAAGGAAGGATAGGGTTGAAAAGATATAATGTATGGGATAGTTTGTACGAATCTCAAATATTGGAAGGTGGAGAAGAAAAAATCTTGTGAAAGATGTGTATGATTTCCGCGCAGCCGGCGGCCTGCCGGAACCAGAAGCGGCCGGCCCTCGAGCCAATGGCCCACAGATGGACGGATAGGATTGGGCAGGAAACGGAACGGGCTTCCAGACTGGGCCTCAATCGGGCCTGCCGTGTGGCTTCCGGCCCATGCCGTCGTGGAGCCATGGAGGGCCGTGAGCCCGTGACCGTGGTTGAGCTGGCGGCCGGTGGCCCGAGGCCGGAGCCCCTCGGCGTCCGACTACGCGGCCGGCGGAACGAGGTGCCCCGTGTTCAGCAACCAGTACTCGTCAGCAAATCAGCATGTGGGAGCACGAATTGATTCAGTAATGAACATGTCCCTGCACGAATTGGTTCAGCAATAAACATGTCTCTTGCACGTGATAAATGTAAACCAAAATAGCGTGCAGAGAGAAATGATCAGTGGTTTGCATTGTCAGTAATTCTTCGATTGTACGAGGTAGGGGTGCAAATTGGTGAATCTTAGATGTACCTCCAATCTTACTGAATTAAAATTTTGTATTAATGTTTTAAAATAAAATCTGATTTTAAAGAAGTAGTACAAAATTTTAAAGTGAAAAAAGTTGGAGGTGAATCCAAAAATCATTAATCGATAACGAAAAAAGCATGTCGGCACATGCACCGTAACGCACTGTCGAGAAATGTTACTGTATGAAGTACACTGTCTCCTGACACAAGTAAAATTTGGAATAAGGCCCTGTTTAGTTGGAGGGTAAAAATTTTTTGCGTTAGAATCTTACTAATTTGAAATACTAAATGAAGTCTATTTACAAATTTTTTTGCACAGATGGGTTGTAAATCGCGAGACGAATCTAATGATGCTAATTAATCCATGATTAATCAATAATTAGCGGATGGTTACTGTAGCATCACTGTTGCAAATCATGAATTAAGTAGGCTCATTAGATTCGTCTCGCGATTTACAGCCCATTTATGCAAAAGGTTTTGTAAATAGACTTCATTTAGTACTCCATACATGTGTCGAAATATTCGATGTGACGGTTTTTTTGTGTTTACGAGGTTTATGGGGTGGGAACTAAACAGGGCCTAAGGTCAAGCTCAAAGCTCTTTCTATGCAATGGCGGGGCACGTTCCCTTGGCACTGGAACAAGTCAAAAAGACTTAAAATAAAGATTGTGTCACCATGAAAGAATACCAACTTACTTAGCCCAACACTATCGAGAAACAAAAGCGTGCCAACTTCCTCCAATTCATTTCTTTTGCTTGTCCAATATGTCCAAATATAATATATACCATTTATTAGAAACAAACGTAATAATACAAACAAGTTATGAGAAGAGATATGAGAACCTTCTCTAACATCGAGAACACCTATCTTGCCTCGCAGCAAACAAAGCTACGCACAAGATTAAACAGATTATCCAAATAAAAAAAACGATAACATCCGTCACCTCAGTTATTTGCATGTGAAATTATGGAGAAAAAATTATTATTTTTAGCAAGATATTTGCTGATTTTTCATCTCAAGATCCATCGTTCCTTGATTCCTTCCTGGAAAAACACGAACCCTCTTTACATTCCCAAGCCTAGCGTGTCCCCCAAATTCAATCTCCGTGTACGCGTAGCCACGCCGCCGCAGAATCCTGCTGCCGTCTTATGGCCCCCGTACGCCAACGACGCCTCGTGACCCTGTCCGTCCCATCGCCGCCGCACATCTCGCCCCGGCACGAACCCCGATGCACGCCGCCGCGGTCGCACCCGGCCCAGCAGCGGCGCTCGCAGGCGGTTCGAGGGTTTTAGAAGCGACCGATCGGTACGGCCGCACCCCCCGTTCATTCATTCAACCCCCTCCCTCTCTCCGTCCCGTCTCGCCGTTCCTCGTCGTCTCCACCGAGTCGCAAAAGAAAAAAGGGGAAAAGCGTAGGAGGAGGAGGAGGTGGAGGAGGAGGAGGAAAGGGAAGCTTCTGGAGAGAGAGTGTTTTCCGAAGCCGTGGATAAGGCCACCGAGGTGGTTGCTGGCTCCGGAGAAAAGGGGGGCAAGGCTTGTCGCGGGGCGAGCTTCAGGAGGAGGGCTGCTGCTGGCGGCGGCGGCGTCGCTGGTGCTGCTGCTCGCTCGGCCGCCTAGGGTTTCGGCCCCCGCCGTCCGGCCGGCTCGGAGGCCGCAAGGTCGCGCCTTTTCCCTCCCCGTGTCTCGTCATCTCCACTGTTGACTGGTGTCGCGGCGGGCTGCTACCGCGCTTGGGGTTTGCTTGATTTTGGGGTTTTTTTCTTTGGGCTGTGGCTTCAGCCTGGCTGCTTGAGTGTTTGCAAGTCCACCTTCGCGTTAGGGAATGCATTCGTTGTTGTGATGCTGGGGTTCGGGCGGGTGAAGGGCTTCCTTTGATGGAATCGCAGGAATGTCTCTGGGCTTTCTGAAATTCGCTACTCGTCCGGTGTTCCATCAGGTAGCGGAATGCGTTGTGGGCTTGTGTATGAGGAAAAGAAAAGTGTACTTTCGCTTGGGGAATTTAGTCCAGCGTCGTTCGTGTTTCATCTCGTATGAAAAGCTTGTTTTTTTCCACACCAAATTCTGTGGGGGGGGGGGGGGGGGGGGATGGGAGGTTTCAGATTGCTGAGGTAGGCAGGGGACGAGGTTGGTGTGCATGCGGTGGATATCTGCTTGATTACACTCCAAAGGCCTTGTCTTTTTTGCGCCTTATATGAATTGTAACTGCTGCTGGGGCGCTAGATGTTAGAAACGTGACCAAATGGCTGGCTCACTTTGGCTATATGTCCAGTTGTCATTTACATCAATTGAGACTCTACTGCTGAGTGCTATGTTTCCGTCTTTCATTTGTTCTGATGCTGTGAGCCATCAAAGTTTGTTAATTTTGGTATTACTTACCAGGCCCAAGTAACATTGCCCTCTGTGTATGTTGTTTTTTCTGTATGCTTGTTTTTTTATCTGATATAAACTGCTAGAAATGAAATCTGTAACGCATTTGCTTGACAAACTTAATGTTACTTGTTGCGCTACCAAACACTTAAGCTTCGAGAATGATAAGTGCCTGAGAAAGTAATAAAGGGTGTTTCAATTGCATATTTCATTTTGCCTCCTAACAAAAATTATTGCGCACAATACTAAACAAACATGCCTAGATGAAAGGATAGAAATGAAATCTATTTACTTACCTCCTAGTATCATACCTATGGATTAGGTTTAACTTTAGCAAAAGATTTGCCGTTTCAAAGGTCCATTCCTTCCACAAAAACCATCTGACCCTCTTTATTTCTGGAGAAAAGCTTAAAGTGTGTCCCCAATCTCCGTGTATGCGTAGTGCTGCTACTGCATAATCCTGCCGCCCAAGTTCCCCTTACGCAAACGATGCCTTGTGACCCCCTCCGTCCCATCTCCGCTGCACACCACCTCCCAAAGCACGCCACTGCAGTGGCACCCAGCCTAGCCGCACAGGCACAGGTGGTTTGCGGGTTTTAGAAGCGACCGCACAGGCACCCGTTCAACCCTCCTGTTGCCCGTCGTTTTCTCCACTGATTCACAAAATAAATAGGGTAAAGCGGAGAAGGTGGAGGGGGAGGAGGAAAGGAAAGCTTCTGCCTGAGAGGGTGTTCTCCAAGGGGTGGATAAGGCTGAGGTGGTTTGTTCCTCTGGAGAAAGGGAGAAGCTTGTTACGGCAAGCTTCCGGAGGAGGCCGCTTGGTGGCGGCGCTGGTGCTTGAGGCTTAGGGTTTCTGGCTGCCGGCCGGCCGGCTGGATCGGGGGGCACAAGGTCGTTCCTTTCCATCTTTGTATTTCGTTCTCTCCTTTTGACTGGTGTGGCAGTGTGATCCTAAGAATGCTTGTGTTTGCCGGATTTTGGGGGGTAATTTCAGGCTGTGGTTGGAGCTTGACTGCTTGAGTGTTGGCTTGTCACCTTTGAGGAGGGGAATGTGTGCGTTTCTGTTACTCTGGGATTGGAGTCAAGGGTCCAAACTGCACGAATGTGTTCCGCCTATCAACAAGGGTTTGTGGGTGTTCCTGAATTTGTCCACTCTTCCAGTGTTTCGACTGGTTTTGGAGTGCCTTGTGCGCTTGTTTGTGAGAAAAGAGTGCTTTCTCTTGGGGAATTAGTCCAGCGGCTACTTCGTCTGATCTCGTATGGAAATTTTATTTTTTCTCCACTAGATTGATCGGGAGATGATTACTGAGGTAGGAAGTGTCCTAGGTTTGTGTGAAACTTGATGAATATGTGCACGATTACACCCCAAAGGCCTTATCTGAGCTATTGGTGATACCACTGCAGTTGGGGGCTTGGGGCGCTAGATGTGTGTGACCAAATAGCTGGCTCACCTTGGCAACTTTTCCATTTGTGATTTGTCATTTAGATCAATTGTGGCTCACTGCTATGTTTCTGTGTTTAAATTGAGGCCCCGAACTATCAAAGTTGTGCACATATGGTATTATCTGGCTAATGCATCATATTTAGTTACCCTTCATGTATGTTTTATCTGTTAGGCTGTCTCTTTACCATTATCCAATATGGACCCCCTAGAAATGAAATCTAGAATGCATTTGCTTGACACGCTCATTCTTGTTACTTGTTGCACTACCAAACATTTATGCTTCAATAATCTGGTTTAGAAAGTAATAAAGGTTGAGCTCCTTGCATATTTTATCGATTGATTAGCACTAAATGACCAATTTGTCTCTGCAGTCTAATGGCTACTGAGAGTGCTGTCCGATTAATTGGTGGGACAGGGGCTAGGGACTGGAGTAAGGGCTTTGGTGCATTTGACTCTTCAGTGGGTGGCCTTTCAGGGGAAGATTTGGGATTTGTGGATAATGGCACTGGGGTTTATGGGGGCTGGAGGGAATCTGTCCCAAATCGCAGTGGAAGTGCACCACCTAGCATGGAAGGATCTCTTGCTGCTCTTGGTCATCTCATTGGCCAGCAGAGTGGGAGCTTTGAAGCCAGTTTGGCAAACTTGGATAATGTCACTGGCAGTTCCAAGTCTGAGGAGCAACTGTGTGCTGATCCAGCATATTTTGAGTATTATGGGTCCAAGGTGAATCTGAACCCAAGGCTCCCCCCACCACTTATTTCGAGGGAGAGCCGCAGATTAATGAACCGGGTTGGCAAGGCTAAAGAATGGAGGGTGGTCTCCCAAGATAACAGCAGCAAAAGCTCCATATATGTTCCTCGATCTACTCTATCAACTCACAAAGAAGAACCAGAGGATGATAAATCTCCAAGATTGGATTCAAGTTCAATGGAGGATGCCCAGGTTATCTCCAGTGCATCCAACTTCGAGAGCCAGGATTTTATGCTGGTAAGTGCTTGACATGGATCAAACACCCCTTTTCTGTCAGGGCTGTTGTATTAATTCTACCTTTAACTATATGTGCCATCTTTTGGTTTAGGCTTTTGCATGCATTCAATCTGTAGTTACCAAAGGGAAAATAGTCTATTATTGTTCTGATATATGCTAGTTAGTGTAGTGACATGGAAAGCTGGATTGGGTTTTGATTGTAATATTATATCTTATCCAACTTATGATTTGCTTTAGGGGGGTACGAGTGAACAGGGATGGATTGATCTTTTTACTTGCATGAACTCGAAATAAGATATTAATTTTTCATCATACTTACACAATGATTATCTTATGTTATGAGGCCACTGAATTTGCTGTATTAAGAAGGTAGAAATAAACATTATTGCTCTTATGTCGCAATCCAATATTCCAGCCCCATTTAGCAGATATTTAATGATCTTTGTATATAGAAAAGCTGAAAACTAAGGTTCCTTTTGAATACGTATAAAAGGTAAGGTCCCTTCGAACACTTCAAAAAGTGATTGATCCAATGTTCCCCAATATCTTACCATGTTACAAACTAAATGCCAGCACTTAAGTCTGTCTAGATCACTTTAAGAGTTTTATAAAGTTAACAAAATGTGGAAAAGATTTTGCTGGTTTTATATTCTACGATAACAGTTATTAATTGGTAAACCTATGTGAAAACAGTAAAATATAATTGCTTTCCAAAATCCATTGCTGCTGCTCATAAGCTGTTAACAAGTTCTAAAAGAAATCTAGAGTGGTGCAACATTGGTATTTTATTGCTTGTTCCTTCCCAATTCTTACTTTACTCTTTTTCTTTTCTATTTACAAATGATGTTTTAATTAATGCTTTGATTTTCTATTCTGTGACAAATGGCCTTATCATCATGTGTTTGTATTTTCTTCAGGAAAGCTTTCAGCAGAGTGTGGCGTCTTTGCCTGATAGTTCATCTTCTAATCCTTCAAATAGCAACACTGGTGATGCTATGACTGTACGTTCTGAAATAAATTTGTCAAGGAGTTTGTCAGTTGATGCTGTCAAGGAATTGGATTTGAACTCTTGGGCACCAAAAAGCCCACTGAAAAGTACTATTAGCAATGATATTTCATCATCGCCCCTTTCCAGCTCATCATATACTGGTAATACTGGTGTGCAAATTTCTCAGCAAGAAAAGCCAGCCGTAGACACCAAACTTGGAAATGTTGTGCTTGGCAGTGGCACAGCTGTTACTGAGCTTGATAATGTGGACTCCAATATGAAGAATTTGAAGTTAAGTTTGGATGGCCATTCATCCTCATCTGTTAACCAGAAGTGGCAGGACAATGTCTTGCAGCAGTATGTCCCCTTGCTACCAGCCCAAGGCGATCCTATTCAAATGACCCCTCAAGGACCACATCTTTCCCATGTTCCTTTTGCTGATAACCTGTCTCATACTCAGCTCAAGTTACCTGCTGGTGACATGCAGCAATTTTTACCGCAGCTTGGAATGACATCACCTTTCTTCACACCAAATTCTTTTGGAAGCCCTTACTATCAGAATTTGCACCCTGCTAATGCATTTCCAACTTCAATTGGAACTGGAGGGTACCCTGTACCTGGTTCAGTTTTGCCACCGTTTATAGCTAGTTATGCTCCCCAAGGTTCTCTTGCTACGCCTCTTGACAGTCCTATGACTCCAAGCTTTAGTGGCAGGCCATCTGGTTTTCCATCAACTGGGAATCCTATTGGGGGAACGGATTTTATGCAGTCATATAAAATGTATGGGCAACTTGGGGTTGGTATGCAGCCATCCATTCCCGACCCAAACTTCATTCATTTCTTTCAGCACCCCTCTTTACTTCAGTATACTGGTGGAAATCAATACAATACAATGGGTCCAAGATTTACTGTTGCCGGGAATCCAGCTGAAAGCTTTGATCCACAAAAGATGATGCCTCAAACTGCATACCCTTCTGATCAGAGGCTTCAGCTTCCAAGAACTGGTTTTCCTAATTCTCCCACATCCAGAAGAGGAGGAGCTGTTCCAAATTATCAAGCCATGTCACCCTACATTGGAGTACCGATGAGTTACCCTACAAGTCCGGTATTTCAGGGACAAACATTGCCTGGAGCATTGCCTCCTGGTAGGAGAAACGATTCTGTTGGATTCCAGTCCCCCACCAGAAATATTACTGCTAATTCAGGGACTCAAGGGCAGCGAGAAAGGCAGAAGTTTGATGAACCAAAGGCGTGCTCTTTCCTAGAAGAGTTAAAGTCCAACAGAGCACGTAGGGTCGAGCTATCTGATATCACAGGCCGCATTGTGGAATACAGGTTAGTTGTCCAGTATTGATTATTGATTTAGCCCATATCCTGTTTTAAAATCCATTCCAAGAAATAAAGGTTTGTATGCTAATTCTGGAGTGTTCTTGATCCCAGCGCTGACCAACATGGTAGCCGATTCATCCAGCAGAAGTTGGAAAACTGCACTGCCGAAGAGAAGGCATCTGTTTTTGCAGAAGTTCTTCCTCATGCTGCATCATTAATGACTGACGTTTTTGGGAACTATGTGATCCAAAAGGTATGCTGTTGTTAAGGATGAATCTCCTGGTCCTCAGTAAATTTTTTGTCTATTGAATGCCATGTCTGGTCACTTCATCTCACATATTCATGCCTTGTAACAAGTGACCAGTAACTTGAGTTGTATTAGAAGAAATAACATGTATTCACTGCAGTTCTTTGAACATGGAACTCGTGAGCAAAGGAGGGATCTTGCCACTAAGCTTGTTGGTCATGTTTTGCCTTTGAGTCTTCAGATGTATGGCTGCAGAGTAATTCAGAAGGTACTCTTTAATCTTTGGCTAATATGTTTATGTTAAATGTGAATATTTTGTAATAATAATAGGAATAAATACAATGTTTATACAAGTCCATGTCTCAATTTATTCGTATATAGCATTTTTTTTCATCAACTTGTGATATTTGTAAGTCTCAAACCACTTCTGCTTGGTTTTGACATTAGCTGCTGAGTAAAGTGATATCCTGGGTGATACTAGTTACATGTGCCTGTGATAGATGGCTTTGGTCTTGGTAAAACTGCGTGATTCAGATCAAAGTTTCTACTAAGGTTTATATGAGCATAGCAACAGTAGTGGAGTGAGCATGTGAAACATGCTGTGCCTTAATATATTTGAAACATGTGGTATCTAATATACTACCACAAGTATGTGTGGGAGTGGGATCAATTCTTTTTAGTTTACGTTCTACCAATCAGTGTTTTTCCTTACTGGTATTTGTCTCGACATAAAGTCTTTCTTTCTTTCTTTCTTTTGTTTTTCCTTTCCTTATTGCAAAAATACACGGTAGGGTTCTATCACAACATCCACATCCACTGCATGTCATTGTCAGAGGGGTATCCTTTTGTAATCTTTACGGTGTTCCGAGGGGAACTTACCTATGCCATTCTAAATGGTTTCGTTCTGTATACCTAGAAATTACTGTTTAATCTGCTAATGTAACTGGGGCTGGTGATTCTGTGTAGGCACCTTACAGCTTAGCTTCCCATGTGATTCTTGCTATCATCTAGCTTAGTGTAAGCAACTAACAGCTATCATTGTTGATTTTTGCTTCCACTAACTTCTCTCTGAAAACATGTAGGCTCTTGAAGTTATGGAACTTGACCAGAAAATAGATCTAGTTCGTGAGCTTGATGGACATGTTATGCGATGTGTTCGTGATCAAAATGGAAACCATGTTATCCAGAAGTGTATTGAATGTGTCCCTACAGAACATATTGGTTTCATAGTATCTGCTTTTCAGGGACAAGTTGCTAGCCTTTCAATGCACCCTTATGGTTGCCGTGTAATTCAGGTAAGATACAGTAATATTATATTGAAATTTGGTGAGAGATTCTGGTGGCCTCTTTAATGTTTGTCATACTGGGCAGAGAGTTTTGGAGCATTGTGGTGGTAATTCACAAGGCCAGTGCATAATAGATGAGATTTTGCAGTCAGCGTGCATCCTTGCTCAAGATCAGTATGGCAACTATGTTACACAGGTAAAATCTGTTTGTAGTTTGATATAGTGGATGCTCAACACCTTTCTCTTATGAGGTACCAATGTTTGATACGTTTCTGTCTTTCTTGTCAGCTTATTATTCTCTCTGGTTCTTTTGCAGCATGTTCTAGAAAGAGGAAAATCTCATGAGAGGAGCCAAATTATTACTAAATTGGCTGGACAGGTTGTCACCATGAGCCAAAATAAATTTGCATCAAATGTGATAGAGAAGTGTTTTCAGCATGGTGATATTGTGGAGCGGGATCTTCTGATCAGGCAGATCGTGGAGCAGACAGAGGGCAATGACAATTTGCTGGTATGTATGATAGCTGCAATCCCGTGATTTTTCCATCATCCATTTCCTTCTTTCCAGACCCAGAGAGGTTATGAAACTAATGCTACAATGAACTGGTCTGAGGTAGGAAGATGAAATATTTGCTAGCATACAAATCAGATAATGCCATGAGTGTCTGCCTTTCAGTTCCATGCTTCCAGCTTCTTGGAGCTGTGAACCTTATTATCATGAATGAACTGAACGAGCCTCTTTTCTTCTGTAACTTTGTCTCCCTTGACTGGATCCTAGGTTATGTTCGCTAACCATTTGTTATGTTCAATTAGGCAATGATGAAGGACCAGTATGCTAATTATGTGGTTCAGAAGATACTCGAAACATGCAATGAGAGTCAACGGGAACTTCTCCTCAGCCGTGTAAAGGGTCATCTGCAAGCATTGAGGAAGTACACCTATGGCAAGCACATCGTAAGCCGAGTTGAGCAGCTCTGTGGTGAAGGCAAGTATCATCTTCCCTTAGTAGTGAGACTAAGCTTCTCAGTGATTATTTTGGATGCATGATTATCATAAGTAATATGTTGAATTCTGTGATGTTTCAGGATCTGCTGACTCGGGTTCTTAAAATGAACCCACAAATTCATCATAGGAGAGGTGACTTGATATTTGCTATCCATCAGCTGTGAAGAAAGCAAAACAAGTCTAACTCCGGTACCTTCAGGCGGGCTAACAAAACTGTCGTCGAAGATTGTATAGGTGTGACTTTCTCCAGGGTAGTCTTTTGAGGTTCTAGAACAGCAGCTTAGCGTGTGCATCACTGTATCTATGTTAGGGTGTGCCTATTTACAGAATAATAGTGGTCGGTTAGCTGTGTGAAAAAAAAAGTTTAGCGTTATGGTTTGTATGCGATACATATCAGCTCTGCCCGGTAATGTATTTGCTTGCTTGCATCGCAGTTCTGGGATAAAAGCCCTGTTTATCTGTGTCTTGATTGCGTGTTGGTGAGATGATCATCGACCTGCGTTTTCTGCATGGCTAACAGCAGCCATCGATTTTTTTTGTGTGTTTTGGTGAGTTTTTTTTCACAATCTGTCAATAAAAACTAAGTTAACAATGTAAAACGTACTATTTGGTTGGTTATAGAAAAGTAGTACCGCAAATTTCAGAATGTTTTCATTTTAATTTACTAGTTTTCATGAACATAGTAATGTAGATTTTAATAGATTACATAATATTCTTTGAAGGCTTGAGGGATCAACACAACATTCTCTGTTGGTTGGGCGCCTATGCGCCATGTTTGCCTCTTTAGAAGCCAAAGCCCTCCAGATTGCCGCTGTCCCTCGACTCTCGCCGGCTCCGGCTGCTCCTCGCCCTGCCGACGCTGCTGGCGACTCCATCGCCCATTTCGTCGAACACCCGCCCAACCATTCCCTCGATGACGTCCAGCGGCAGCATCTCCCTCCGGCCGCCGGCCAATGCCTTGTCGTTGGCCTTCAAGAACCCGGCGTACGCGCCGCGCACCGCCTTGGCCGCCGCGGCCTTGATCTGTCCCCGGAGGTCGCCGTCCGGGATCTTGTACTCGGCGCCGTGCCGCTTCACCCGATCCTCGAGCATGTCGGCCAACGCCGCCGCCTTCCCCCGGGCGTCGGCCGCCGGCCAGGTCTTGGGCGCGCCGGAGCTGCCGCCGCAGACGACCCGGACGAGCGGCGTCCACGCCGCGTCCTGGTACTCCCACGCGGCCTCCTCGGCCGCCGCCTTGTACCGGCGCCGCATGGTGTCCTCGCCGACCAGCTTCGCCAGCTCCGAGCCCCGGGCGCGCATGTAGATGTACCAGTACGCGTTCATGGCCATGACGTGCGACGCTACCGTGTCCGCGCACACCCGGCGCGCCGCCTCGACGTGCCGGTGCAGCGCCTCCAGCACGTTCGACGCCGCCTCGGCCAGCGGCGCGCGGCCGCCGACGCCCTCGCTCCTGTCCTCGTCCTCGCCGCCGCCGCCGCGCTCCCGCTCCGCCCGCAGCGCGGTGTCCATGAGCGCGCGGTAGTCGTCGGACGCGAGGCACTTGAGGTAGTTCACGGCGTACCGCACGATCTTGGGCACGTGCCCGGCGCCGGCGCCGGCGCCGGCGACGTAGTGTGTCTCGATGCGGAGGCCGAACTCGAAGAACACGCCGGCCGCGGCCCGCGCCAGGGCGCGCTCCACCTCGCGCGTGCGCTCGCGGATGGCGACCAGCGTGGCCGACTCGCTGGAGAAGAGCTCGTCGAGGCGCTCCCGCTCCCGGACCACGGCGTCGAGCATGTCGAGCAGCTTGAACAGCCTCTGGGGCTCGCGCGCCGCGGCGGCCACGCCGTCCGCGAAGCGGAAGAAGGCCGCGACGATGCGGGTGGCGATCTTGGCGAAGCACTCGGGCCAGACCGCCGGCGGCAGGGGCTCGAGCACGCGCGCGCAGAGCCGGCGCTCCGCCGCGAGCACGGAGGCGATGGCCACGTGGAAGTGCGGGCTCCACAGCGCCATGGCCGACTCCAGCGACTCCCACTCCATGTCGTCGATGGCCTCCGGCGTGTACGACTTGAGGTACGCCGGGTTGAGCCGCATCATCGCCTTGGCCGCTCTCCTGTACCTCGTCTGAGTGACGTCACCCACCGTTATTTCGGTTGCTCACATCGCAACCGTCGCGGCTAGAAACAAACAACAAGGCCAAGAAAATGAATCATCACCTTGACGTAGATGTCGAGGCAGATGTCCAAGCAGTCGTTGCCAGCGAGCGTTCTGGCCATCCTCGCCGCGGCCTCCACCTCGTCGTCGGTGCCCAGATCGTACGTCGCCGTGTCCCCGTCGTCGTCGTCGTCGGCGGGCGCCGCCGGGTGCTTGAGCCTGAGGAGCAGCGCCTCGAAGAGGTCTTGGAGGCCTAGGAGCGCCTCATCGAGCGGGCCCTCGAAGCGCATCTGCTCCGCCTCCGTCTCGTACACGGCGCGCAGCGCCGCGGCGGCCTCGGTGAGCCTGCGCACGCGGCCGCGGCCGGCGGCCTTGGTCCGGCCAAGGAACCCGACGGCCTCCTCCACCCTCCGGACGGCCTCGTCCCCGCGCGCCACCACCTCCTCGATGGCGTCGCGCAGCTGGTCCACGCGGTCGACGAACGCGACCGCGCTCCTGGCGTCGGCCGGGCCCGCGGGCGGCGCGGCCTCCTCGGCGAGCGCGGACACGCGGCGGAACGCCGCGAGGAGGGGCTCGGCCGGGGCGACGGCGCGGTCGATGCGCGCGCTCAGAGCGCGTGCCGCCACGGCCTGGGACTGGAGGTGGGAGGAGGACGGCGACGCGCTGGACAGCAGCTCAGCTAGGTGGTCGCCGACGGCGTCGATGTCGATCTCGGCCTCGGCGGCGGCGGAAAGGACCGAGACTATGGCGGCTCGTGAGGCCTGAAGCTTTGCAAGCTCGGTGTCTGCATCGGCCGTCGCCGTGGTTGACGCGTTGGGGCACATGGCCGGCGGCCGGCTGTTGTTTGAGAGCCTTCGCCGTGTAGGATGTCTCCCCCAATTGGCGCCTTTGCTTGCTTGTTTAACGCATGGCACGGTGACTAGGAGAAGTTGATCACCGTGCGATGAAGGATGGACGGTGGATACTGCAATGGGAAGAGGACGAAGTTGCCACTGGAGCCTTGGAGGTTAGCAGCTGAGGACAAATGGCTATCTTTTTTTTTTTTGATGAAACGACAAATGGCTATCCTTGGGGATTGCATCTCATTTCGCCATTACTTAGGAGAAAGTCAGAATGTACTCCCTCCTTCCCCGTTTATAAGGCATACACGTATATCAAGATTCAAACCTTCTCATCTTTGACCAATAATTTGACTATTAAATTTTTATTTTTATAATGCAAATTTCATATGATTGGATTCATAATCAAACATAGTTTACAACGATTATAAGTTTATAATCAAAAATGATATAATATATGATAAATAAATGGTCAAAGTGTTGTTTAGAAGACCGTGTCATGTTCTACCATGCCTTATAAACGGGGAAGGAGGGAGTATTTCACAAGTGTCCGATAGTGATTTGGAGAAACAAACAATGCACCAACCGCAGTTCTGATTCACCTCGCTAGCAATTTCCTTTTCTTTTTTTATAGGAAGCACATTCATTTTAGAGTAGAGGACTAGATGCAGCAGTGTAGTATAGCATCGACTCACGAAGCACTGGATCATTTCTGCGACAATCGCGAGGCACATCTGAGAAGAGGTAACTTATTTATTCATTAGTGAAAGTTTCACAATAACAATGGTTGGGGCCAATGCATTCCCAGCCCAGAGACTGTCTGTTAACAGTTGCTACTAATTAGACAATCCAGGTTAGCAGAGGACAAACAGCTAATGCTTCTGATCATCGGCCAAACCGCACAAGAATACAAGATGGCCTTCTTTTGCCTACATCGTTGGCACATGTGGGATTTGAAAAGAGAAAAAAAGATTGGAAATCCCACACACACACACACACGGCCACACAGCAGGACAAATTTATTTTGCAGCAGTGCTAATGCCCTTGTTGAGTTGCGTGATCTTGCTAGACATGGAGCCGTGGAGCCAAAAGGATATCCTTCCACGCCTCATAAAACATCCAGGTGACACCGGACGTTGGCATGACCTTCAGGGAGCTTGCTGCCCATCCACGGAAAAGCCCCTTGAAGCCCTCCTCTTGAACCACCTCGGCTAAAGCCGCAATCATGTGGGGTGGGCACTTCCCTTGTATGGCTCCCACCATAAGCCGCTTTCTTGCGACTTCCAGAGGGAAGCTGATTGTGCTTGCAGTCAGGCCTAGAAAATTCAACAGCAAGTGAAAAAAAAACGATTTACTCAAATCGTAAATTTAATGCAAATGGAATATCACATTTCCTAGATATTGTTCAAGAATTTTCAGGAACTGCATGTTGGCTATCAAAATGAAACAAAGTAAGACGTTAGGTGGCACAGAGTCCTGACCTGAAAGAGCCCCAATAGCCAGTAGCTCAGGACGGCTTAAAGATTTCTTTTTCTGTGCACGGCAGTAAGAAGTCTTGATTGTCTCGTACATGAAATAGTAGCATGTGCTATAAGGAAGCATGCCAACTAATGTTGGGCAGAGGCCAGCATAAAGGCCACCAATGCCATCAGCACGGTAGATCTTGTTGAAGGCAATGGCAATACTAGGATAAGCCTCACGATTGACAGTCATACGGTCCTGTGACAGAAAATTAGTATAATTCATTCAAATAGTTTGTAAGCAATAAGGATCGAAACAATCATTAAGATCAGAGGCATTGCTTGCAATTGATCTGAACAGATGGTAGAACTACAAACCAGACAGTTCTGCCACAAAATATATATTCCATGAATAGTATCCACAAAAATTCAACATGTAGATTCAGCTCCGATGTACCTTAAGAACCTCAAGAGGATGGCATGCTAAAGTGCTAGCTATTCCAGCAGCTGCACCTCCAATGGCAATCGGTGATAATAAGTGAAATGGAAGCTCGATTTTCAAATTGCCAAGTTGTATCTTGGGGCACCCATCCTCTTTCCATTTCTCTTGTGCAGATGTCATACTCCTTTTGACACACTCAAATGTCCCGAGCTCAATTGCTTGAGTTGGGATAATCCGGAGCATATTTATAGTATTACCTGCCCAGAGTCCTTGCCAGCCATTTTGTTCAATGATCTCCACAAAACTACCAAAAATATGTTTTGATCCTACCCCAACAACCATTCTTGTCCTGAAATCAACCAAACACTATCAGCTTACTTGCATATACTCTGATTAGGATAGAAAAGGAGCACTTTGGTTTTTTCTCCAAATTAATGACAATTGCATTTAAGTCAATGGTGTTTCCTAAAAAAAAGTGAATAGGCTTTGTGTAGAAAATTACTTTGAAAAGAACAGCTGATATTATATCACCCTAAGATATATACAGTCACCATACAATAACCAGCAGATTGTTAAACATTTTAAACACTCATAATACCCTGATGTGCATTCTCACAAACGAAACAAGCAAGAAATCCTGCACATTCCAAATAAAAACAAAAAAGAAATAATCAGCATGCCTAATGTGCCAAGAGCCAAATTTACTCCATCCCACTAAACTAATATGTTAAGACTTGTCGGGTCCGATATTCTTCCTCTAGGGTCCTATATCTAAATTTAACAATAATTAGTAAGATATCAAACTTAGTACTGTCAATACATAAATGTATAGAGCAGAGTATTGGCAAATACCTGATAGTTTCTAGAGGAGCTAGAACAGCCTTGGTCATTGCACCGGCCATTGCTCCACTGACGAATTCTGCAACTTCTCTATTCCTCAGAAAAGTCTGCATTTAGATACAAGTCTGAGATCAATGACTCATAAGTCCATAAGCACTTTGGAAGGCTTAAAATACCCTGTAGGCTCATAAGCAAAGAAACTCTTTCAGAAAGTTCCCACTTACAAGTGTTTAACGTAAAATTGCAATGGAGGCACTGGGGAAAATCTAATGTACATTTACGGCTACTTCTTTAAGCATTCTGTTGCATTTGTTAGTCTAGATAAGCAACTGCATATTCAGGTAACTTGTCCAAAGGTATTATTAGCGTGTTATGCATTTTCTCAAAACCTAATCCAGACTGCAGCATTAGGGGCCTATGCAACATTTCCTTTTTTTTCCGGAAACATCCTTAGTCTGTAACCTTGACCAAAGCTGTCAATTTCTGCACAACAGTTCAAAGGGGTTACATTTCCCTAGCTGTTGTCATGAAAGTTCCTAGGAAGTAACATCACAAACAGCTGGGAAGGTTGTACCGTAGTCGTTTAACAATACTCAGACCAACTTGGAAGTTGGAAGTGGACAGGGAAAAGCATGCCAAAGGAACACAACTAAAGGACAATTATTTTCTATTCGCAGTAGATGCGTAAAGACCCCCCCCCCCCATGATACGCGGATACTTCGCAAAACTCACGTACCGGTATCGGATACCGTATCAGATACCCGTACTCCCTGGATACGTATCCCGTAAGTATCGGACTATTTAGGTATTTTCAAATCCATTAGAGTGGCATTTTTTATGCTGGTTTGCCAAAACCTAACGCAACCCTCCTCCTTTACCCGGGCTTGGGACCGGCTATGTTGAGACGACTCCGGAGAGAGAGTCTTCCAGTCAGCATAGGCGGAGTGGCATTTAGGTATTTTCAAATAATAAAAATAAATCGGATACTCGTGGGATACCTGTGGATACCTGTCCGATACCTTCAAACCCTAACAACACCACTCAATCGCTTCGTATAAAGGTCCTCCGTTCAGCTGTGCCACCCTCCCATCCCCACTCGTGCAGCCGTAGGCCCGCAGCAGCCTCGCACGGCTCCCTTGTTGTCACCGCCGCTCGGCCACCCGCCCACGCCTCCTCCTGCTCCTTCCCCGCTGCTCATCGCTCCCTTGCCGTCACCGCCGCCCGGCCACCCGCCCATGCCTCCTCCTGCTCCTTCCCCATCGCTCGTCGCTCCCTTGCCGTCACCTCCGCCCGCCCACCCGTCCGTGCCTCCTACTGCTCCAGCGGCTGCGCGGCCTGTCCAAATAGAGGCCCGCACATCTGTTAAAGCACTATTTAGGGTGGTGCTGCGCTGCTAGAGCTCGCCGCTGGCGGGCCGCCACGGCCGCCGGAGCGCGCCTTTGGACGGCCCGCGTGGCCGCTAGAGAGGGAGAGGATGAGCCGCGGCCTCCGGAGAAGGAGAGGAGGAGCCGCGGCCACCGGAGCTGGCCGCTACACAGAGAAAGAGAGAGAGAGAGTGCCGGAGGTTGGGGAAGAAGACGACCGACATCCATTCGTGGAACAGACGAACAGGTAAGATAAGGTTGGTTCTTTTTTCCTTTGCCTCTTCCCTTTTCTAATAATTATAGAACATATGAATATATGAGTTTATGACGCATTATAGTCCCTGGAACTTTTATTTTCTCACATTCTAGTTCCTGAAACTTTTATTTATTTTTATTTTTTATATATATTGGCGTATCTCCGTATCCTTGTTTTTGGAAAAATAGCGTATCGGAGTATCCCCGTATCGCGTACCGGTATCCGTATCCGTGTATCCGGGCAACATAGCCCCCCCCTCCACCCCCAAAAAAAACTAGGGTTCCAAAGGACAAACAATAAAGTTGTTTTTGAAAGGAACATATCACAATTCACACAAGATGACCATAAGAATATTATGTAAACAATCAAATTTATTCTCCAAGGCATATAAGCAGGTATGTTGGTATTTTCTCTAATCAAATTAAAAAATAGCTAACTATATAAATAACAGCCTGTTGAAAGCTTATCTATCTTTCCAATTTTCATGTGCAAAGAAAAATGTAAATGCGAAGGAATTGTAAATGGAGGGCAAAGTTTGGCTCAACGGGTATCTCTAGTTATCAGAACAGGCTACAGTACACCTATAGCTTTCAAGTGATCAGCTCCACGTCTGCTTCTGAACAAAAATATCTTCCTAAGATAAGTACAAAAATAATTCAGCCAACATGGGACACGGGACACATGGCGATGGGACCCAATGCAGTCCTTTTATTGGAAAAATACTATAAAATACCAGCATGCGTACTAGGGTACCGGATTAAGAGTACACTTTATAACTGGAGCCACCAATACCAATATTTGTGATGCCTGCTAGATAACCAACAAGTATTAAACATCCCTACAATTACCAACTGCTAAACATCAGCTAATCAACTATCGAAATGGATAACAAAGTGACTACAATATCTTTATCAGAAGATCCTACGACAAGATTCATAGCAATGTTCGTCCGGAAAGAAAAAAGATTCATAGCAAGCTATCAACAGCATGGGCACAATATTTGAACAAATTAAACATTAGATTAGACAAGTAGCTTGAAACCTGTACATCAAACAGCTAGAAGCACAGCAAAATAGACGGCATAAAAACCGTTTTCCGTTTCAACCAATCCAAGAATATACAACAGAAAAAAAATCCTCGAATAATAAAAGACGTTGTTGCTTTTGCCAGAAAACTGATTCCAAAAATTTAAACCGCTGGCAAATCCTATTCTAAGAGCAAACAGGCATCACACTTTCGATTAGAAAGCCAAGCTCCCGCCTTTTGTCCCCAATCCAATCCCAAAATCGTTCCAATCTCATCAACCACATGCTCAATCGAAGCCACCATTTCCCGCTCATACTGTCACACATCCGGAGCATAACGGGCATCAAGCTGGGACATCGAGATCTACAGTTACTCACCCTGACGGCGGCGCCAACGTCCGGCAGCCTGACGGCCAGGCCCCCGTCGTCCTTGGGCCCGGGCAGGGGCAGCCCCACCTCGAGCAGGTCCTCCCTGTAGCCGGCACCCCCGGCGGCGCCCACGCGGACGTCCGCGAAGCCGATGCTCGCCAGCGCCAGCTTCTTGCCGCCGCCGCGGGCGCGCCCCGCCTCCTCCACGCCCATGGCTCCTCCTCGAGCGGGTGGAGGTCGCGAATGCCGGAACGGGAGGCGTCCGGGGCGCAAAAGGGTGGTCCTCCTCCTCGTCTCCGCCGCTTCTCGCGGCTTTTGTATGGAAGCGAAGCGAGGGAGGGAGGAGGAGAAAGAAAAAGGGTGATGGCGCCGAAGAGGGAATCCGAGACCCGAGAGGCTGAGACGTCTACGGTTTCACGGGCGGAGAGTACATCATGCGTATTTTTCTTGTTGTGTTCTTGGCTCTGCTTTTCACGTGCTTTCGGTATGCTGTTCGACCTCGACGAATGCATGATATTTTCCTGAATTTTGGGAGTTTCCGGGTGTGTTTGGCACGTTTGAAAAAAACATGTCGTCGTGTTTTTCCACTAGCGAGGATTCCTCCTGGCCTTTTTCTTGAGAGGGACGGATGCGGTTTTATCATCTTGGCTATGGAGACATGAGAAATGGACAAGAAGGTGACTTTTTCCCCGCAGACGACCTTTTGGGTGGGTCCACTAATGTATCATGCAGGTGGGAGTAGGGTCAAATACGGAGGCCCATGGGCCAGACAGACCATAGCCAACTCAGTCTCTGGGCTTTACTTGGGATTTCGCTATGTGGGCCAATCTTCTGTGCTTAACGGGCCTAGCAGTCTTGATGGGCTGGCCCGCTTAATTTACATGGGCTGCATTTGCCATTTGGGCTTAGGATAGGCCTAGGCTTAGGTGGCTGCCATCATCGGCGCACTAGGATGGCCCAAACAAACAGACGACGAGCGAGGGATGCTGCGCAGCGGCGGCCGCCGTCCGGGGCCGTGGCGGTGGCCGGCGGCGCTGCGGCGGCTGTCTCGGCTGGCGCCGCCGACGCCCGCGCCCGTCGACCCTGCGGTGGTCCGGGTGGACAGAAGCAACGTCGCGCGCCTGGGGGCGCCCAAGCCCGGGCCGAGGCCTCGCCAGCTGCTCTCGCTGCCGCCGTTCCCCGCGGGGGCGGACCCTCTCCCGGGGAGGAAGGTGGCGCCGCGGCGGGTGACGGCGGTCAGCTGGGTGAAGCACTATTTCGCCGACGTGCCGCAGGAGGCTGTGCAGGCGCACTTCAACAGGAGAATGGTAACTTTCTGTACTGGCATCCCTACCCGTTGCCGCTCTGTTTCAAAAGGTGGCATGCTTTGGCCGGTTAGCGGTAATCAAGAAAATCGCAACAAGATTCCGAGTTCTGGAATTATCAAACGCGAATTGCTTGTTTCAGTTATGGACTCTAGTGCTCACTGCTCAGAGCTGTTTCTTTAGTGTAGTATTGCTTACGATGGACTTTGATGTGCCTTTGCAAGGTTCATACTCCGAGTAGTATCATAAGATCAGTTGAACATATGCATTTTTACCAATTTAATGTCATAGTAGTTTGCACTACTTGTGGTCGCCTTTCGTTTCAGTGTCTGAGATAAAACTAGCTGTTATTCAGGTTTTTTCTGAGTGCCCTGAGCATGAGGTTTCAGATGAAATAATTCGAACTCAGAAGCATCATCTGAAAAAGGTAAGCAATGAAGGATTTTCTTTGTAATCCTTTTGGTATGATGATGTTGTTTTACTTTTTGAATAAAGTAAATATGCTCATCAGTTTGTTGCAGATTAAACATAATGATGTTATGGGGCCTGGAATGAGAATTCACCTTCCTGTTTCAGTGGCTGAGGGTGAGATAAAAAAGCGTTATGAGACCATTCCGACTGCCACATTGCATCCCAATAAAGATGAGATTGAGTACCTGAAGAGGCTTGTCATCCACAGGGTAATTTTTATTGCCATAGTTGATCTGTAGTCAATAGCCTACATGACTCCTGCATCAATAAAGAAAGCCTTTTTCCCTTCAGATAAAGGGCCTCTGAACTCAGTATAGTCCCATTCGGACATATGATGTTATGAAATGAATAAGATCGATCTGTGATCTGTCTACTTATTTTCAACTTCCACAAGACTATTTGTAATTTCTTAAGCTTAGTCTTTGATAAAGATGTTGTTTTGTCATCATTTCAGTGTTTCAAATTTTACTGCTTTCGTTTTACATGATTCAGGTTCAACACAGTATGCTAAAGCTTTGGATTTTCAGGACTCTGCTATACTGGTGCTTAACAAGCCCCCCAAAGTGCCCATGAAAGGACATCTGCCAGTACATAATAGCATGGATGTGCTTGCAGCAGCAGCACTGTCATACGGAAATGAAGAAGGTCCGAAATTGGTGAGATCATTGTGTTGTTTGATTGTTTCTCTTCAAAATTTGGTCTTAGTGCATTATCTAGGCTCTCTGAGGATATTTGTTCCTACGTCTTGTGGGCACAGGTTCATCGACTAGACAGAGAAAGTAGCGGTTTGATTTTGATGGGTAGAACAAATGAAAGCTTTACTCGACTGCACTGGCTTTTCACAAGTGTAAATTTAGCTAGAACAACTTCACAGGTAATCATCAATTCATTGATTATCGACCTTTGACTTAGCATACCATGTTCCATCTAATGTTCATGACTTAAATTCTATTCTTTATAGCAGCATACTAATACCTTGCATTATTGGCATGTGCAGACATGGAATAAGGCATGTGAAGCGTACATGCAGAAATACTGGGCGCTAGTCATTGGAACACCTAAAGAAAGGGAAGGAGTTATATCTGCTCCAATTTCAAAGGTATTCTCTGATTCCTTTGCTAGCTAGTGCTTACAGATATGAACCATGCAAGTATATGCATATGTTAAATCAAATTATAAATGGTTCCCCTGTAGGTTAACTTCTTAGGTTCCAATCTTTTTAACTTATAATCAAATCGGATTTCCTTATTCAGGTACTTCTTGATGATGGTAAAGCTGAGAGGGTCATTCTGGCACATCCTTCTGGCATAGATGGTGCACAAGAAGCAATAACAGAGTATCGGGTGATGGGACCAACCATTAATGGATGCTCATGGATCGAGCTACGCCCGCTGACAGGGCGGAAGCACCAGGTACCATCTTAATACTCAGATTTTGTTGACACTTAGATTTTTGTAAGTTTAGGGTGTGAAGATGCTCCACAATTTAGCATATTCTATCAAGTTTTTTACTTGTTCTTAACTGGTTGCGCTGTTTAACAAATATGGAAAATATCTTCATTTGTCCTGCATATGAAATGAGCGTTTTCAACCTTGAGTATCAATGTGTTCTGTTTGCTCCGCATTGCAGCTTCGAGTGCATTGTGCGGAAGCCCTAGGCACTCCTATCGTTGGGGATTACAGATACGGGTGGTTTGTGCACCAAAGGTGGAAGCATAATCCCCAGCCTGATTTTGAACCATTCACTGGAGAGCCATACAAGCTGAGGCGGCCAGAAGGACTGGAGGTTCAGAAGGGCAGTGTTTTATCCAAAGTGCCTTTGCTACACTTGCATTGCCGGGAGATGGTCATCCCCAACATAGCAAAGTTCCTAAGCAGCACTGGAGAATGGCATGACCATGGCGCACCATGGGCCAAGGAAAAGCCCAGTCTCCTAAGATTCATCGCGCCAATGCCTCCGCACATGAAAATTAGCTGGAATGTCATGTCTTCATATCTGGTGTGATCTCTACTAACAGGAAAACACCTGGTGTCATCAATTAATCATGTTGCTTTCTTTGTTTAACCCCCCTTTGTCAATCCCAAGCCACGCAGTGTGTGATTGTAGTTGCTTGTATTGCTCTGTGTCTCTGAGATTGTAGTCACCATTTCAGAGTAAATGCACAAAACTATCTATGTGAATATAAACCCATATTTTTTAGAGTAAATCTAAGTCTCGGAATGATCCAACCGAACTCGTCACATTTTGAATTTGATTACAAGCACATTTTAGTAATTGTATGTACAATGTCGATTCCAACACAGACTACTGCTAGTGCCCTATTACTGAACTCGTCAGCTTCAGTAATTCCAAAAGACTTGGTTTCTCCTGTGCTGCTTCCTGAGGTACACGCCGAGCAGCTTGTAGTACGTCCACCGCCGCTTCTCGCCGGTGGCCTCCAGCAGTGCCTCGGAGCTGGCGTGGAAGCCGCCCTTGCTGAAGGCCTCGAAGATGATGCCGTCCGTGGCCACGACGGCCTCCGCGTTGCCGTCAAGCCGGTCGAACGCAAAGGTGAGGTTCCGCACGAGCCGGCGCTCCAGGTACGCGTCGACGAAGCAGCCGTGCGTGACGAGGTCCGGCGCGATGCCGTCGCGGCGCATGTGGTCGGCGCTGAGGTGGAGGTCCCAGAACATGCACATCTTGGAGAAGGCCGCGGCGCGGATGTTGAAGGTGGTGAGGTCCGGCCGGAAGCCGGCGGCGACCATCTCCAGGAACGCGCGCTGCAGGGACTTCATCTTGAAGTTGGCCGCGAAGGAGAGGAGGTACAGGTTCCAGAGCAGGTTGCCGGCGTCGCGCCGGCCGAGGCCGACGTCGGTGACGAACGCGCCGAGCTTGTAGTACTTCTGCCGGGAGATGTACGCGGACGCCACGGCGCGGATGGCGCCGCGGGAGATGAGCAGCCCGGTCCTCTTGTGCCGGCGGTAGGCTGCCTCCATCTGCGGGACGGTGCCGGCGGCCGCGTAGGCGCGGACGAAGGCGTCCCCGGTGGCGGAGTCGATGCGGAGGCCAAGGCGGCCCATTTCTAGCACGGCGTCCTCCATGCGCGCGAGCTCGCCCGCGGCGCCGAGGCAGGAGACGGCGAGCGGGTAGAGCGCGCGCGCCGCGGCGTGGTCCCGCGCGGAGAGCTCGCGCACGGCGAGGAGGATCTCGTCGAAGCGGCCGAGGCGCGCGTACGCTGGAAGGAGGCGCGGCGCCGCGGTCGGGAGGCACGGCGCGGCGGAGCTGTGCAGGAGCTGCGCCCAGATGGCCCGCGCCTCCGCGAAGTCCCCGGCCTCGGCGCGCGCGACCATGAGAGCCGCCGCGTCGTCCGCATCAGGTGCGGCGGCTCTTAGACGGGGCACGGCAGCGGCACGCCGAGGCGGAGTCTGCGCGCGCGTGGAGACCTGGCCTGCTGAGGATGAGGAAGGAGGAAGACGATGAGTGGAGGGGAGGGATCCCGGAGAGGCTGCAAGAGGAAGCGGCCGCCATGGTGGAAGCAGGAGCGAGCACATCTCACCGTGTCAAGCTGGAACATCCCATCGCCTCAGGTAGAAAGCCATCAAACCTCGCTGTCCACCAGAAAATGACGATAATAATGTTTTCAGAGATGCAATGAACTAGAAATTTACATCTTGAAATTACGTTTTGAGAGATTCTTTATGTTTTGAGAGAGAACCTCAAATCAGCAATCGCGTTCTTAGGCACATCTGCAGTATCACTCCAGAAATTTCAAATGCAAGGTAATAGAACTTTCACAGGCAAATCTGAATTTCAGGGAGACATCCAGTGATGACAGAGACAGCGAACAATTTCGATGGCTCATGGCATCTCAGATTGCAAAAACCAATTCATCAGGTTGGATGGACTCACAATAATGGCCCAAGAGCACAGGTGGACAGAGGAATGAGAACATAAACTGCAAACTACACGACATAGTCTAACCTTTCAATATCCAACCGGGCCAGAACAACAGATCATGAAGCATACCAGAGACCGAAGCCGATCCTAGGGAGCATTACATTAATCAATCACAAATTCACATAGAATACATCTCTTACTCTGTTAAAGTGGACTACTCAACGGAATTAGACATGGAAAATGATGGTCAATGGTACAGTACGAGGATAGTAACACAATCCCGCAACAAGAGAACAAGAAAAACTCTCACACAAATAGTACATGTACCAGAAAATAAAAACAGGACGAGGAGGGCCAGGCTTGCACCAAGCAAGCTGAACACTACAAATGCCTTCCTCTCGAACCCTAGTTGTAGTACATAAGCTGCTGGGCAGATGACTGGTTTGGGTAGCCATCGTAGAGGGCCTGGGAACCAGCAAGCAGCCCAGCAGATACCTGCCCCGCGAGACCGTGCTGCCCTGCAATCTGCCCTGCTGCAGCCTGGCTCAAGGCAAGCTGCCTCTGATAAGCCAGAAGCTCAGCTGCTGTGAAGCCTTGCGGGACGCCTGGCATTGCAACAGCAGGCTGGTATGGAGCAACTGGAGGGGGTAGGGGCTTGGATGCAGTCCCAGGTGGAGTTGGTTTGTTGCCCCATGAGCACTACAAGAGAACATGACAGTTAAAATACCATGAAAGCAATAACATAAAGGATCGAGTAAACAAAAGAGAACATTTGTATGGTTTGGAAATTACCTTAAGAGGTTTCCCACGGACCACCAATCCATTGGCCATCTGAATAGCTAATGCTGCTTCACCATGGGTGCTATATCTCACAAATCCAAACCCTTTCTCCTGTTGAACACGAATTTCCTCGATTGCCCCGACCCCTAAGTTATAGAAGTGGCGGTGAAGCTCATCTCGGTTAACCTGGCCAGTAAGTGAACGATGAATCAAAGATGACCGACTCTACCGAGCTAGGAAAAGGAATGAGAAATAAATTCACTCATTTCCATTTGGCACTAGTAAAAGGTAAGTTCAGTAATAAAACTAGAAGAAATGAGGAGCACAAACAGGCTATGCGGCACTTAGTTTCTACCTCATGTCCAAGGTTGCCAACATATACAGTAGTACAATCAGGGTTGTGCTCTGGGTTCTCTTTACTTCCTCCATCCTGGCTTGCATCTGTTGCTGCAGAATATAGTTGGCCAATTGGCAAAATCAGCACTGAGGAATCCATACCTTATTGGGTCGAATCATGATAACTAATTATGGGCATGTTCTTCATCCATGCGTGTTTTCAACAAAACATGGTACCATTGGCAGCAATAAAAAGTAAAATACTGTTGCTTTAGTCATGAAATCTTTCAAAAAGCTAACCTGAATTACTTGAGCCACCATTTGTTAGTACAACTGCATTGTGATTGTCAGTTTCTGGTTTCTCTTCTGAATTGTTCTTTGTTGCCCAGTTGCACCTTATTTGTCTGCTTCCAAGCCATTTTCCTGTTGCAATACAGCAGTTCCCAAAAAATCAGAAGCTGCAGCTACCCAGGGCTATAGGCATGAAAAAAAAAGAGATATACCAGACATTTCGGTTATAGCAGTTTCAGCTTCCTGCACCAAGAAGAAAAATAGTACGAGTCAGCAAGTGTGGGGCAGATGGAAATGCCAGTTCATACAGCTTATGTTTACGGACCATGTTATACAAAATATAAACTAAACAAATAAGAAATTAACATTACATTTTGTCTTACTAGATGTACTTTACAAACGATTCGCTAATTTAGATTTATAACAATGCCTTCAACAGAACTCAGGCACTGTGAAATCCACCGGTACCAAAAAGTTTAAGCACCGAAATAATTGGTAAAAAAAATGAACTGCGGTGTTCGATCCACGCAACGAAATGGTAGAAGCTCTGCAAAATCCAAAGAGGCGAAGTCTGAGATGTTCTTGCCTGTTGATTACGGAAGGAGACAAAACCATAACCTCTGGAGCGCCCGGTTTTGTTGTCCCACATGACTCGAGCATCACTGCACATAAATTAAACAACTAAAAACTGAAACGCTAAAGACAAACAAAAAGGGTTGAAACTAAGAGACAAACAGAGAAGTAAAAATGCCTGAAATATCTTGTTCTAAATTCTAATAACATGAGGGAGGGAGGGAGATTTAGTATAGCAAATTGCAAGAGATGATTAAGCAATGGCAAAGCACTGGCCGTAGACACAAATTTATCATAGATGCTACCATGTTACAAAGAACTAAGGACTTACGAACAAGAGGGATATGCTGAGAAACAGGCATAAAGAGTTGCATCATTCACTTCAGAACTTAAATCACCAACAAAAATATGGAAATGCCCTGGAAATAATTCAATGGGCACAGTTAACCAAACCAGTAGTATAATACGAAAAGAATAAAACAACAGGAACACTTTCGAGAAAAACTCACCAGATGTGTCCTCCCTCTGTGTACTGGCGTATGCCCAGTTCACCTTGATTGCTTGTCCATATCTGCGTACAAAGTTCCATAATGAAGAATACTAAAAGACACTGAAACTTATCATTCAAAGTTAGTCTACTAGTGGAACTTACATGTGACGGCCATGAAGGGTCATTATTGCTAGAGCAGCAGATCTTCGATCATAGTAATCCACAAACCCAAAGGAAGACTGAAAAAAAGGAGTTAATTGTTATCAGATAAACAAAATCGACTAACTGCAGCAGTAGATATACCATGAAATTATCAACCAAACGAAAGCTCATGATATTTTTAGCCAGTAGCATAATGCATACCAGAAACAAATAAAGTTACAACTAATGACCGGTGGTACTAGGGGACCTATGTGCTAAATCACCAGGAAATAAGAAGTGCCAGAATATTAAGCCTTAAAAAATCTTAAAAGAAGTATTCAAAACATTTGTGAATTGTGATGCAATATAACTAATATTCTAAAACTCAAACATCAGCTGCAGAAGTGCACCTTCTCTTTCCTGATGAGCTTGCATCTTTCCACAAGGCCAGCACTCTGGAAAACTTCAATCAGAAGGCTCTCGGTGACATTTGGGTTCACATTCCCCACATACCTACTCAGCAAATAATCATGACTTAATATCATACTTTGGAAATGGCCATAACTAAATAATAAAACTTCAAGTTAGAAACAAAAACTGTACTAAGATTATGTTATTAACTGTAATTTTAGCACCAGCATTAGTGTGAAACTGTGCATCACCTAAATTTGGTTTTTTGTTACCTTGTAAAAATCCACATTGTTTTTTCAATAATAAAAAAAGCAACGATCACACAGATAAAAGGTAAAAAAGAAAGGTAAGCTGTCAATCACGTATGAAGTTAAAAACAGAAAAGAACACTGAAAGCACTCACACACTGCGACAAGTGGAAGGATCAAACCCAGGTGGAAGATTGCCATTGGAAATAGGTTCCATCTGCAAAATAAAAATATAGAGAAAAATAAAAAAGAAGATATTGATCGCAAAATAAGCTATGGACAAGCAAAGTGAAAGAAAATATAGATGTGTAATAAAATTAGAGGGGGTATAAAACAAGTTGTTCTAGCCATATTGCATCCCTTTGCCCACAGAATCTGTGATTGACAGCAATTACTACCAAACATCTATTCCTAGCTAGAACTATGTGCCTTTGCGGCAATGACATTGCTTTTGACCCTAAGTTTAACTAAAGAATAAAACTTTATACGAATGTTAGATATAGATTGGAATTAACAACCTTTATAAAACTAGTCTGCAGATAACAATAGAAAAAGCTCTAGAGACTAAAAGAAAGAAGCAAGGCACTAAAACCATATTCATAAACAAGAGCAACAGTGCAACCTAAACAGAATGCTCAAATCCAACGTTTACCACATTATAAGTTCATAACCAGATGAAAGTATGTTACTGCTGCCCACAGATAGCCGCATATAAATGATAGATGTGAAAAAAAAGATCTGGAGAATGTAGTAGTACGAGCAAACAAAAATAAGAAAGGGAATACAAGTGAATGAGATCCCTTTAGCTCAAAACGTAAAAGGAGTGAGACCCCAATCCTGCCTAGCCATGATTTCACCTATTAATAGTTACTGAACTCACGTCTTTTGTGCAATCTCATTCAAACGCCCCACTTTAAGAGAACGTTCTTTGAAGGCAGAGCAACAATAGAGGCAGTGGCATCAAAGCATCTTGTGCACGACAAGAAATGCATCACAAGCTAGCATGCAATCAGCAAATTTTATGCATCAACAGAGCTTGCTCCGATTCCACCGTACAACGAACTTGAAGCAACTCAATCTATGCAGCCATAACTTCTGCTACCGCTAGCCACCAAGAATGTACAGTAAACCGAGGAGGCAATCCAAGAAAAATGCGCAAAGCGAAAAAAACAATCTCTCGGGATAATAAGCAGATCGGCGTGCAGTAATGCCGCCCAATGCGCACACAAAGCAACAGATCAAGAAGCGAGGATCCGGGGGGACGACCTGGGTCATGGCGGCCGCTGCCGCTGCCGCGAGGACGCCGGACTGGTACTGCTGCTGCTGCTGCTGCAGTGCCTGCTGCATCAGGAGCGCCTGCTGCTGCTGCTGCTGCTGCCGGAGCCTCTGCTGCTGTTGCTGGTGGCTGCCCCCGGCGCCGTTCATCTCCTCCTCCGGCTCCTCCCCTGACGAGGCGAAGACCAGATCGGAACCCCGGGGCAAACCGGACACGCGCGCGGATCGATCCACGGATTGGTGGACTGGGTAGAGCAGATCGATAGATTTGGGGGCGAATTCCTCGCGGGGAATCGAGCAGGGGAACGGAGGAAGAGGAGCGTGATATTTTTTTTCCCTGGCTTTTCCTCCTCTGTTTTTCTCCTCGTCGTCGCGCTCCCTATCGAGATTAGAGGGGAAGGGGCAGGATGGGGATTTTGCAACGCGGGGTAAGGTGACGTGGAGCTTTCCGTGTGGCTGCCCTGGCTCACTGGCAGGTGGGCCCGTATCATCCCTGCCTGCACCTGCTTGCTCAGAGTTTTGGATAAGCATTTTGCTCACTTTTGTGTCTGTTTTGGTCAGAATCCTTCTAAATCATCATACATTTTAAATCAACAGCTCCACATGACACTGACAAATGAAGACCGGTTATTTTCACCTGAATTGGTTGGTTCTCTCGTAAAGTTCATTTCAAATGGTCCATAGTTGTCTTTTGCTCAACACTGTTTTCCTTTCTAATCTTTGTCGTAGCAAAGCTAAGTAATTCTGACTATGTATCTGGACAATTATTTGTCCAAATGCATAGTTAGATATGCTTATAACTATAAGTACAGGGAGTAGTACGGTTTTACAACTTCGAAGGATCGTTACAGATACCAATATTTACCAAAAGCTGAACGTATGGATTTATTCCACTATACCTGCAACACCAAACCATCATAATTGGTTTGGTTTTCACTGCAATTAGGTTCCATTTCTAACCTTCGCCTCTCTATGTAATTGTTGCCTCCTCCCCTAGTGCCAACACTTCACTCTAAAAATTTAAGAAAAATAACATTCCGAAAAGACGAAAAAGACTAACTCCAACAGTTTACACTTTCCCTCTGGGTGTACAATTCCACTCAAACTACGGTGCCACCTTGAGGCCATTGTCAATTGTCAAAATACAGTCCTGACGATTTACCCCACAAGCTCATTTCACGTCCAACTTGCCCTCGATCCGAACATATCCAAACACATAGATGTCCATCTCTCATCCTATCTGTCCAAAAACCAAACGTGCCCTTTGTGTTTCATTAAACCTTCGTTTGCCTAATATAACTCTTACGATTGTCTGAGCAACAGTTACCAATGTTGCATTGCTTGCTTAAATTCAAATTATAGCTGACGGAGTAAGTATTTGTTACTCTACGTACTCAGCATTTGTCACCTGATCGACTGCTTTATATTCGTCAACCCATGAACCAGTGCTAATGAGGCACCAGACGTCCGCCCGATCGGAAGACCCCTATTGATTTGGATAGATGAGTTTTTGGAAGAATAACTAGAATTTTTGCTGAGAAGACACCCTATTTTAGTGATTTTTTTTAATGTTGTGTCCTGATGAAGATTTGGAGGAAACCAAATCAGTTGAAGGCAGTCAGCTCCATTTGCATCTTTCAGAAAAAAAAAGTTCCATTTGCATTGCATTGGCAATAAGATTATAGAAATCATGTATTTGGCAGTGCCTGCCCTTTGGCCCTTGGTATGTATAGCTGTATCCCTCCATCAAAATTTTGTTGAACACATAAGGTACTAGATCATTTGTTGTACACCACAGAAAATATTCATTAGAAAACAAGTGACTTTGCACTGATGCCTCAAAAGGTTAATACGTGTCTCATGTTTTGATAAATAACACAGAACAAACACCTCATTTTTTTTCTATTTTGTTAAGCTGTGGTGTATACAACAGCAAAATCCATTTGTAGTGCTTAAATGCTAATATAGCCTCTCAAGTTCCAACAGTTAGCAAGGATATGTACCAGCCTTTGTGGAGGATAATAGAAAGAAGACCACATAATCACTAGAAATGTCAAATTTTCCTTATATGTTCCAGGAAATCCCCAGCTAATTTCCTCAGTTCTGTAAGAAAGTGTCCTGAATTATCAGTAAGTGCAGTCTCAGTTGGTGAAACTGTGGCAGTAAGAACGAAATTCTCGCCATTACCAACATCTATCTCATACAGTTCTGAGAAAACTTGGCGAAGAACATCAATCAGCCCCTTGTAGACGGATCCATCTGCAGGAGGTGGGATGACATTCAGTATCAACACTCCATGCTGGTCCAGGATTGTGCGAGCAGCATGAAGGACGCTTCCATGAATCACCTCCAATGGGGGCGCGCTGACACCACACATAGCATCAGAGGAGTCAAGATCCACCATAACTGCACTGAATTTCATACCAGGCTCCCCTCGCCGAGAAAAATTCTCTATCATCTGTATAGCATCACCGACATGGACATGGAGAAACTCATCCTCCACCAGACCAAAATGATTCCTTGCGACATCCAGGACAACACCGTCAGCCTCTACACCGAGCACATTGAACTGAAGTCCCACTCTGATCGACATGGGGAGTGATCCACCTCCAACACCAGCACAGAGGCATCTAGGCCTAACACCTGACTGAATACTCTCCTCAATGGAAGGTGCGATCACTGCAAGACCGGCAACCATGGCTTGGAGGTAAGGCTGGACCAACGAACCACCCACCTCCGACTGTAAGAAACCACCTGACCCCTCCAGTGTTTCCACCAACGACGATGAAGCAGCAGCAGGCGCCCGACATAGGCGAACCTGGGTCTGCACGAGGCAGGGCATGCGCTTGAACCGCAGCCTGCGGTGCAATTCGGCTGGCCCGGGAGCATTGTCAATGGCCACATCCTCGACGACCATCTCGCCGACGACCGGGCCAGTGACAAACTTGACGGGAGCAAGCAGGAGGAGATCATCCTGGAAGGTGAGCAACGGGACGTCAGGGACGGCATTGTCCCAAAACGCGGCCACGGGGCAGAGAGCAAGGAGAAGGGGGCGGAGCCGGGCGTGAGCGGGGTCCGGGTCCGGGCGAGCGACGCAAGGAACGACCCGAGGAAAAGGCGCAGAGAGCTCGGGGCCGACGAGTATGAGACGGGAGAACTGGATGGAGAGGAGGAGGTGGAGGTGCCCGGCGCGGGTGGAGAAGATCCAGTCGCGGTGCCGGCCGGCCGGGACAAGCATCGCCGCGGTCCCCGGGACGGGTGGGGAGGGGAGGGGCGAATCGAGAACGGCAACCCGGAGGCACTCCCCCGCGCCGCCGCTGCCGCCCCCGTCCCCGTAAGGATCGGAGGCGTGGCCGAGGAAAGGGTTGGGGAAGGAGAAGGCGACGAAGCGGGAAGGCGCGATGCGCCGCAGGCCCTCCAGCTCCGGGCTCACCGCCATCGCGCGCTGGTCCCAGGCGGTGGCGGCGCTGCACAGCACAGCCAAGAGCGATCCCTTCCCGAGGGTTTCTCCTCTGAGTTCGAGAGGTGATGGGGTGATCTCTAATAGCGGGGAGAGAGGTGGTGACCTGACGAAAGAGAGCGTGAGGCGCAAGACGACGCTGCGTCAAGCCGCCGGCGTCGAGCCGATAGCGTTTGCGGCGGCGCGCTCGGGCTGGGGCGGGTGATGGAGAATTGGAGATGCCGCCCCCAAGATGGCTCCCTCCCTCCAGCTTCTTTACAAGTCCGATGCCGTGGGACCCACCAATCAGTGAGTGTTCTTTCACAGAACTGTTCTCTGAATGATAAGAATAGCAGAAAATTGTTTTCAACCGGAACACATTCTATACAAATTGAAATATCTCGAACTACAAACTTTTTAACCATCCAAATTTGAATAGGAAGGCTCAGAGAATTCATGAACAATGAAACCTATGTAAAGTTGTAAACTGAATTTATTTCTCCAATCAGATCTGTATCTTGTAGCAAATCATGAATCGTGGGACCTGACAACCTCTTGGTTTCAACAAAAGCATATACAAGGGTATATATGGATTGTAACTACACCATCTACAGGACTACAACAGGAACAGACCATCAAGTACATTTCCTGGAGGAACTTCACTGCATTGTAACTCGTTCTAATGCTCACTGTTTGCACAAACAAATCTGGAGCCTAAATTAACATCAAGTATCATCCTTCGAGTTATTGTGGGACTGATAGATAAAAATGTCCATCTCGTGGCACCATCAGATGTATCTATGAATCTAAGTTGGTGGGTCTCAACTTTAGTCACCGCTAACCCTCCATGGGTGAACCCCGTCTGAGCTGCTGCATGCTTGGTTGGGTAGAAAGCTGTCTCCAAAGTCACTAGCCAATCTCATTTGCATTTCTTCCTGTGGAGAAAGAATTCTGATGCACCGTATGCAGTTCACGAAGTCCCTACAAATGCAAAAAGCCGCCAATCTTTAGTAACCAAAGTGCAAACAAGAGTTAGATTGGAAACTAAATGATAGGCTTCATGACAATTTGGTCTAGTTTCTCGATCAGAAAAGACCACGGTAGAAAATTTTGCAGTTTCTTCAATCCGATGAGACAACAGCAGAAAATTTTGCAGTTACACAGTAAAAAGACGACCACTTTTTCTTTACCAGTAAGTATTTAGGTGAAGTTCGAGATATCAGTTTACGCACAGTGCCAAAATAAGGTTCACAACTAAAGGTTGAAGCATCAATCAAATACCAAACTCGCTTAGAAGACTTTTTCCATTGCAGGAAGCCATGGTAATTAAGGCTACCTCCCTCCCTCCCTCCCTCTCCACGCTACAAATGCAAAAAACAAAAAAGGCTTAAATGACTTACTCCCATGGGTCATCTCCAACTAATAGAACATCCTTCTCGTGGTCTTCATAAACTAGCTTCCAGCCACCTCTATTTTGGTCACTGAGTTGCCCCTCGATACCAAACATCCGAGCAACATCATGTTTCAGTTCATCATATCCGGAATATTGATTAATGTCGATAGACCTTCCAACAGCACCACGCTTGTGCACCTGTAGATAAAATAAATCCCATGGTCAGTACAGTGCTGTGTGTGAAAGTGAGCCTATGACCCCAAATTGTTTCATGAACATTGCTTGATCACATCACTCTTCTAAATAATGTGGAAATCGAGCAACACACAATTTTATTTTGCTATAATCTAAGTTTACCTGCACAAACTGATTTAATCAACAACAAGTTACCAAAGTTAGTTTGAGTATCATTGGTGTCGAAGTCAGGCCTAGAATATTAGAACTCCACAGTAAAGTATATTTGGTCAATTTAAAATAAGTAACGTTCTATTTGTTTAAATAGAACACCATACTAATTCTGGTGGGATAATGCAAAGTACAATGCAACTTGGTTGACATTCCATATTGTTGTGAAATGCCAAGCTGGAGCTAAGCCAAATAACAGACCTTTGTGTAGGTTCGTATTCGTTGATGTGCAGGACGTGGAGGCCGGGAATTTCTATTTAAGAATGGGGTATCATTGATTGATGAATCTATAGAATTGAATGCAATTTCAGCAACACCAAATGAATGTGAAATCATCGAAGATGATAACTCTTGCTGAGAATCCTTTGATGAAATGTAATCAGAGATGCCATGTCCTGGCATCTGATCCATGTACTTCTCGGTTTCAAAGTTATTTGCAAGCAAAGCATCCGCATTAAGAGACTCAAGATGTCCATCAATGTTTGCCCCAAATAGAAAGTTATTTCCTGGATCTGTAACCTCAAACTCGCTATCTGGAACTGTTTCTCTTAACAGCTGATGCTGATTGAAGGATGAAGATGGAAAGTTTTGATGCAATGATCCATCAGCCTGAGAAAGGCAAACTGAATTAGCTGAAGAGGATGTGTCCAGATAATCCATCTGAGTGTTGTTCACGTAGTCTTGCCTGGTACCTGGCTTTTGTTCAGCCATCTTGGGAATCATCACCATTTGCTGTGTACTCTCATAAGGTTTCATGCCTTGTTCAAGTGTAGGGCTCACTATAGCAGATGATTGAGGTGTCTTGGCCACAGCAAGTAAACTTTTGTCCTTGGAGCTACATGGAACTGATTGCGAAAGAACAGGATTATTGTTTGTGGGTGGTGATGTTGACGAAGAGGGAACATCTTCTGTCTTCAACGACTGCACTCCACCTGGCACATGCAAAAAGCGAGCACCCACGGAGGTAGCAATTTCTGGGTTTGCAACAGATGCAGCATTCCCAGGGAAATCTTGAATTGGTTGGTGAGGTTGAGTCTTTTGCTGTGTCAGGTACTGGATAGTGTTACTGTTATGCATACCACCCACTTGTGCACATTGCTGAGCAGACGACTGGGAATTGGAATTTACAGTTTGATGCTGCAAGTCCAAGATCATTTTCTGCTGCTCCATTACCAAAGGCTGCTGAGGCTGTAGAGCCTTCAATAGTTGAATTTTCATTTGATGATCAGATAGCTGTGTGATCATGTTCATATCATTGGGTACCTGAATAGGTTGGATCTTTATTTGCTGCTGTTCCTGCACTGACTGCTGAACCTGCAGTGGCTGCCGCTGCAAATGTGGTTGCTGTTGCTGCAGAAGGTGGATTTGTTGGGTACCACTTTGAAGAATTGTGTGATTTTGAACCAAAGGTTGTTGCTGGATTTGAGCCTGGACAATGACTTGAGATTGCTGAGGCTGGGCCTGGAGAATGACTTGAGGTTGCAGGAGCTGGTTCTGGACAACAAATTGAGGCTGTGCAACACTTTTCATTGGTTGGTTGCCTTGCACTGGTTGAGTGATCGCATGCTGCTTCTGTTCGGGATTGCAATCTTGAACTACCTTCTGAGATACCATAACACTTCCTGATTGGTTTGGTGTAGCTATCACTTTTGCTAACTGTTCGGTCTGCTGGTTTTGTGGAGGTAGCAGCGAAGTGTTGAACTGGATGTTATTTTGTTGCAGGAACTGGGGTTGGAAGCTGATTTGCCTTGACAGATCAGCTGCAGCCAGAGTTTGTACAGGTTTGCCAGCTAATGAGTTTAGCAATTCGGGTTGCCCAACTGTGCTAGTGAGCGAGGGATTCTGTTGCATCCACTGAACTAAACTTAATCCAGGAACTAAGTTATTCTGAGTATTCAGATCTTTCTTGTAAATCTCCTCACCAAACCATGGCATGGTCCGCTTAAAAAGATTTTCCATGTCAGAGGTCTCATCATCTACAGATATGATTAGGTTATTAGAAGAAACAATCAAATATACAGGAAAAGAAACCTTTGTTATTTATTTGAAAGGATATGCAGTTAAAAACTTCAATGGCACATCTACCATTAGATTCATTAATAGAGTGGAATGTTGTTAGGCCAAATAATTGAGGTTCTGTATCTAGTCCTCCAGTTACAAATGTAAGTCCATTTAAGGTTGTCCCAAGTCTTCCTTTTCTAACTTTGCCTACAATATCTATAGAAATATATTATCTCAAATAAATATACTTTTGCATTAGAAAGTAGTTTTCATAATAAATCTAGTAATGTTAATCCTGAGTTGTCAACCTATATAGAATTTTAGAATAGATGGTAAAGTTACAAAAAGTTTGACTAACAAACCTAGATGGACTTATGATCGGGGAAGTACCTGTTATCCCTGGTTGTCTTGGACGTTTTGCAGTGAACAATGGTGAGGGATAGATGAAGAATGGAGCAATGACAGGTTCAATCTCCCAGAGGGAAACCCTGGTGCGCCTCTCACTTGGTGCAGCTTCATCCCATGCAACCTGCACCAAATACTTCTTTCATAAAAACACAAAGGGGAATGTAGCAAGGTTTGCGTATTTAGTTTGACTGATCAGACCAGACCTGAATATTGCGCCACTGAGAGTTTTTCCACCTTACAGGATCCATATCACTTACACCTGTTATTGTTCCCATGTACCTGCAGACAGTTGACAGAGATTCCTACTTTTTTTAGAAAGAATTTAAAACTGGGTAGAGAAGAAAACTGCATGCATGTCAAAACATGATACACCAAAAGTCCAGATGCCACACTGGTGAATTCCAGACAACCAATTGTGCACCAGAAGATCCACAAATCATTTTTCTAAAGTAACTTGGATGTCAATGAGGATAGGTCATGCACTCCGCTTGTTAGCTGAAGCTGGAAATATATACCTTCTTGTCCCAGATTCTTCTGTTTCAAACATCATTCTAAACCGCATGCCAAGAGATAGTTGGTTGCTATAGACAGCCTTCTGGTACTTGGCGAAAGGAATCACAAATTCTGAAGGACTTGCCCTGCAGGGGGGGAAAGCAGTCCAACTGAAACTTGCAGTACATCACTTCTTTATATACTAAGCCTTGCAGAAGATGATATTTACCTTGGGTTATAGAATACCGTGAATTGGCTGTTGCTAGCTGCTGCATGGGCTGCAGAAGCAAGAATACCAATATGCATACTGTCACTAGACAAAACAGATGATGAGAGGTTAACAGGTTGCCTATTTGCTCGCCTTATTCCCAACAGGAGTTGCTGCCTTGCATCCCTACAATAAAAAAGGCAGGAAGTTCAGTGACATTAGTTACACTCTGTGTAGGTTAATTTTCTGTACTACTCTCCAGGAATATCAAGACAGGAATTAGCTGAACATCCATGGAAAGATAAGGTCTTCACCTCCAACACTTTACCTAATAAATAAGACTGAATCACCAGCAAGAAGTCTCTTTCCACTGACAAATAGGCTCCAGCCGGTAGTCAGCAAATGCCTTTTAGGCTGGCCTGTGAAGAGGAATAAAACTATTCGTAAAATTTGGAAAGATGTGTTGATGAAATAGCAAGGGAGGTTAATTATCAAAACATAATCTGAAAGTTATAAAGCAAAAGAACCAAGTGATTTTTGAATATGAACTACTAACTTTTTTGAATATGAACTACTAACTTTTATTAGCTTTGCTTCATGCCTAGAAGGGAACTTTATTATAATAATTTTTATGACTTGCCTCTATATATATGACGGAATGTCCAGATTGAATCATGCAAATCCCTGGCCTGCAGTTCCTGAGCAGGAGGCTGCATTGAGAAGTCCTATACAGTGCAGCAAAAACAAATTAGAAGGGATTAAGCAGCCAACAATTCAATTGTTGCAAATCATAAGATGTAAAGTGTTCTTACAAGATGGGGGAAAATTCGCTCAGCAGCACGCCGTGGCACAGAGAAACCTCCATGAGTGCTAGTATCACTTGCAGTCAGTGTTTTACAGAAGAATTCTGTCAGTGGTCTGGTTTGTTTCAGTGCAAGCTCTGATGCCAGCAATGTTTCCTTGTCACACTGTGTCACCTAACAGTCCCAATTCCAAAATTAAGGTGTACAGGTACATCCTATAATACAAATGACATAATTGAAGATAGGGAAGTATGACCTACATTGTTAACTGGTTGCAGAGTCATTCGAGCATAAACCTCATCTGTGTCAGGATCAGCCTGTCAAAGTATGTTCAGATATCATTGCTAACACGGTAGTAGTTTAGTCACAGTTATTTTCCACTTCGTACTAGAATCATCGCTTACATGCATGGTAACACTACTGAGGATGCATATAAGCTTAGACGGAAGATTTGGATAGCTTGGAATTTTGGCATCTGCGTCCTTTTGCATAGATGATGCTACCTGAAAATGGGTATCAAGGAGTGAGAATTGTTCACAAAACTACCCTGTGAGTTGAAGTATCAGCCTTCACAAAACAAATGATTAAGCATCAAGTAGACAAACCCAACCGACGAAAATTAAAGAAACTCGTTCCTTCTTATTAGAAATCTGAAACAAACTAAGACCACACTTTGTTCAGCTGCAAGGAGAGAAAAGGAAGGACCAACCGTCGAAAATCATGTAAAGGGGCATAAAAAAAAGCATTATACTTTTGTGCTCAGAAACGTCGCCCCAGAAAGGCGAGAATTATATCAAGTACAACATTACTATAGCGATCGCGAAATTAAGTCTTAATTCTGCAACACAGGGAAAAAGATCTGAGCCCCAATTTTTTTTCCTCCGCCGATGCATAAAAGGCCACCGAAAGAGAAAAGAAACGTCTTTTTTTTTCTACTCATCAGGAGACAAACGGAAACTAATCATTTGGCGGCGAAGCTCAAGAACCAATTGAACCAATTGCCGCCAGGCGGCGGACCAACCATGAAACGACACACCAACATTTCCCCGGAGAACACGAGGCCACGACAAGAAACAAGCGAAACAAGGCCACAAAAAGCGCAAGAATAAAATGAAGGAATACAAGGAGCGATTTCGCTCATTGGGTGCGGGGTAAAATCAGCAGCTTTGATCAAGAATCGCCAGGAGGGAGGGGGGAAGGAACCTGCTCGCTGTGGCCCTGGGGGAAGTAGACGACGAGGCTCCCCGCCGGCGGCAGCGCGACGAGCGGCCCCGCGCACGCATACCACAGCTCCTGGTTCACCTTCGTGCCCCCGCCGCCCCCCTCGCCTCCGGCCCCGCCGGAGCTCGTCCCCGGCGCCGCCATCCCCACCTCCCCCGCCACCCGGCCAACCACACCGGCCTCGAACTACCTCCTCCTGCCCCGCCGCCGCCGCCGCAGCCCGGGAGGCATCGCCGGATGCGCGCCGGCGAGGAGGGTGGGCAGGTTTGATGAGGAGCAGCCCCCAAGAAGAGAAAGCAAAGAGCCAAAGACCCGGCAGTCGCAAAGAGAGGAGCAAAAAAAAATAGCACTAGCGACGCAGCGTCGCCCTGCTGATGCTTGGCCGAGCTGCCTACTACTGGCTACCGTACTGCTAATCCGCTTGTTAATTGCCGGTTACTTGCTGGCCTAGGCTGATTAGTTCATTGATTAATCAGCACATCTGGACGCAGCACGAGTGGACCAGAATTTTATATGCATGATTCGCACGGACAAGCGTGCGCCTTTGCGCGTGTGAACTTTTGCTCATTCCCCCCTTTTTTTCCTGACAGGCTGAAATTAAAGGAAAACCTGAAGTGACAAGAATTTCTCAGCAAAGAGCCTTTTATTTTGAAGTAAGTCACTTAACATTTTTATTTTAAGAAAAAAAATCCATGCTCCACTAAGAAACATTGGCCGTGTTTGGTTTTTTTCACGGAATTACTGTAGCACGCTTTGACCGCTAATTTAGGGTATCAAATGAAGTCTAATTACAAAACCACCTCCACAACCCCCCGTGTAAATCGCGAGACGAATCTAATGAGGCCTTTGATCGCGTGATTCGAGGATGGTACTGTAGCATCACTGTAGCAAATCATCGATTAATTACCATCATTAGATTCGTCTCGAAAAGTTACACTCATCCCTGAAAAGGTTTTGCAAATAGACTTCATTTAGTACTCCATGCGGACGTTCGTCTTTTTGTGTAAAGTTGATTTGATGGGTAACCAAACACGGCCATTTATAGTCACTAGTGTGTCGGAAACTCTTGTAAGGTTGTGTCTTTGGCAGAGGTCGGGAATATTTCAAGGAGCTGTATCCCCTTGATGTAACGACATGAAATTAATAAAATTTGAAGTTTGAAGTTTGAAGTTTTTGCGGGAGCTGTATCCACTTAACTTTTTGCAGTTTGAAGTTTAATCATTAGGCAATGAAGAAGATGGCTTGCATCATTAATTGTACTTTATTGCATATATGACACCTCGAACCAATGTCGGCTCCATCCCATTGTCTTACTTTATTTTTCTCTCTGCCTTTTCTTCTGATCTGCCACTTTTTCTAGTTTCATGGCTTTTGGTTCTGGAGAAAAAAAGGTTGGCAAGAGACTACTAGTCGATTACAGCAGACTTTCTTGCTAGTTCATGGTTTCGTGACAATGCATGTACTATTTCCTACAAGTGCAAACGTGAGCTCCTTCCATGAAGCACACGACGCTTTGGACGTGTCGTTCGAGTAATAAGCTAGACTGGTAGTTAAAGAGGCTGGCGATGTATATATTTGCATGTGCTTTTATCAATTTGCTGGTTCGTAGTTGCTGATGGAACACGGCAACTACGCAGGATCAGAGAGCTTAACTACTGTTAGGCGAGACCAAACCAAATTAAGGCTGCAAAGCAAGCCCTTAACCACTACCATATATGCAACCATATTAATAGTGATGTCTCTTTAGCAGAATAACTTTTGCAATAGAGACAGCAGGAAGGAAAACATAACACACCTGTGGATGACGAGTGATATGTACCAAGCTCTGGGTTGAGAGAACAATATTTTTAACGACCGTGTCTGAGCATATTTTTCACTAAGAGAAAAAAGAGTTTTTTACAAAAGAAAGTGATCTCGATAGAGATTACAAGAGCCCGCAAAAACCAAAGAAAAGATTTACATCGTGATCATGTCGCGACCTATAAGAAAAACTCCTCAACCATGGGAGACCCATGCGTTATCTCGGGTCGAGTGAAGAATAAACACCACTCATTCACTTTTTTGAGAGAGAAAAAAAAGCCTTCTTGACTACCCAAGCTTGACTTGTCAGCGTACAGAATTGACGGTGATAATTAGTGACCAGAGGTGACCAGCATATTATGTTTAAAATATACACAAACATATGATTTTGGAACCATTGATCAGCCTGTATATAGTCACCTAAAGAAACTTAACCATCATGCTAGCTAGTGGGAATACCACTATCTATTCACAAAAGCAAACAGTTTTGTCTGCAACATCAAGATAATATTTTTGACTTTTTTACCACTAAATTAATACTAGTATAGAAAGCATACAAAATAAAAAGGTTCCTTTAGTGGTAAAAAAATACCAGTATAAAACATATTTAACATAATTTATAACATTTGAACCGACTTTTGATGGTCAAAAGTTTAAACGTGTTGACGGCATGTAATCCAAACATAAACAAATTTTTTTGTGGCTGATGGTAGCATGTGGGGGAGGTGTAGTAGGCAAAGAAAAGTCTGGAAATTTGGTGCTTTCTGAAACTGTAAATGTGCTCCGTTTGCAGTGGTCTACCAGATTACAGCTCTCGATCTTCCCATCTGAAGAATCCAAACGATACAGATTTAGAAGTACTTCCCTGCAAGCCAGCACTGTTGCTCCGCTGTGTGTAAACGCGTGGAAACTGCAAGGCAAAATCGCTGCTAATAAGGTCAAAGATGCCTTACCAGAGGCAGTGTCATAACAATCCTCCAAAAGCTCAATATTTTTGGACGGGGAAAGTTGCTTTCTTTGTCCACATGGCCGCTATAGACATACGGACAAACGGGGACCCAAAATGCTGGAGCAGCTGCATGTGAGGAATGGAGTTCTTGACACCATGCACGAGTTCAGAACGAAAAGGTGATCTGATCGGATCGAGGAGGTATAGTTTTTCTTTGAAAAAAAAACTCTGTTTCCAAAGGTTTGACAAAGTTTATCCCAATTACCCGTCCAGTAATCCCTGATTTATTTTTCTTTGATTTGCTTTCTGAATTGTGATGCGCCTGATCGAAATGAACATTCACAGATGCAGGTGCAGTCGGCAACGTTGTCGTATGTGTCGGTTGCAACTCGCAGCCAACCATGGATTGAGTTCTCATGCGTCCTTTGCCATACGTTCTCGCGATCTCGCTGCAGCAAGCTTAGCAGAGAGGGGCCAGAGGGCCATTCATGTTCATGAGCATGTGGCTTAGCTTCGCAGCTCCTTTATCTGCATCCCCCGGCCCTAGCAGCTGACCCTGACAGAGACGCCACTACCTCTTGCAGTCTTGCTGCTCACTAGCTCATCACACTCCATCTGTCAGTCACCACCAATGGATCCATGATTCTGGCTACGATCTGTTTCCAGTTTCCAAGGCTTTACTCTGCATTGCTTTTGTTTCGGCACATTCATCAGTCTGCGCCTGCGGCATGATGAGCCGAAGCTATTCCTTGATTATTGGTGAGCATACTACTCTGGCCATGATCTCTATATATATATTTCTGTGCTACACTCCTATTTCAGTTCATGAATCGTTTGCGTCGACGTGTCTGATATTCAGAGCATCAATGCAGAACGTGTATCAATAGAGAAGTGCTATGTGTATCATAATTTGATGATACATTCTCTATCTAAGGATAAAGCTCCTGAAGATCTTCTTTAGGTTTTGTTTGGCACATGGATGCATGCATCATGTCTGCTCAACTTCCTTTTATAGATAGATATAAATAAAGATTGGTGGGCTCCATATCTGAAAGTGATCGACTTATACATTTTCGTGTCTCTAGAAATCTTGTTTAAAATTAGCATGGATTGTTCTAAATTGTAGCAAGACAAGATATATTTTGAAATGCCCGTATGTACTACCATTTTCTCGAAAAGATATCGTGCGGTCAATTGAACGCACAATTAATAATATTTGGTGTCTCGATGCATGGCTAAAACTAATTTTTTAGAGCAAATTAAAGTTCACTGCTAAAACTAATCATTTCAAAATCATGTCATTTTTTTTGTAACCTTGTCGCTGTCGGCCTTGAGGCATGCATGATGCCACCACCACTGATTGACGGTGGTTATCGCTTATTTCGTTCTGTTCGATCGATCGTAGAACATCAAGCGAAAGTCATCAGGAAAAGGAAACTTGCTAGCTGGTTCTGCCAAAAAAAAAGTCAATGCAATTCCTTCGTCTTGAGTGGGTACCCGATCTCTGTTAGCCCTAGACACCATTGTTGGCAAGCCAGCTTCACAAGGAACGTTCAGAGGCTATGGAGATACACGTAAACAAGGTCACAAGCATCGGTTGCGACCAACCAACGATGGATCAGTTCGCAGTAGGCTGCCGTGGCCATGCTCTACAGTTCGCGGCGAGTGACGCTGCACCAAGCTACTAGCTGCTAGAGGCCAATAGGCCATGCATGTTCTTGCTAGCTAGCTCCTTGTCCCTGCTGAATTATTTGCGTGCCTAGCTGACAGTGACGGGCACTCTTCCTGCTACTCACCAATGGATCAACGGATGAATGGTTTCGGTTGGGGATTTCCTTTCCAAATTTCGAGGCTTTCTCTATCCTCATTTCTTTTCCGTGATATTAGGGAAGTTTATATTTTGTCTAAAAATAAAGTGTATATAGGCGTATGTCCCAATCTATATATAATCTGCATTGCTTTCTGCACATTCAGTGACAATGCAAAGATGGGCCCAAGATATTCCCTTGACTGGCTACTAGCATGGTCCTGCTCATCCTGCAAGGCATTATCTATTTCTGCATCTCAGGGCAGGTACAACGGGTTGTTGACTGCCGTAGACACAATGCAATTTTGCAAAATTCCCCTCCGCGAGCTACAGTTTAAGCTGCCTCTTCCACTCATTCATCTACGACCTGTGGCTCGTGCTCCTAGGTGTTTCGATGAGACTGCCATCCGTTGTACAGCCTGATGCATGGAGACGGCAACGCCAAAGGATTTACTGCGTGCAGTAGGGTGTGCCTGTTTATGCTTGCTCCCTGCTCCCTGCTCTGACTTGCTTCTCGTTTTGCCGTTGTACCTGCACAAGAGCAAGGAGATGGAGTAGCCTCAAGAGCAGGGTAAGAGGATTTCTTGGGCTGTCAGCATGCGCTTCTCTTTGTCTTTAGAAATATCGAAATTACTGAGTATCACCCTTTGCTTCTTAGATGATGCAAAATTGCAAATGAGCAAGATGTGGCTGGATCTTGAAGATCGTCATTTCATATGAATACGCACACATGCTTATTTTAAGAGTCATGCGAATTATTTGAATATATTGTGCATTCTCTCATATATGCAACAAAATGGCTACAAAAATTAAATATGCGCTAGATCCCCATGATTTGTGTGTCAAAGGATAAATTAAACATCTTGCAGACAGCTAAATAGACAGCCCATTGTATAAGCTATCTGTTTAACCTGTCTTTTTTGGAAAAAAGACAATAGTTGTCTGTATTATTGTACTTGCCCTCAGTTCAGGAGCCTTGTGTCGTCGACGTGTCAGATCGTATCTCCATTCTCCACTCGAGTCTAATCAGTGTTGCAGTGCAGACTATGTGTTTGCAAAAAAAAAAAAGTTTATGTTTTTTGCATGATTCACAGTATATTGGATGTTTCGTGAGCGAAGAGACCGGGCGATGGGTATCCACACTTTGAAACTTGAAAATGAATCCTTTTAAACCATGACAAATTCCTTTGAATTTTTCTGCATGTACGACTATTTTCCAAAAAAAAATCATGTGGCATGGCAGGGCAGGCATCAAAATATGCACCTTGCACTTAGGGTAATCATTCCAAAACCCTTTCTCATGTAAAAATAAAACATCCAAAACCCCGTCAAATTCATTTGATCAAACAAAACCGTCAAATTTGTACTAGTGTAGTGGGTGGCGTGAATGCTACTGACCCGATTTCATTCAGCTCCGATGCAGAACTGCATGCATGCACCAGTCAGTGCCTACAGGCACTCATCGATGGCTGTGGATGTGACCCTGGTCCTTTTCTGCAAAATACGATCCTTCGGATAGAAAAGCAGGAATATATATTACCGTTTGATTCGAGGGCATACACTCCCTGCCAGCGATTGCTATTGCTGAATGCTGATAGCTGATTCCTTCTTGGCAATCATGTACAGTACAGGTTTGATTCGCCACCACATAGGTAACATCGTACGCATCTGTACGTCTCCATCAGCAAGTTCGTTATAACCATTCCTTCTAGATAGATTTTTGATGCAGTATGTTGACAGAACCGTCAAATTAAACCGGTTAATTAAGCGTAATGGCCATCATTTGCACACATCGGGCTCATTAACTTAATTAAACGTAACTTGACAGTCTGCTTCCAACCCATGGTCCGATCGAAACATCACCAGTAGTCTCGCATAACGGCGAGCGCAGAGAGTACAAGCATGAGTAATTACAAAAGTAGGATACAAAATATAAAATGATTTCAAAACATCCTTCAAGACATAATTTACAACAGTGGAGACAGCGGCGGAAGAAACTTTAAATTGAAAAGAGTTTTAATAGAAAACAAGTACACAAAAGGCGGTAACTACGGAGACGGGGACGTCACATCTAGTTCACAGATGTGAATCCTAATAAGCTTCAACCAGCAGTAGCTACCTCAAAAGCAAAAATAACCACAAACCCTGAGTATACTAATACCCAGCAAGGCCTACCCGACTATGGGTATACTTAACCCATTATCTAGACATGCAATCTCTTTGGCTCTGGAGTTTATTTTGCGGAAAAGACTACTAATAGTGGATCCTTACTTTTAAGATTTTAGCTCAATTTCTATATAGATTAAACATCAGCTATTATTTGCACAACTAACTAGAGCAAACATAGTGGAGTATTAAATTACAATTCAAAGTAACCATCATCAAATATAATCCATATTCCATATCATATTACTACGAGCTAACTCGGTGATCAAGGTGCTCATATCCGAGAGCGACTGACGGCGAATCGATCCGATTTAACCTTGCAAGGTGGACCTAACACACATCACATATAGGCCCCGTCGGACCCTACGTGGCAACCCTTCACATATGCCCACCGAATAGCCGAACCGCCCTACGACCCGGGACTGCTAGCCCCACCGATACCAACGAAGGGTCAGCCATAAGTTTGTATACTAGCTCCACTGGTGAAGACAGTATCAAGTCCGCCTACCGGTGCACATATGGTACTGAGCTTACCAGGTTTCGACTACCTCCTACTCCCGGCATGCGGTTAGTACTGTTCAAACTCGATCAGCAGGGCCAACAACGGTACGGGCCTTAATCGACATAGGTGGATGCTTACTTTTTATTCATATCATATCCATAACTATATTTCTTTCCGCCCGATCTCCATTTTCATACATCTCATCATCATTTCCAACATTCTCATTCCAACCGTATAGTTTCTGTACCTTGCGAGTGACAGAGAATCACTCGACTTCATCCTATATCTCGTGAGTGACAGGAAATCACTCGTCTTCTACCGAATCCTAATTAAGCTTGGCAGAACTAACGATCTACACATGCTAGTAGATTTACTGAGGAAACCTAGGGATCATGCAACTAAGGTTCCAAACAATTCCTAAAAACTTAATGCATAAGTAATTAATATATATAATGATTCATAATTTTAAATAGGAGTTATGCTCCGGGGCTTGCCTTTTTGTTGAGTGGGGTTAGTATTAATTCCGGCCTTGGGTTGGATCTTCACAAATTTCTTCCTGGGCCTGCTCCGTCAGCTCCTGACTTCACGATCAATATATGGGCGACGTCTCCGGCTACAGATTCTATATGTATGCAAAAGAAAATCCTATTAATGCAAAAGCATAACTCTAGTCCACCATTACTTACTAATTCCAAAATATACTAGTACATGGATTAATGGATTAACACACTAGGTGACGCGTTCGGAACATGTAGATTTTACAGTGAACTACACATCCCGAACACGAGCTACTGCCTAAACTGCAACATTTTTGGACTATCAAATCTGCACACACTAATTAATTAAGTATGAACCCAACTTAAATTGTAGCAGGGGCAAAAAGGGTAAATCATAAGAATAAATATTTTTCCTATGTAGGTCTAGATCTAAGCATTCAAACAAAATTGATTACATATTTTTAACAATTTTCCTTGATTTGATATGAATTTTATAAATCTCAGCCGAAATAACAAAAATAAAAAAAACCCACACCGGTCAGACCGGTGCCTATCACCGGTCAGACCGGTCTCGGCCGGTCTGGCCAGAGCACGCGGCGGCGCAGGGGGTGGCGCGGCGGCGGAGCAGCATTCCGGCGACGGTGATGCCGGCCGGCGGCGAGGCAGGGCGGAGTGGCGACTAGTGCGGTCGAGCAGGGCCGGGGCACGAGGCCGCGCGGACAGAGCCCGCGGCGGTGTTCCGGCGCCGGTGGCGCACGACGCAGAGGGGAAAAAGACCGGGGAGCACGATGGACTCACCACAAACCCGTTCTTGGGGTTGGTTTGACCGTAGGGTGGTCGGAGAAGTGGATCGACGCGAGGGGGCGGAGCTCGGGTTGGGCTCTAATGGCGGCCGGTGGTAGGGTTAAGGATTTCAGCCAACTCAGCCGGGGAGGAGCTCAGGTGATGGGCGGGGAAGGTGGAGGAGGTAGTGAGGGAGCTCGGGGCGCGAGGAATCGAGAGAGGATCGAGCGGGGGCGCGGATTTCGGCCGGTGGTGGCAAGCGGCGCGAGCTCGCTCGAGCTCTGATCGAGGAGGAAGAAGGGGCCGGGTGAGGAAGCGAAGAGCGACTTGGATACCGGGGAAGGGATGAGGTCACAGTGCATGACGAGGTGGCGGCGGCACGGACACCTAGGATGGCCGGCACGTGGCCACTCTCGCCGGCGACGCGCTGCGATCAGTGCAGCCGCGTAACCGGTCTGACCGGCCACTGAGACCAGTCGGACCGGTCCGGCTAAGCTAAACCCAAATTTGACTAATTTGATTCGTTTTGACTTTGCTAATCTAGTTTAGGGATTTCTAAACACCGGAGGTGTTACAGCCTTCCCCCTAAAAGAAATCTCGTCCCGAGATTACGTGCGATGATTAAAACAAAGAGACATGTGCTTAATGTTTAGTACCTCGATTGGCATCAAGAAACTGGGGATATTGAGATTTGAGGAAATCCTCTATTTCCCAGGTAGCTTCTCATTCGGTGTGATTACTCCACTGGACTTTATAGAAGTTGATGGTTTGATTTCGAGTGACCCGAGTCTTGTGATCAACAATTCTTACTGGATGCTCTGGATATACAAGATCGGGCTCCACTTGTAACTTCTCTATGTCAATCACTTTGCTTGGAACACGTAGGCATTTCCTGAGCTGGGAGACATGGAATATATTATGAACCGCGGATAATTGCGCAGGAAGTTCTAGGCGATATGCTACCGGCCCACATCGCTCAACGATAGGAAAAGGCCCAACATAGCGAGGGGTGAGCTTTCCCTTCACACCGAACCGTTAGACCCCTTTCATTGGAGATACCCACAAATAGACATGATCTCCCACTTGGAACGAGATCGATTCACGTTTCTTGTCCGCATAGCTTTTCTGCTGGGATTGGGCTATTTTCAAATTTTCCTGTATAAACCGGACTTGTTCTTCTGCCTCACTGACCATATCAGGGCCGAATACATTTCTTTCACCGGCTTCTAACCAATTCAATGGAGTTCTACACCTCCGCCCATATAATGCCTCAAAAGGAGCCATTCTGATGCTTTATTGATAGCTATTGTTGTAAGAGAATTTGGCTAGTGGCAGACATTCATCCCATTTCTTGGTATAAGTAAGGACACATGCTCTGAGCATATCTTCCAGAATCTGATTTATTCGCTCAGTTTGACCATCAGTCTGAGGATGATATGCTGAACTACGAATAAGCTGAGTACCCAGTGAGGCGTGCAACTGTTCTAAAAAACGCGCAATGAATTGTGAACCTCTGTTGGATATAATTGTCTTAGGAATACCATGAAGACTCACAATGCACGCAATATATAGCTCAGCATATTGATGAGACTTATACCCTGTTTTTACTGGAAGAAAATGAGCGGACTTTGTGAGGCGATCCACTATAACCCAAATGGAGTCATACCCTTTTGAAGTCTTGGGTAGGCCAACAATGAAATCCATACTAATATTTTCCCACTTCCATGACGGAATATTCAGTGGTTGAAGCATACCTGCCGGCCTTAAATGGCTCACCTTTACCCTTTGACAAGTGTCACACTCTGATACATATTTAGCGATTTCCCGCTTCATTTTAGTCCACCAAAACCATTGTTTCAGATCTTGATACATTTTATTGCTGCCCGGATGGATAGAATACCGAGAGAGGTGAGCTTCATCTAGAAGTTGTTTCCTAAGCTCTAAATCTTTTGGTACCACTAATCTGTTCTTGAACCACAGAACACCATCTTCATCTTGACGGAAACACTCAACTCTGCTATCATTTTCTGCAAGTCTCTGCTGAATCTTATTCATTCCCTTATCATGTTTCTAAGCTGAAATAATTTTGTCATGCAGAGTAGGTGTGAGAACCAGATTAGCCAGAGTGCCATAGGGTACAATCTCTAGATTCAACCTCTCCATTTCGTGGCAAAGAGCATCATCATAGGAGATAGACGAAATAGAGTTGCAATGTGCCTTGCGGCTCAATGCATCTGCAACCACATTGGCCTTTCCGGGGTGATAATGCACTTCAAGCTCATAATCCTTGATCAATTCTAGCCATCGCCTTTGACGCATATTCAAATCAGCTTGAGTGAAAAGATACTTGAGACTTTTGTGGTCAGTGTAGATATGACAAGGACTACCCAAGAGATAATGTCGCCATATCTTCAGAGCATGAACTACAGCAGCTAATTCCAAATCATGAGTTGGATAGTTTTCCTCGTGACATTTGAGTGACCTAGAAGCATATGCAATTACTCGGTTCTCCTACATGAAGACACAACCAATACCAGTACCAGATGCATCACAGTAGATATCAAATGGTTTTGTGGTATCGGGTTGAGCCAGGATAGGTGCAGAAGTTAAAAGTTTTTTCAGAGTGCGGAAAGCCTCTTCACATTTGTCACTCCAATGAAATTTGACACATTTCTTGAGTAGCTCGGTCATAGGCTTAGCAATTTTTGAAAACTCTGGAATGAACCGACGATAATACCCAGCCAATCCTAGAAAACTGCGGATTTCTTTAACTGATATTGGAGCCTCCCAATCCAACACATCTTGAACTTTTCCTGGATCAACTGAAATACCTTCGGCGGATATAACATGACCTAAGAAAGGGACTTCTTTAAGCCAAAATTCACATTTGCTTAATTTTGCATATAGCTTGTGCTCTCGTAGGCGTTGAAGAACAATACGAAGGTGCTTGGCGTGCTCTTCATCATTCTTGGAGTATATAAGGATGTCATCAATGAATACCACAATAAACTTGTCCAATTCAGGCATGAAGACCGAATTCATAAGTACATGAAGTAAGCTGGAGCATTGGTCAATCCAAAAGACATAACTAGGTACTCAAATAATGCATAGCGAGTGGAGAAAGCAGTCTTTGGAATGTCCTGAGGTCTGATCTTTATTTGGTGATAACTAGATCGAAGGTCTATCTTAGAAAATACCTTAGCTCCAGCTAACTGATCAAAGAGAATATCAATGCAAGGCAATGGGTATTTATTCTTGATGGTAACCGCATTTAGAGGCCGGTAATCAACACACAACTTCAGACTTTGGTCTTTCGTTTTCACAAATAAAGCTGGGCATCCCCAAGGTGATGAGCTTGGACGAATGAAACCCTTATTTATCAAGTCTTGCAATTGTACCTTCAGCTCCGCCAATTCATTTGGTGGCATCCGATATGATCTTCTACAGATAGGTGATGTACCCGGTTGGAGTTCAATAACAAACTCAACGTCTCAATCTGGTGGCAGACCAGGTAAATCCTTTGGAAAGACATCTGAATATTCGCATACTACAGGTATCCCCTCTAAGCTTTTACCCTCCAATTTATTTATGGCTAGATTTTGTTCCTTGTACTTGGTCAAAGGTAGCATCATAGAACCATGTGCACGTGAATTGATATGAACAACATGTGCATGAGTATCCAACACAACTCCATGTGCCTTCATCCAATTCATACCAAATATGATATCAATCCCTTGATGTGGGAGAATGATAAGATTGGTCGGAAAGATTCTTCCAGCCAGGTTGATTGGTACCTCTCTTGCCATTTGGTTTGTGATTATTTGACCACCTGGGGATTGAATTTTATAGGAAGTGCTTATGCAATCAATTTTCAATCCGTGCCTATCTGCACAAGCCTTACTAAGGAATGTGTGTGAAGCACCAGAGTCGAATAAGACCATAATTGGATGATTATTGAGGGAAAATATACCTGCCATCACGTGTCCCCCTTCTGGCACATCCCCACAAGTGGTATAACTCACACAACCAGCCTTAATATAAGGCACCTTCTTTTTCTTATTTGTATTGCTAGAGTCTTTTCTTGGCTTGAGTGGAGTGTAACAGATATTCTTCGAGTGATGACAACCCTCGATTAGGTGAGGCGTGCACTGACCAGGGTGGGAGCGAGAAACATGTTGCAATGTGGGTTTTCTTTGCTCCAACTGTTGAGGAGCTACAAGTTGAGGCATCCCTGGTTGTAGCTGGTATTGATTTTGGGAAAAGCTAGTGGGCACCAGACGTAGGCGTTGCACAACATTCCTAGAAGGCCCAGTCGATGATTCCTTCCTCTTTTTTGCTTTTTCGTGCTTTAGCATCGCATCTTCTTGGAGGATAGCTTTGCTAACCAACTCACTATAGCTGGTAAATGTTCTCGTTGCTAAACGCGTGAGTAACTTGGTATCTAACCCTCTCTTGAAACAATCTTGCTTCTTTTCATCGGTATCTATGTGATGTGCAGCATATTGTGCAAGATGATTGAAAATGTTGGTATATTCCATCAACGACTTGCTTTCTTGATTCAGATTTAGAAACTCCTCCACTTTCACTGCTATGAAACCTTCTGGAATATAATGTGCCCTAAAAATCTTTCTAAATTCTGACCAGGGAATCTATCTCTCTGTTGGTTGTATAGCTAAATGATTGGCCCACCATGCTCCTATAGGGCCGTGCAGTTGTTGAGTCGCATACTGAGTCTTCTGAATATCAGTGCATGGGATAAGACCCAATTTTTGCTCAATGGTACGCAGCCAATGCTCTGCATCCAATGGATCTTCTGCTATTCGAAACACTGGTGGCTGAGTTTCCAGAAAGTCTATATTTGGATCACGATGACCATGCAATAAGGCATTTTGCACCAATAGCTGGAGTAAACGAGTATGCTCAGCGATGGTATCAACCACTGTAGATGGATTTTGTTGTCCGGAGCCACTAGAATCATTACTGGTTTGCTCCATCTGCAAGACACCCAGTTTCTCATCAGCCAACCAGTATTCTGAAATCTAATCAAGTAACGGTAACAATTCAACTGAATCCATAAAGCACATATGACTCATATATAGATCAACTCTGATCCAGATGTAATCCAGAAAATAAATTCACAACTCCCTTCCATTCAATTTTTTTATTCCAGTTCTTCCAGAGGAGTGACGCTAACGATTAACAGATAGCGCACAACTTTCACATTGTTGCAGATCAAAAATTGGCAACAAACCGATCAGGCTGGGCCAAGTGGTCGGACCGATTACAAGAAACGGTTTGACCGGCCTGGGCGATGTGGTCAATCAAACATGGGTCAACCGGTCTGACCGGGGGTCCTCACCGGTCGGAACGGTTACAGGCAGCGGCGGATTTTTCAAAAGTCCAACGACCTATTGTAATACCCCAGGTGTTTCATTAGCTAAACCAGGGTCTTTAACTCCAAAGCAGGTACCCTTAACCCAATGCAAGTCTACATGAAATAATTAGGGTTTCAAACTCTTGTTGTGTTAGATTTAAAAATAATTTTCAGACCGTGGCTTAATTGAGCTTTTTCCTGAAATAAAACTTGTTGAGTTTTAGTTGTTGAACAATTTTCGTGTTCAAATATTTTTAAGTTTTCATACAAAAGTCGAAGAAAATTTGAATTTAACTCGAATCCGGTAATAACGTACATTCGTCGGTTTTCAAATTTAACTTTTGAATTGGGCCCCAAATGAAGGTAGGCCTGAAACGAAAGTGCTAGGGTTTGAAATTTGGAACAATTTTCGTATTCAAAATTTTTCGAGTGGTAATTGAAAAATTTGAGAAGGATTCAAATTTGAAATCAATCAAATCTCTCTCTTTCTCCCCTCTCTCTTTTTCTTCCCTCCCTCCTTGTTCTGGGCCGAACGCCGAGGCCGCGGGCCACGGACCGCGCCCTCGCCGCACCCCCGGCCCTCTCCGCGCCTCTGGTGCCTCCCTGAAGCTTCTCGACATCGCCACGCGTCGCCGTCCATTTGCACGCACGTCGAGGTTCGACGCCGAGCCGCCACGACGAAGCCGTGCTGAGCCGCCCGACCGCGTCTCGCCCTCCCCCTCGCCTTGACCGCCTAGACCTCTCCCGCGAGCTCCACCTCGTCCTCACCCTTCCCTCCTTCCTTCCTGAGCGCGAGCGCCGAGCCTCGTTTGCCCCTCTGCCCGGAAACCGCCGCCACCGCCGCCATCAGCGCCACCGCTCCCTAGCTCGCCGCGGAGACCCCTCCTCCACCCTTCCCCGCGCCAAACGGACCCCGTAGCAAGCTCCCTTGACCTCCGCTGGTGCTCCCCGACCAACTCGCCGCCGCCCAGGCCCGCCGCCGCCGCCGCCAACCGCCGCCGCCGGCCGCTGCTCTCCACGGAGAAGCCACCTCCGGCCATCCCAAGCCCTACCCGAGCCACCCCTAGGTTCCTCTCGTCCTCCTCTCGCTCCTCCCCCTGTTTCCCCTCGCCGCCGTCGACCCTAGGCGCCGGAATCCGGCCGCCCGCCGCCTCCCCTGTTCTGATGTCCGGCCAGGGGCCTATTTGCGAGAAGACAACTTCTTCCAGGGGCCTCTGCGCAAAAAGTTCTTTCTTTTTCTTTTGTTTCCAAAACAGCAAACTTTGAAAATTCCTAGAAATTCGTAGAAAATCAGAAAAATGCAAATCCAAATGTTCTGCAATCCTTGCAAAAAGATCTACAACTTTCATTACATGCACATATTTATTTTCTCTCTACCGTTTAATCTAAGAAAAAGATTAGATTTCATAGACTATAATTATTCTAGGAGTTCTACTCATTATCTGTGTGTGATTTTTGGTTGGTAGCTAATTAATTCTATGCTTAGTGTTGTGTAAAAATTTGAGCACAAGTTAACACCTATAACTAGATGAAACCCTAGTCTTGGCTAGATCTAGTAGAATAACTTACTTTTTATTTCTGGATGTTCTGTTATAGATATGTGTATGAAGCTTTTTCTGTGTACTTACAATACTAAACTAACACCACTGTACAAGTTTCAATATTTTTAGATTTGTGTAGCTATTTATTTGATTTAATGCTTGTTTAGTAGATATTAATTTTGATAAATAGTTTATATTGATAATAAATCATGAAAATATTTCTGAGTGTTCTTTTTGAATGATTTAGCTTTTTCATGGAGTTTGAGCTCCAGTTCATGAATAGAACATGATCTAAAAATTAATCTTATTAAGCTGATGTATGTTTTGTTTATTTTCTCCTATTTATTTCTGTGCATAATAAATCTTGAAAAATTCACAGTAGCTAACTCGTCCCTTTTAAGACCTACTGTTAAAGTTTGAGATTGTTTTATACTCTAGTATAATTTGTATAATTCAATCTTATTCTAGGAGTTGTCTGATTTCATGAATTGTTCTAGATATTTGGCTACAAGTTTTGGGATGAATTTTGCAGGATAGCTAGTTCTGTTTACCTTCTATTTGATGTAATTTGTGTTGAATTTACTACTATATGTGTGCTGAGTTGTTGATTTATTAACCAACCATGATTTAATTGCTATAGGAAACTACTCCCACTTGTTTAGGAAGTTAGTATAGCTTTCTTGTGCTATTGATCATGATGTCTTGTGTAGTTAGATATGTTGAGTTACTACTCTATAAACGATTGCCCAGTAAAATATGAATGAAAGTGTTTCACTCTTTAACTTCGGGTTTTGTTTGCATTACACCTTTATTGTGAATTAATTCATAAATTCTTACCATCACAACGACTTACCCATGTGCATTGCATCTCATATAGATACTACTACTCTCGCTGACGGAACTTACGAGATGGTGCCCGAGTCTGAGAGTGAGCAGCGCGAAGCTCGAGTTAATCTAACTGAAGCTGCGCAAGACCCGAACCCGATTTCGGAAGAGCCCAAATCCAGCTACGCCCAGGAAGGCAAGCCCCGGAGCATGTCCTACTATTCTAAATTTATGCAACTTATTATTGTTCCTATCTACTTGTGCATTAAGTTACAGGAGTTGATTAGAACCTTAGATGCATGATCCTAGGTACCTATGCTTGAACACTAGTATGTGTAGGTCGCTAGTCGGCTATGCTAATGGTTCGGTAGAAGTCGAGTGATTTCCGGTCACTCGCGAAAATTATAGGAGTTGTATGTTTACTACCTGCTGTAACTATAAGGCCTACGGGCGGGGCTGTGATACTTGTGATGCCCCGTCTGTTTAGTGAAATTTGATAAGGCTGCAGTGTGTGGTAGTGGTGGTTTAGCGTTTGAACGTACTAACCACATGCCGAGAAATATGATAATCGGTAAGCATAAGTACCTGATTGGACCGGCAAGTGGACTTTACTTTCACCTTCTTTGAACGTCGTTTCTCATGCGCGCACATGCAGGGTGCAGAGTCGTCGTACTCTATAGTCGAGGATGGTGACCCTGATCCACAACCCGGAAAGAAAGGGGAAATGTTGCACGTGTGACTCTGGGAGTAACCACGTGACGTGTGTTTAGGTCTGCGTGGCCAGGTTAACAAATTCGATTCGAATCGTCCGCTTCTCACGGTTTGGGACTGCTTAACCCTTTTACCATATAGAGTAAGAAGTGAAAGATGAGGATGATGAACATGGTTGATTGGATAACAAAAGATAATTGTTTTCACCATGCATGCTATTGGATAGATGCTCACCTAGAATGGGTATTTGAACTAGAACCTGAAGACTATAACCTGCAATTAAGGATCTACTCTTTACTGCTTTTCGGCAAAACAAACCCCTCAAGCCAAAAGCCTTGCATGTCTAGATAAAGGGCTAAGTATACCCTCAGTCGGGTAAGCCTTGCTGAGTATTAGAATACTCAGCCTTGCTTGTGGCTCATTTTGTTTCAGGAAATACTTTTGAGGATATGATTGCCAGTTTGACCTAGGCCATTGCACTCTCCCGCCTGGTTGGTCCGTGGAGTAGGACCCGTCCCCGGCCAACGATGACAAGAGCGAGTGATGTCACGGATCGGGCTTCATCGTGACACCCATATCGTCGTTAGTTCTCGTGTTTATTTTCCGCTGCAATAAAGAACTCTGGTGTTTTCCTTTCATGTTGGTTTTACGAAAAGTACTTTGTTAACTTTGGAACCTGGTTTGTAATCCTAATGTTATGTTAAACCATCTGTGTTGTAATTTATGGTGCATTGTTGTAAATTCTGGACTCGCATTCGCGTGAGTTATGCTGCTTTGTTCGATCCAGGTTTAAGTGGTTTTATCGGGAATTTACCCGACAGACCTCCGATGTGCTCCGTCTGCTGTGCGAGTTAAACCTAATTGCCTTTGCAACGATGGTTAGCGCACTTAAGCCGGTTTATGTCGGACGGTTCTGCCACACCTATGCCCAACAGTTACGAATAAAACTTTTTATACAGCAAAAACTAATATGATGCATGCTCGTCCTACGTCATCCTCCCCATCAACAATTTTGCCAACTAGATATAGGTCAACATACACGGACATTTGGTGGCATACATACATACTCTCCCCAATATACATCTAGTCGGTTTCTACTCGCCTTAATCTACATAATCGTTTGTTAGCGTACCTGCAGCAACACTCAGAATACAAATATATATCCACGACTGGACCCTTCGTGCCAGCACACACGAACGGCCCTCATGTGTCCCACGCCACATGGGTAACGCAAATGCAGTTGCCCACATATTCACACATACATCACCATCCACTATAGAGATGGTGCCCATGAGTTCAACGCTGCATGGACAGCGCTTCATACGTTACCGAGGTAACATATTCACTTCCCGTACAAATCGCCTTACGGGACACCCAAGGGTAAACGTGCCCCAAGGTACACGGTTATGACCAACTGCATAATGAGTCTTCACCTTGTAATATTGCCTTACGAGATGGCCGTGATTACAATCACACGGTGGGAAGTCCGCGCTCCATATCAGTAGGCAGATAGCGACATGCTCGTTTGAATTGAACCTTATCACCTCCTCGTATGCTCATCATCCGAGACCCGCGCACGTATGAAACACGTGGGCTATTCTAAGGAATATCAAGAACGCTTACCTTACTTACCTTAGCGTAGGTGCGTCGTTACAATATTAAATAAGGGTTGTGCAAGAAAGTAAGATTTAACAAAAACGTAATGTGCTGGAAGTTAGCTGGTATTATAGAGCCACCTGACACAACACAACTAAAAACATAGGGCTTACGAACTAACTTCTCCTAATCCCTTAAGCGGAAAGAAACGTATTTTGCGGAAACTCATTTTTATGTTTTAAAAACACCAAAAATAATCATGCTAGTACCATCTCTGGTGCGTTTCGGCTCTGATACTAGCTGTAACAAAACTGACAAATTAAACTGGCTAATTAAGCGTAATGGCCATCATTTGCACACATCAGGAGCATTAGCTTAATTAAACGTAACTCGACAATCTGCTTCCAACCCACGGTCCGATCGAAACATCACTAGTAGTCTCGCATAACGGCGAGCGCAGAGAGTACAAGCATGAGTAATTACAAAAGTAGGATACAAAATATAAAATGATTTCAAAACGTCCTTCAAGACATAATTTACAACAGTGGAGACAACAGCGGAAGAAACTTTAAATTGAAAAGAGTTTTAATAGAAAACAAGTACATAAAAAGGCGGTAACTACGGAGATGCGGGGACGTCACATCTGGCCCACAGATGTGAATCCTGGTTAGCTTCAACCAGCAGCAGCTACCTGAAAGCAAAAATAACCACAAACCCTGAGTATACTAATACCACCTGAAGCGTCCCCTCATAAGAGAAGACTTAAAAGTGATACATTATCAGTCCCAGGAGGCTGATAACACTTTTATTACATCAGATGGTATATCACCGTACACCTCTACGCGGAAGTGGGCAGTGAAGCGCCACTATCGCGAGGATAACAACTAACACCCACATGACGATATTAACTACGAAGAGGGGGTCGTCAGAGTCTTTTGCCATGCGGAACCTCCTGCGGGTGACCCTAATCCACAGGCAAGATTGGGTGCAGGACGGAACCTCTACTCGACGTCTTCGGGAACGAAGTCTGGATCTTCCTCTATAAAAATTAAGAATGGGGTGAGTATAAACGTACTCAGCAAGTCCAACCACACCCACGGAGGGGGTATAAATAGAATATAATGCACATAATAAATCAAGGATAAGGCTAGGGTTTAATTTGCGGAAAGTAATCTTTTATGCATGGGTTCATTTGAAAGAAAGGATTTTCAAAGTAAGTTTTCTTTGTACCGAATAACACATAATGTTGGCCCATACAGGACCCAAATTTTAAGCTGCTACCGGACTCCTCATCCGCCGTAGCACACGGCACAACTGCCGGACACATTCCCAAAACAACTCACACCAACCCATCCCAAAATAAACACTAGTTATGTGACCACACTGTAACTCGCCCAGTACCGTGGGCACGACTATTCGAATAGGTTTGAACTCTGCAGAGGTGTGCAATTTTACCCACAAGCGGGGTACCACAACTCGATCACTGTAGTGTCGGTGCAGATCCCAACAAAGCCATTACCCACCTTAGCTAGACCTGACTAGCCATCACGGGATCCACCAAGGTGTCATTGACCTATCACAGAGGTTTTAACCGGGGCATAAGTCACACAGAGTTAATCCCTTCTCATTGATCACCCGTTGCTCTCAGCTCTCCTGATGGCTATCAGACTAACTAGTGGGGTTTATGCTAAGCCGTTGCCCATTCAACGGTCTAGTGGTTTGCACGATAGTGGAGTTAGGTGAGATGACACACCAACTCGGTCCTTAGTTGTGATAGGATGGATATCTCCCTTCCTTGCTCTGCCACACAGGCACGAGCACACCAACCGGCAAATCACACAGAAATGCCATCCATCCCGTCTAAACTCATCTTTCGAAATTCCGTATTTTTCCCTTCCCACACACACACACATTTTCTTTATAAAACAAGTTGTATTGTATATGAGGTCCTAAGCGTTCTAACAGTGATTAACGTCCAAACAACACATTCAGACATTAATCCAGGTGGTCAAGGAATGGTTATAACAAATCAAGGGGGTGGCTATCCAACCATGTTTTCAGCAGGCAAAACATATGCAATTTTATAAAACAGGCCAATAGGTTGTGTTTATAAAAACTAGGACAGAAGCATGCATCAAAGGATGGGATTGAACTTGCCGTCTTCAAAGCCTTCCGGGAAGTCCTGCTCGAGGTACTGTCCTTCGGGTTCGGGGTCGCGGAACTGGTCCTCGTTCGCTTGCTCACAGTACTGTTCATCGATGGGTTCTCCCTCGTTCACACCATGATCTATGACGCACACAAGCAAGCACACAATTAGGAAGAAGAAATAAAAGTTTTATCGTTGAGCTCGAATCGGAAACAATTAAGATATGGAGATAGGAGTAATATTTTTGGATGGTTTGCTAATGGCATGGCCAAAATTATGTTATGAAAGGCGTGGTAAAGTTTCAGGTCGATCGGAGATTGTTTGGCTCATAAAATGATAGGTTATAGAGGGATTTAGGGTTAAATCGGGACTCAAGGGCCTATTTGTAAATATTTCAGAGAGTGGAAGGGCTTGATCATAATTTCTGGAAATATCTGGGACATACTAAAAAGGTGTAGGGGTTTATTTAAAATTAAGTATATATGGTGGGAGGGCTTGTTTGCAAAAAGGAAAACAGGGAGGGCCTTTTTGGAAAAAAAAAGGGTTATAAAGGGTGGGGGTTCTTTAGTAAATAGAGGGAAGGCGGGGGTCTTTGGGCAAAAAGCCCTTCTCCTTCCTCTCCCCATGCAGAACAGAGGAGAGGGAGGGGCGCTCGGCGCCGGCGTCGATCCCGGCGCTCTGGGGGATGGTGGCGGCCGGGGACGAGGGCAAAAGAGAGAGGGGACTGAGGGTTCGACTCCCCCTCTTACCTCGACTGGGGTGGAGTGTGGAGGGCGGGCCACGAGGACCGGCGGTGGTGGCGCTAGGCGGCTCTTGGCGGCGGCGCTAGGGAACCAGGGAGGCGCGCGGGCGACGGCGGCCTAGGATGTGGAGCTCGAGGGCGACGCGAGGGCCCTTTTATAGGCGAAAAGAGGCGGTGGGGAGGAGGGGGCCGCGCGGTGGCCGGCGGGGCGAGCTCCGAGGGCGGCGTTAATGGTGTGGAGGCAGCGCTGCCGGAGCGGTCACGTCACCGGGGTGGTGTAGCACTAACGCGGCGAGCGTGCCGAGGCGTCCTGGCAGGCGGTGGCGTGGTCGAGCTGCACAGCTCGGCTCTGTGCTTGACGACGGGCGGCGCGGCGAGCGGCGTGGCGCGTGGCACATGTGGGTGCAGTGTCGTGCGGCCGGCGGCGAGGGCGGGGCGGCGCACGTGGCTCTGCTCGCGGGGCTCGGGCGTCGAGGCAGGCAAGCGGCGAGCGGCGCGGCGGTGATGACGGCCCTGTGGCGCGTGGCGTGGGCAGGCGTAGCAGGCGAGCGGCGCGGCTCGGTGCGCCGAGCGCCGCGTGCGCGTGGGCAGGCCGGGTCGCGCGCGCGCACAGTGGCTGGGAGCGGGCGGCGCGCGTCGCGTGCGGGCCGAGCGGTGATGCGGCGAGCAGCTGCTCTGCAGCGCGTGGGAGAGGAGAGGGAAGGAAGGAGAGAGGGAGGGAGAAAAGAAAAGAAAAGGAAAAAGAAAAGGGGAGCGAAAAAGAAAAGAGAAGATAGAGAGATATTCGCGGCGAAAATTTCGGCAGCGACCACGACGTCGACGTCGGTCGGGCGTGCACGGCGGTCGCGGGCGCGTGCCGCGGCTTTGGTGGAAAGCGGCGTGCGCGGAACGAGGGGAACAGAGTGATGGGGTGGGGACTGGATTCGGGTGTCGGGACAGGGGAAGATTTCGGGGATTTAGGGGTTTGATCAGGAAGGGTCGAGCTCAACGACGAAAAGGATTTTGAAAATTAATTTTTTTAGCGTGTGATTTATTTTGTAAATTTTTCGGAATGCCACACTCAGCAAGGCTTACCCGACTATGGGTATACTTAGCACATTATCTAGACATGCAAGCTCTTTGGCTCTGGAGTTTATTTTGCGGAAAAGACTACTAATAGTGGATCCTTACTTTCAAGATTTTAGCTCAATTTCTATATAGATTAAACATCAGCTATTATTTGCACAACTAACTAGAGCAAACATAGTGGAGTATTAAATTACAATTCAAAATAACCATCATCAAATATAATCCATATTCCATATCATATTACTACGAGCTGACTCGGTGATCAAGGTGCTCATATCCGAGAGCGACTGATGGCGAATCGATCCGATTTAACCTTGCAAGGTGGACCTAACACACACGTCACATATAGGCCCCGTCGGACCCTACGTGGCAACCCTTCACATATGCCCACCGAATAGCCGAACCGCTCTGCGACCCGGGACTGCTAGCCCCACCGATACCAACAAAGGGTTGCCATAAGTTTGTATACTAGCTCCACTGGTGAAGACAGTATCAAGTCCGCCTACCGGTGCACATATGGTACTGAGCTTACCGGTTTCGACTACCTCCTACTCCCGGCATGCGGTTAGTACTGTTCAAACTCGATCAGCAGGGCCAACAACGGTACGGGCCTTAATCGACGCAGGCGGATGCTTACTTTTTATTCATATCATATCCATAACTATATTTCTTTCCGCCCGATCTCCATTTTCATACATCTCATCATTATTTCCAACATTCTCATTCCAACCGTATAGTTTCTGTACCTTGCGAGTGACAGAGAATCACTCGACTTCATCCTATATCTCGCGAGTGACAGGAAATCAATCGTCTTCGACCGAATCCTAATTAAGCTTGGCAGAACTAATGATCTACACATGCTAGTAGATTTACTGAGGAAACCTAGGGATCATACAACTAAGGTTCCAAACAATTCCTAAAAAATTAATGCATAAGTAATTAATATATATAATGATTCATAATTTTAAATAGGAGTTATGCTCCGGGGCTTGCCTTTTTGCTGAGCGGGGTTAGTATTAATTCCTGCCTTGGGTTGGATCTTCACAAATTTCTTCCTGGGCCTGCTCCGTCAGCTCCTGACTTCACATCAATATATGGGCGACGTCTCCGGCTACATATTCTATATGTATGCAAAAGAAAATCCTATTAATGCAAAAGCATAACTCTAGTCCACCATTACTTACTAGTTCCAAAATATACTAGTACATGGATTAATGGACTAACACACTAGGTGACGCGTTCGGAACATGTAGATTTTACAGTGAACTACACATCCCGAACACGAGCTACTGCCTAAACTGCAACATTTTTGGACTATCAAATCTGCACACACTAATTAATTAAGTATGAACCCAACCTAAATTGTAGCAGGGGCAAAAAGGGTAAATCATAAGAATAAATATTTTTCCTATGTAGGTCTAGATCTAAGCATTCAAAAAAATTGATTACATATTTTTAGCATTTTTCCTTGATTTGATATGAATTTTACAAATCTCAGCCGAAATAACAAAAATCAGAAAAACCCACACCGGTCAGACCGGTGCCTAGCAATGCCAAGGCATTTATTTTTTGAGCAGCATCAACAGATTTTCAATCATCCTGAACTTGCTGCTGTACTGCATTTCTGAAGCAACTACTCTGAATTTCCTAAGAAATTAGTGATCTGAACAATGATCTGATGCCTGCGATTTCGATTTAGTATCATATCTTGAAAATAATTAGTCGGAATTCACTCTCCTTTCAAATATACTGTCACTCTTCAATCTGAACCATGCCTGAAACTCTGAACATCCCGGTCTCTCTATCTAGTTGTCAATTTGCAGCACTGCATTTCTGAAGCAACAAGTCGCTACTTCTAAACTTGCCAAGAAGTTACGGTCTGGACTCTGGACAACAGTTTGCTGCAGTTTCGATTTAGAATCATGTATCTTGAAAAAAATCTCTGAAAGTTTCCTTTGAAACATGCTGTCCATTCTTCAGTCAACTATTCCGTATCTGAAACTCAAAACTCTTTCTAACAGTCCGTTCTTTCCATCAGAACCCGTGCTTGGACAATCCCTTTCCAGGAAACGACGGCGGCGCACCACATCGGCGAGAGCAGCAGCCACGAGCCGCGCACGGCGAAGCAGCACCGAGCCGGCGACGCGCCGTTCCTCGGGGCGCGCACGGCCTGCCGTCACTGCCTGTCCCGCTACTCACGAACGCTGGAACCGGACGCGGGTCCGGTTCCCAGGCTGCCGACGCTCACGCCGTCGCTGACCTGCCCGACGAAGATGCAGACGTCACGTAGGCTGTAGCGAACTATTCTGGGCCCGGGAAACCGGGCGGCGGGGACCTGGACGGCGGGGCAGCACGGCCGTGTTGCCAATGGCGCCGGTCGGGTCGGCCCCCAGAGGGCACGGTATTTTGCCTACCGTCCGGCTGGACGGTAAATCAAATACAGTGCACCCCTGGGCCGCTGGATCAGGCATGTGCGGCCGAGATCATCGGCGCGGATAGGGAGCGAGGCTCTCCCCGCTTTCCTCGCGCACGCACGCACGCAGTCCACGCGACGTGCTGCCTGCCGTCGTCCCCTTCGACGAAGCGGTGCCAGCGACATCCGCAAGCATCACGCCGGCACCGGCACCTGCGCGGCGCCGCCGGTGACTTCTTTCACTTCACGCCGTGCGCAGGCCGGTGGCGCAGGGCGCGGGCGTCCCCACGCGCGCGGCGCGCGGCGCTGAACAGAAGATCCAGTCGTTGAGTTATGTTGTCACTTGTTAGCGGCCGACGGAGAAAAAGAAGAGGAGGAGGGGTAAGCTAGCAAGTTGCTTAGAGTGGGCACTGTCTTGCAGTCTTTGAGGACTGGGCACTTGCTGAAGGGCCAGGACGCGGCGCCCTGGCCGTCAATGACGCCGGCCGGCAGCGACGGGTGAGCCCTGTGCCCCTGTCAACGACTCGAGCCCGATCCAGTCGTTGCCGAATGGATTCAGGTCCGTAGCGGCCTTGAGCGTGGCCCATGCAGACTTTCAGAGTCATACCGATGGAATTCATGGTTATGTTTTTCAAAAAAAAAGGAGAAGAATTCATGGTCATGTTTTTCAAAAAAAAAAGGAGAGTTGAAAAACATGACCATGAATTCCATCAAAGCCAGAGTTCATTTATAAGAATGGAAATTTTGATAGGGAACAAAATTTACATATGGTAAAAGCCATTTTGTCAAACCATCAAACCGGTAAAGAATATTCAAACTTTGGCTTCTCATCAGTGTGTTAAATGCCAGAAATGGAGACTCATTTCAACCAAAAAAAAGAAGTAAACTAGAGAGTGAATTCGAGAAGACCCTTCTTAGCAGAGTATAAAGCTTTGGGCAATCGATAACGTAACGACCCAAATGTAATTATCATGTTAAGCATTGCATCGTGAATATTCTTGATAGCATTCATAAAAATTTTCATACTTCATTTGAATGCATTTGAATTTAATTTTGAATTATTAATGCATTTTGAATTCATGCTTTGGGAAGCAACTTGTATTTTCATTATATGACTTATGTTGGGAATTGCTTTGATAAAATACTACTTTCAAAAACTTGAATTTAGGTGATTTTTCCGAATTTTAGGAAACCGTCTTGAAGCCAAACAGCTTAGCCGAAAACCCAGAAATAGCATTTCGGGAAGAATTTTCATTTCAAATCTATAATAGTTTTTCTAAAAGTTCCAAGTAAAATGGGTTGCTCTTGATTTCTAGTATGAACACAAAAATTGGTAGAATTTTTGGAGGCTTAAAAGATTAGTTTTGGAGATTGGAGAAAAACTTTTCCGTCCGGAGTATCCGGGTATTGCAAATTGAGTACGTGTCAAACACGCAGCACATGGACACCACGTGCCCCCACCGGCCCCACGCATCAGCCTGAGCCCTACACCCACCAGGGCACCCCCTTGCCCTCTTTCTCACCCCCCATTCACGGAACACTCTCTCCCTCTCCTTGCTCTCTTCCCCAACCAAGCCATGGAGGGGCTCTCACCTCTCCCCCACCATTGAAGCCCTCCACTTCGCCGGAGGATCGCCGGAGGACGACGCCGACGAGCTTCTCCACCACCTCGGCCACCTCTTCCTCGCCGGAGACCAAGGAGAAGGCAAACCCTAAGCCTCTTCCTCTTCTTCAAGCCCCAAGCAAGGAGGACAAGTTCGAGCTGCACCAAGCCCTCACCACCATCTTCAAGACCTTGCTAGTGTTGCACTTGTCGCCGGTAAGCCCATCCCTTCCCCGATCTATCCCCATTACCCTAGGTTGGAGCCATTAGAGCCCCTCTCACCATTAATGACCTAGAGCTCTCAAACCTCAATGCATGTTGGATTTAGCTATCAAAATAGACTCCCCGCGTTCCTACGAACCTTTAGAAACAAACCTCACCCCAAACCGAGGTCGGAATCGCCGGGAACGGAGTTTTCAATGTTCATACGCCGAGCTGCCGGAAAGTCTGTGGTTACTGTAAAAAAGTCCGGGGACCGGACTATCCGGGGTTGTCTGTCCGGAGTGTTCGGACTGAAGTTCGGAGTGTCCGGGAACTCCTATATTATGGCCCTTTGATAGTCATTTAATCCCATTGCTTTTAGTTATACTTGATCCCCATATATATTATATATTTAGCCTCTTTTATCATGGTTTAGCACTAATAAATCATGCCTCTCATAAGTCATTGCATCTCATAAGCATATGCATTCATGTCATCTTTTCTAATTCATCATAAGCATATGCATTGGCATCCTTTCTAATTCATGCATTTGTCTACTTTCTTAGAGGATGACGTTTCGGAGTGTCGCGGTTGCGGAGTACCAAGGTAGGCACCTATGTATCTCAAACCTTACTTTTGAATTCTTAATTTGCTATTATAAAGTATTGCTTGTGCATGGGCTTAACCATATCTAGTCATGTGATTTGTGTAGAACCCACTCGGCATGTTTCCCTTATAGCTCTAGAACAACTTATACTAGGTAAAGTATGTATGCTTAGACTTCTCGAATTAATTTGCTTAGTCATGCTTAGCTTACGGTAGAAGTCGAGAGATGGCAATGTCACCATCACTCACGAGTTATAGGGTGTTTGCTTAAATATACTTGAGTAGATGAGAAAGATTAAAACATGAACAAGGTATGAATGATGGATCGAGACTTGAGCAAGTGTGGTAGGGCCATGTTGGAAGTGGAATCCAAATGGTTTAGGCTTGCTAGAGTTGGTTAAGGACCGTCTCTTTGGATGCCGGTTTCTCGAGCACTTTTCCGTACAAACCACATGCTTTATAATGGGATGGTAAGCTCAGTACCATACGCGCACCTTTCACTGAGAGGATTCGGCGCGGTTTGTGATGGGGTGTAGTCGGCGGTTCCGTTGCACCTGTCCATCCCGGCCATTCGTCTCAGCGTTGGGGATGGGTATGCGAACGGTTGACACGTGAATCATTGCTTATGGACCGACGGGTAGTATGGCCTATGGTCTCGTGTCGTGTGGGAAAAGTTGTACACCCCTGCAGGATATTAATCTATTGCAATAGCCGCGCTCTCGATCAGGGAGCACGCTCTCTGAGGTTCGCTCCAATGTAGAGTCTCGTGATGGAGTTCAAGGAAGATTGAGTTCATGATTACCTGATCACTTTACTTATGCAATTGTATTGGTGCTTGATATAGAAATATTAGATGCCATGTCTTTTGCTTATTCACTTGACAACTATGCTCGCACTTTTATATATTAATGTTAAATTTTGACTAGCCTCATGCATCCACCAAATGTATAGTATTTTGGATAAGTCCTGCAAGTACGAAATGTACTTACGGTCCTGCCGTTAAGTTGTTTTGCAGGGTCTCTTCTAAGGAGTGACCGCCACGTTCTTCCCGCCGGAGCCGGCAAAGTGGATGGACGGTGGAACTCGCTCAAAGCTTATGCAAGTGGTGTCTTATGGGCAAGGACATCATTATTGCTATCTAATACTCTCTAAATATCCGCTGCGTTTAGACTCTGAATCTAAGAAAAACATGGTAGATTATCCACTTAGACCTAGGATACACCTTAGTTTGTAAAGAACCTATAAATGCTGAAAGTCCTCATGTTTAGTTGCTTATGGTATAGTTAACTTCATGTGTTTTTGTAAGATAACTAAGACTTGTAATCAAAATTTAAAATTTTGCTCTCATATGTATCCTTGTAATGGTTGCTATGATGTGAACAAACGGTATGCGATTTGATCCTGGGCGTTGTTCGTGGCGCATACCGGGGACCACCGGGATTATTTCGCTTAAGCTGAGTTGATCAATGGATGATGACCCAGTTTAGTCGAGATAATTTGGACGGTTCCTCATAGATAAACCTCAGGCCTAGTTTGCCAGCAGAGGGAAGGACATCCAGGGACAGAAACCCCCAAGGGGGATAATCCCCGCAGATGGTAATCCCCTTCAGTTCCGTGGGGAGGAATCCCCATCCGGGGTTTATTCCCTGCAGCTGTTTAGAAGACAAGGGATAGAAATCCCTAGATACAAATATATGCTCAGAATATCAGAAAAAAGTAAAAAGATCTGACAACATGTGGATATTCACCAGCAGTACACAAACAAAATTCCGATAATACTTTGCTGCACCCTTACATATTTAAAAAACAAAATATCTTGTTCATATATAGGTTCTTACAACTTCTTACACTCACAAGTTGTCTACCACAGCAACAGAGGTTACAATATTGAGAAGGGCTACAATTTTTCAGAATTTCTACAGTCATACAATACCACATACTTGCATGATACAAAGAACATATGTGCGGAGCATCAAAAGGTCTGGTAAACTGCCATGTTGATTCAGCACAATATGCACCACTTCATTTTTTTCTCTCAGATCATGTATTGCTTCCACCAAACGCACTGCAGTGCTAACATAAAAAAAATTGTGAAATAATTCAGCTATTTCAGCAGCAGAAGGTTCATAAAGTGTAAATATCCAGCACCAAGTTAATTATATCGAAAGACCACATCATAGATGAATTCACAAATCCGAGTATGTGTTCCTCAATGTAAAAATTGTACAAACTAGATGAGCAAGTAAAGCATGAGCTTCAATCATGCAATCAACCATATAAATCAAAGAAATTAGCCCAAAAAATGTAGCCTTCTTCTTGGACTCTACAATACCACGATAGGGATGATGTTAACTTGCAACAGAAAAAAAATCAACAATACATGTAGTTAAACTGTACTAGTATATATAGGCAAACCAGGTCATACTGCTTCCTAAAACTAGTCTGGCACTATCAAAATTAATTCACCACACCTCTGTTTGATGTGGCCATCAAACCAGTGCAAGATCATGCATTGGTTACCACCAAGTACACTGCAAATAACAAAAGAAAATGGCGACATGTTAACTCAGATTTAAAAAGCTGTTAGCTTTCTATATGCATTTTTCGTAGCACACATACAGTATGATTTTACTTAACATCAAATTTAAAAGGTCAGCTGTTAACTTAAAAGAGCAGGTTGTACAATGCACCATTCGCTTTAAGAATTTCGAGGCTATACTCCTGCAGTTTATGAGTTAGCCATCTGTGAATCATAGCAATACTACTACTTACACAGCTATAAGACTAAGCAATCCACACCAGTGGTCATCCGAAATGTGCTACAAAATCAAACTCTTCTTTTCCCTATAATAAAACTAGCACACCAGATTTTTCATTGGGGGACATACATCAGTTCTTGGAAAATGTAACTCAACTCTTTTTTCCCTAGTTAATCATCCATCCGCACTAAAACTAGCACAATAAATTTTAAATAAAAAATGGAATATAGAGATAAACTGCTCATCAGCAGATGATCAAACATTATGAGAACTCGTAGAGGCAAAATTATTTTCTGACACTACTATGATTGAACACGATTGAGTATTCAAATGTGGATTTTGAGTGGTCAAATGTGGATTTTGTCTCAAGGAAAGTTCGATTATGCTTTGATTCAACCGAATCTAAGGCAAATAAACATGGACAAACATCATGAACTGCAAGATGCACGGCAACAGGGCCGTACCTGGAGCGAGAGGTCTACCTGGGAGAGGTTAGGGAGGAGGGAGAGGAGCGTGTGTCAGATCATCTGCTCACAGATCCGCTCGTGGCCGCAGTCTTCCTCTGCAGGATCTACAGAAAAGGTGTGTGAGAGAGGAGAAACCCTAGCGGAGGCCAGGGAGAAGAGGACGAAGGTGGATTCACCTGATGCGGAGGTGGAGGTGGCAGCGGATAAGAGTCTATGGTGGAGGAGAAGCTGCAGAGGCGACGTTGGAGGGGGAGATCGGCATGTGGCGGCGGCGGCGGGGTCCTCGGGAAGACGAGACGGGGGAGCTCTGCCCGATGTCTTGAGGCCGGGGGCTATTCCACGGGGAAAATTGGTGGTTTTTTTATTTTTTTATTTTTTATTTTCGTTTTCGAAATTTATAGGAATATACCCCGGCTGGCCCACTGCCGGGCGGCCGGGACCTGGTCGCCCCACTGCGGGGCGGCAGGGGCTTTTGTGCAAAAACTTTTGCAAAAATATTTGCGCGCAGATCCCTGGGGGCCGGTCGCCCGGCAGCGGACCAGGGCCACCGGCTCTCCCACCCTTATATAAGGGTTGGCTGGTCCCCCCACCCCTCATTTGCATCACTAAAATTCCAGAAACCAAGAAAAAAGAGGGAGGGGGAGAGAGGCGAAGCCCTGCTGGATTTTCGAGCCGGCGACTGCAGGTAACCAAAATTCTTCTACGCTTTACAAATAGATTATATTGTAATTATTTTTTATTGAAACAGTAGATTAGCAATCAATTTAATTATTGCTAGGAGTGATTAGTGGTACATTTAGGTGCAGTTACTTGTAATGATTAGCGTTGATACAGTACATTTAGTGTTAGATTAAGTATTAGAAAGTACTAGAAAATTGTTAGAGAAGTATTAGAAAGTCTTAAAAATTGGAAGATAATATTAAAAAAATTAGAAAATTGTAGAAAGTATTTTGTTGAAACAGTAGTTTAGCAATCAGTTTAATTATTATTAGGAGTGATTAGTGGTACATTTAGTTGTAGTTACTGATAATGATTAGCGCTGATATAGTATATTAGCAATCTGATTGCTCACTTGTGATTGCCAGGGCTCAACACCATGGCATCCTCAGGATCCACCTACATTCCATGGAGTAAGGTGACGAAAACAGTCCCCCAAGGAGTCCAGGTGCCTATGTGTTTTTGCGGATCCTTGTGCAAACTAATGAAATCAAGGGTTTTTTGGGACGACTTTGGCAAGAGGTTCTTCATGTGCGAGAATTATGAGTACGACCCGCCCAAGTATTACGGCAAGAACCGAGCAAAGGTACTACAAAACACTATCAGAGTTTGTCACTTTCAGATCTAGTAATGACTTCTAACATGATTTGGGGAAAGACTCCACCGCCTCTATGTGATTTCGTGCAGTGGTTAGACACCGAGCAATCTCAGCAGGATAAGGACCACGTGGAGCGTCAAGCAAGGTGGACTGCACAAAGGTGGCAACGAATGCTGCATGAAGAACAGATGGAGGAGAAGCGCAAGAAAAACCTGGAAGAGATTCAGAAGAGGATTGCAGAAGTGGAACGTCAGAAGGCAGAGGAATGTGAAGCTGATAGGGAGAGGAAGCGAGAGAGGGCCCGTCGTGCTAAGGAAGCAGGGTCTGAAGCTATTAGGAAGGGAAAATATCCCCAGTGCACTTAGTAAAGCACCGCCATGTAATCCCGGCATTTTACATTTCCTAAGGCATGTTAGGTTTACTCACAACACGAGGTTATCGTGTTGCACATGCCATGCTTTTCATTGTTCAAGTACCTAGTAGTACGAACGCATTAGGCCTCTGCTTTGTAATCGTAGCATTGTTTACAAAACTGTATTGCAAACCGAAAATTTATGATTCGCAACTACCCTTCTATTTTCAGTACACTATATTCAGTGAGCAATCTAATTGAACCAACCTACATATTTAGAATTGCAACCAAGAAATCTTACTACACAAATACCTTCATAATATTACATGCTACAATCTAGTGCAAATACATATCCATACATAACGAAATGTAATTATCACATACAGATCGGAATACATATCCATACATTTGGTTCAAATACATATGCACACATAACGAAATCTAGACGCGACGATCTCCAAAATCCGGAGGCAATCCATCGGTGGGATTTCCAGAAGGTCCAACCTCAGCACCAGCATTATCTTCTCGCATTTTAGGGCACTTCTTGTAAGTGTGACCATCTGCTCCACACAGGTTGCATCGTTTTTTCTTCTTTCCTGCCTCAGACTCATCCATTCCGTTACGGATACGAAGTGTTTGCCGTCGACCTACCCCTCTCCTAGCATCTGGATTGGGAATGTATATTGGAGAGATATTTGGTGTAGTGAATGATCCCAGACTGCCTATGACATATATCTCATGGCCCCAAGTGTGCACAGCGGGTTTTTTTTTGTAATAGTCTAAAACAAAAACCCCAGGATCCAACTCAGATTCTGAACATGCCGCAATGACACAGGAGCATGGTAAGTGAAGAAGCTGTGGCTTCTTGCATCTGCAAAAAACCTTGCCTTCCGGCGTTATCAAGCAGTCCTGAACGACCCTTTATCTGCGGACACCCTGCCCTGTCCTGTCCTTGCATGAAACCTCAAACCTTTGATCCTTTGTGCCCATGGAGACCACTCTGTGATTTTAAGCCTTTTCAATCTTTTCTTTCATGTAGTTAGTGACCCTATTACAAAAAATCACTACTGGATCATTAAGTAAGACAGCAGCTGCCTGGTACCGCTCTCTGAAGTACCTTGTGCATCCGTGCATGATGAACTCAACTATGCCAACAAGAGGAAATCCACGAACATGACGCATTACCATATTGTAACACTCTGCGTGGTTGGTTGTCTCGATCCCATGTCGACGACCACCAGTGTCGTATAGAATTGATCACTTCTCCTTAGGTGCATCCTTAATCCACTGTGTGAAAGGTCCGCCGCCGGAACGTCTCCGGCTGGAGGTTGAGGCCTGTTCCTTTAGCAGCTCAGCGCACATGTTATCTAGTACCTGCCACAATGCATCAAACTTCCGCTGCTGATTCTGAGTGCACAACCTCTTGAATAAATTCATAAGTTCCTTATTCTTCAAGCGCTCATAAAAGTTTGCACCCATATGTCTTATGCACCACCTACTCACAACATCTGGCTATAGAGGAAGTTGTCCTCGACTTCCTTCATGTAGTTGCCTTATTACTGCTAGAAGACCTGCATGTCTGTCACTGATGAGGCAAACATCAGGCCTTTTGTTTTGCCCGCCAAGCCTTTGCATAGCTGATTTTGTATTGAAAACGGTCGTCGATGTCCCTAATTATCAATTTTGGCTCATAATCAATTTTATCCAGAATCACCCCGTACATCTTCTTGGCCACGAAAGTGGATGTGATGTTACGGTGAGTTTGCGCAAGAGCAGTTAATCTACATGTATGTGGTGTAACAATTGAACACTCCCAGTGTATTTTGTACTTGCCCTTGTAGGCATGTACTCGCCATGTACAATCGCCATTAGGGATGGCACCCGCGGATGCGGGTGCGGGTTTGGTGAAAACCCGCCCGCGGGCAAACCCGCGGGGTTGGAAAAAACCCACCCACAGGTAGACCCGCGGGTGCATTTCTGCACCCACATCCGCACCCACGGGTTTCGGGCGGGTTTCGGGTGCCCGCGGGTGTGACAACATATATAATAAAAATACACAAATTCGTCAATTTAAATAGTCAAACATCAAATTTCTATAAATAATAAGAGCAAATTAACAACAAATTCATAAGTTCAAAGTAATAAAGACAAACTAACAATAAATTCATAAGTTTTTGTACTCATTTTATAGTTAGGATAGTTGGTCTAAGACTTACCTAAGCACGTTGGGCTAGGATTTCTTTATTTGCGGATGGGTGCGGGTCCACCCGCGGGTGGAATCTCAAACCCGCACCCGCACCCGCATATTGCGGGTGCGGGTGCGGGTCCATCCACGGGTGGAATATCGGACCCGCACCCGCACCCATCGGGTCTAAAATCCGCGGATACCCGCATCCGCGGGTGCAATTGCCATCCCTAATCGCCATTGACACACTTCACCTCATATTCTTTGCTGCTAGATTTCACAACTCTGAATTCCTTCCTCAACGATATAGCCCAAAACTTCACAGCATCTTTCACAGCTTCAATGCTAGGATACTTTGCCCCCTGTACAACCTCATTCTCTCTGTATTCGTACTCATTACTCCTAATATCCTGTATCACTGGATTTCCAAAACCCTTGTCTCGCCATTCACCTAGCAACGGGTAGTCCTCATCGTCTGATGAGTCCCCACATTCTTCCATCATTCGAGCCTCTTGGTCTTTATTCTGTACAGCTTCCACTATTCCAGGTATCCGCTCCCCCTCATCAGGTAAACCTTGCGGCTCAGGTTGAATGACATGCACGTTCTGATCTTCTTTTTCTCCTACCTGATCAGCTATACCTTGCGGCTCAGGTTCTGTGACATGCATGTTCTGATCTTCATTTTCTTGTTCCACTCTTGGTTTATATGAGATGATGTACTTGTTGACCCTTCACCGAAATAGGCTGCCTTCTGGTGAATCTGAATTAGCATTGCAAGAGGCCACCCGCGGTCAAGAGCTGCTTGCATGTAAGTCCGACATTCTTCGGTGTTTGCTATAAGCATCAATTCCTAGAAATCCCCTTCAGTTCCCAAATTCGTCACAGTCTGAACGGTTAGGAAATGAGTCTTTGGATTCACATTGAATATCTCGTGAAGCCATTTGCGTATGGAACCAAAACTCCTCTCTAAGGGTTTATCTATTCTGCACTCTCTTCGTTCAAAAACTGATAGATCTACTCCATACGCATCATGAGAAATATAGTAGTCACCATAATAAACTTGAAAATGAAGCTTGCTCGACATATCTGGACACACAATCATGATATTAAATTGATTGCTAATCTACTGTTTCAACAAAAATAATTACAACATAATCTATTAGTAAAGCGTAGAAGAATTTTGGTTACCTGCCGTCGCCGGCTCGAAAATCCGGCAGGGCTTCGCCTCTCTCCCTCCCTCCCTCTTATTTCTTGGTTTCTGGAATTTTAGTGATGCAAATGAGGGGTGGGAGACCAGCCAACCCTTATATAAGGGTGGGAGAGCCGGTCGCCCTGCAGCCGGACGGCCAGGGCCGGCCGCCCCACTGCCGGGCGACCGGCCCCCAGGGACCTGCGCGCAAATATTTTCGCAAAATTTTTTGCACAAAAGGCCCTGCCGCCCCGCAGCGGGGCGATCAGGTCCCGGTCACCCGGCAACGGGGCGGCCGGGGTATATTCCTGTAAATTTCGAGAACGAAAATATATTTTTGTAAAAAACGAAAATAAAAAAATAATAAAAAATCGCGGGAAAATTGGCTCGGACGGGCCGGAGTCCCCTGCCGAGCAAGCTTCCAAAGGCGCTGGTCTTGTGGCCCGTGGAAAGTTTCCGCGTGGGCTTCGTTCCCGGGGAAAAGGCCGGGAACCCGGCGGGGAAACGTGTTGCCAAACTAGGCCTCAGAGTATAAAGATTTGTTAAGAACTGAAGGAAACACTCAATTTGCTGATGCGTAAAACATATTCTGTTGCAACCTACTAGTTAATTTTTTCAACATCAACTGAAATGCATGCTCATTACACACTTGCGAATTTGTGATCTGATCCCTCTTGTTCTGCTTCTTGCATTGCTTCAGTGCAACCCGCCTCGTGGACAGCTAGCTCCACCGTCGCACCATGATCCGGGAGCCAACATTCAGAGTGCGGCACGTTGCCGTGCTACTGCGGCGATGTGGTCCACGGGCGCCGCGCGCAGCAGCTTGCCCATCTCCTCCACGAACCTATCCATGGCGGGGCCAGGAAGGCTCACCGGCGCGATGACGCCGTCCTCGCCTCCGGCGTTGGTGTACTTGATGAGGAAGCTCATCACCCCGGGGAAGACACCGGGTCCCACCTTCGCTGGCCCGCCGTACACCGGCCGGCCCCACCCGAAGTCAAGGTCGCCAAACCCGGCCTTGGTCAGATCGCTCAGCAGGAGCGAGCGCACCGCCGTGAAGTGCGGCCGGCCGCGAAGCACCATGAGGTCGGCCACCGACCGGACGTACTCCGCGTTCACCGCCCCCTTCGCCTCCCTCACCAGCTCCACGGCGTATCCCACAGGGTTCGAGCGGAGGTCGCCGGCCCTGGACACGGCGGCGGGTAACACCATCGAGTTGCCGTAATAGCCCCAGGGGATGCGGAGCCCGGGCGTCTTGCCGCCGCCGCGGGCGCTGACGACGCAGATGAGCCGCATCTCCTCGTCGGCGTCCGGGGCCAGCGCCATGGTGCGGAGCTTCCACACGAACCCTGAGACGACTTCGAACGTGGTGCAGTGCCTCCGCTGGCACGGCGCCAGCTGGGCACGGATCGCGGCGAGCTCTCCCGGCCCGAAGAAGAAGTAGCGGTGCTCGACGCCGCCGGGCGGCAGGATGGCGCCCTTGGTCTCCGGCACCTCGTCGTACTCCCGGTGCGCGAAGCTCGGGCGCGGCGGCTCGCGCGCCGTCAGCAGCTCGCGCCCCCACACCGGCTGCACTGTCGGCGCCGCCGCGCCGCGCGCCAGCTCCGCCACGGCTCCGAGGAACTGCTTGGGTGTATGTTGGGGTTTACCCCTCCTGTTTCGTAAAAAAAAACGTGTTTCGAGAAGAATGGGAAAAATTCTCGTGGAGAAGGTCCGTCCACCGACCACCATCCTATCATTTTCCGGGGAAAGGGATGCAACCGTAGCGTAAGGAGGCAACAAAAGCATCACATTCATATAAATCGTCGTCATCCCATTATAGGCGAGGCCTCCTGCAGTTCGTCAGATTGTGCCACTTCAGGCTGATCTTCAATTCTTCATTGTTGTCCCATGGATCGCCCTGCGCCCAAGCAGCCTCCCTGCAATCTATATATGGGTTGCGGAAATGTGTAGCCACATGCCCATATGGGTTGCACTGGATCAAGAAATAAAACAAGGAGCATGCAATTCAGTTGATGCCTAAATTAAATAACAGGGTAAACTGGCAATTCAGAAGCAAGGTACTCCCTCCATTCCAAATTATAAGTCATTTTAAGAATCTTGGAGAGTTAAACCATCTCAAAGTTTGACCAAAATTATAGAGAGAAACACAAAGATTTATAACATCAAATATGTATACTATGAAAATATAGCTAACAAAGAATCTAATGATACTTAATTGGTATCATAAATGTTATTATCTTATTATATAAATTTGGTCAAACTTGAAAATTTTTGACTATTCAATATTCTTGGAATGACTTATCTAGAAGGAAGATAAGATGCAGTGCCCACATCAAACCATCGCCCAAGCAATTTTGTACATAATTCTGACAGCTACAAGTCTAAATCTGGAAGGACCAGGGGTGGAGACCTGGACGGCGCTGGCTGTCCATCTGGGCCCAGGGCTCCAGCGCTGCACGAAGCTCGCCGCCGGCGCCCGTGCAGAGGGAAGACGCGGTGTGCATGGCGGCGGAGGCTGCTGCGCGCAACCATACGCGGGCAGCACGCCGACACCGGCACCTGCAAGCCGCCGGGGACTTCGTCCACTCCACCTTCCCAAAGTCCTCGCGCGCTTGTCACCAAGCACAGATCGCCGCGCACCGCTCGCATGCCGCCGCCGGCCGGCCTCGCTGCGTCGCGGTGTCCTCCATGGTGCTTAATGCCGCCGTACGTGCCGTGCCGCCTCCCTCTCGAGGTCCGCGCCGCCGCGGACGCACCGCGCCGTCCAGCCGCCACGCCCGCAGCGCACCCCGCCGCCCGGCGATCGAACATGCGCCCACCAGTACACACGCCCAAAGCAACCCTCCGTCGAACTGCTCGCGACGCCGCGACAGCGTCCGTCCACCCATGGCAATTGATGACAGCACCTTCTCCCTAGAAAGCTGGGACACGTTGCCATCTATTCTGGTCCCGGTAATCGGACGGTGGAGTCCTGGACGGCGCGGCGCGGCGACCTTGTTGCCATGGCGCCGGCGGGATCGGACACCAAGCGAGGACGGCACTTCGTCTGCCGTCCGGGGGTGGACGGTAAATGAAATACCGTCCAGCTCTGGCCCCTCCTGAGCGTTGGATCGGTTTCGTGCGGTCGTGATTGGCGCGGAGGGCAGCGACCCCTCTCCGCTTTTCTCACACGACGCGCTGCCTGCTGGCGTTCCCCCGCCGCCGCGGTTCCCTATGACGAGACACTGAGCTCTGGTCCATCTCACAATCTGGGCCTCAACGCTGGAAAATTGGTCATGGACCTCTTCCCAGTGCCCGTCCATCTGGCCAGCAGCTCCAGCTAGCGCTGCATGCAGCTCGCCGCCGGCGCCCGTGCAGAGGGAAGACGCGCGCGGCGTGCACGGCGGCGGATCCGCCTGCCACAATCCGCGAGCTGCACGCCGACACCGGCACACCAGCACGATCGACGCCAGCTTACCCCGCCTTTCATCATCGTGAACGTGCGCGGCAGCAGCTTGCATGAATTCCGCAGCCTGGCCGCCTCCGAACTGCAGAGATGCGGAACCAATCGGCAATCGAGCACCCGTCGTTCACCAGGACTACACGCCCAGCCGTCCATCGAGTTGCGCACGCCGCCGCGACGATGAAGGCGGTCGCCAAAGGCACCTTCTTCCAACACGTTACCGACCATTCTGGAGCCAGTAAGGCGGGCGGTAGAGACCGCGAGGCCGCGACGTGCCGGCCGTGTTGCCAACACGCGCCGGCCGGAACAGACCCCATGTCACCGACCGCCGCGCGCATGCCGCCGGCGTCGCCACGACGCGGAGTCCTCCGTGGCGCTTGCTGCTGCAGCGCCGTGCTGTGCCGCCGCCCTCTTGACGTCCACGCAGACGCAGCGCACCCCCGCCGCCCGGCGGGCTAACGCGTACACCAGTACACACGCCTCGAGCAGCCGTCCGTTGAACCGCGCGCGCGGCCGGCGTCTATCGATGCCATGGAGGCAGTTGACGACCGAACCTTGTACTGGGGAGCCGGAACACGTGGCGAACTACTCTGGATCAAGTAGGGCGGTCGGTGGAGACCTCGACGGCGCGGCGTGGCGACCGTGCTGCCAACGGAGCCGGCCGGATCGGACACCGGGGTGGACGGTAAATGAAATACCGTCCACCCTTGGACCTCTCCGAAGCGTTGGATCGGACATGTGCGCCCGAGATCGGCGCGGATGGGGAGCCAGGCCCCTCTCCCGTTTCCTCGCGCACGCACGCACGCGGTCGCGCGACGTGCTCCCTGCCGCCGTCGCCTTCGACGAAGCGCTGCCAGCGACATCCGCAAGCATCACGCCGGCAGCGGCACCTGCGCGCCGCCGCCGCCGCTTGGCTTGGTTCGCTTTCACGCCGTGCGCAGGCCGGTGGCGCCAGGCGCGGCGGTCCCATACTCCCATCGCGCATGCCGCGAGCGGCCGAGCAGTAGCTTCCTCCCGTGCCTAGCCGTGAACGTTCGCCTCCACGGGCCGCTCGGATGCCGCCGTGGAAGCACACCATGGTGGTGATCAGGCGGCGGCGCTCGATCATTCATATTTCGTGCCACCGATGAACACGTCGATCTGGGCGATTAGCTCCACCAGCACGCGCTGCCGCACCTCGCCATCGTGCGCCCGCACGCGGCCTTCAAACAGCGCCGCCGCCGTCCGGCACTCCGGCCACCGGGCATTGTTTTGTTTTTTTTTTCTCGAATACGCAGGAGAGCTGAGCATCGTTGTATTAAGAAGAAGAGTTTACAAATTACAACAACGCGGAGCATGGGAGCTCACGCAAACAATCATGGGCACCTCAGGTGCAAATGAAAGAGAAGTACAAATGCCCAAATGGGCCAGCGACTATACAGATTACTCCCGTCTCAAACAACCAAGGCGTGTGGCGCCGGCAACAATCCAGAGCTTGATGTCCACCTTGATCCGTTCCTGAACCTCAAGTATGGTAGAGGAATGACCATCGAAAAGACGAGCATTGCGTTCTTTCCACAAACTCCAGAGAATGAGCATAACAAGTGTGTCAAGGCCGCGCCGCCTCTCCTTGACTTGCATGAAACGGACATGGTTCCACCACTGGTGGAGCTGCATAGGTTCAGGGAAGGAGCAAGAACACTCCATCCAAGAGAGAACTGTCCACCAGATTTCTTTGGCGAAACTGCAGTTGACAAGCATGTGGTTCGTTGTCTCGAGTTCTTGGTCACAGAACCAACAGTTGTCATGCGCGTCCAGACCATGGCGTCGCCGCCGATCAGCCGTCCACAGGCGCCCAATTCTTCCATACCCACCTAGAGCCCGGCAAAGGGATGGTGCCATGGTGCATAATTCTGTAGGCCGAGGGTGCAGAGTAGGTGCCGCTAGCTGTCCAACGCCAGACGAAACGATCCGGGTCAGACGAAAGCTGCAGATCAGAGGTGGTTTGCCATAGCTGAATGTAGTCTCTCAGAACTAGGACGGAGAGACCACCCCTAATGTCTCTTATCCATCTCCGATGAGGTAGAGCGTCAGCAACAGTGCGTCTCCTAGCGATCCGTTTGGGAATTACTTGAAAGAGGTGGGGTGCCATACGGGCAACAGAGGAACCATAGATCCAGTTGTCGAGCCAGAAGAGCGTGCGCTCGCCATTGCCCACATGCACCACCACGGAAGCGTCAAACAATGCTTGGACCTCCGGCTCAATCTTGATCGGCAGAGCGGACCAAGCACGTTGTTCCTCTGTTCGCTGCATCCACAACCAGAGAGGCGCAAGTTAGCCACGCCCAGACCTCCACAGCTGGTGGGGCAGCACACTGTCGGCCAGGCCACCAAATTCTTGCCCCGCACTGCAGTCTCCTTGCCTGCCCAAAGGAAATTCCGGCGCAGGCTGTCAATTTCATCGATGACCCATGCTGGCAATTTGTCAGACATGGTCAAGTAAATTGGTAGCGCGGACAGCGTAGAATTAATCAGTGTTAGTCTTCCACTGCGGGTCATCAACCTTCCTTGCCAGGTAGGCAACTTGCTTGCAACTTTGTCGATGAGTGGTCTGTACTGATTGTGCGGCAAGGGTCCAGTTGAGAGGGGTACGCCAAGATAGCTAACATTTGTCAACATTGGTAACTAAACCGGATGCATCCCCAAAGAGCTGAAAAATGTGCCTGACAGCCAAAGCTTCAGTAGCTGTAGGTGTGAGGAGTAGGATAGCATCATCAGCGTATAAGCTGCAATGGTGCCGAATGGCCGGGACGCCGGTTGGTTGCAGAACGTTGTCAATTCCTGCCTTGATAAAAAATCGATGGTGGTAGAATGCGTTGATCGATGGTGTAGAAGGCGTTGACTGCCGTCAGAACGTCTCTTTTGACAACCGGCCAGGCCGCTTGATAGAATGCAGCTGTCATTCCATCAGGCCCAGGCGCCTTTTCAGGTTTTAGGGCCCTGATCACCGTCCTCACCTCTTCCTCGGTGAAAGGCAGCTCCAGTGCAGACAAGTCCCGGGGCAAGATCCCAATCGCCTCAAAGTTCAGAGTGCATGGGCGTGCCTTCTCTGAACCTAGCAGATCAGAGAAAAAATTGAAGAGAATAGTTGCCATACTGTCCCCTGAAACAGGATCGCCCGTCGTTGGGTCCCTGAGCCGGAGGATGTAGTTCTTTCTCTTTCTACCATTGGCGTGCAGGTGGAAGAACCTCGTATTAGCGTCTCCCTCGGACAGGAAAAGAAGCCGTGATCGCTGCCGAGCAATGGTACGTTCCAGTGAGGAGAGACCCAGGATTAGTTTCTTTAGATCTTTCCGTAGCTGGAGCTCCTCAACAGAGAGTTCACTCAGCTCTTGCGCTTGATCAAAACGAAGGGTTAGCTCCTTGGCGATGAGAAGCTGCAATTTGATGGACCCAATTTTTTTGGCCGCCCAACTTTGGAGCTCGCGTGTGACACATCTAAGGAGACAGTCGAGCCGCCGGAACGCGTTGGTCACGTCATCCGGGCAGCGCCGGCATTGTTTTGTCGAATGCCCTTTGAACTCAATGGAAGACACAACGGGGTAACCTTGGCCTTTTGCCATCAATTCCGGGCAAGCCAGCTGCCAACCTGACAGACAGCGACGCGGTGTTCTCCGTGGCGCTTCCTGCCGTGTCGTGCCATCGCGCGCTCCCAAATCCACCGCACGCCACCACGCCGCGCACGCTTGGCACGGCTGTCCAGGAGCCATCCAGCCGCCACGCCCTCAGCGAACCTAGTCCGCCACCCGGCGGTTCAAGGCGTCCACTAGTGCACGCCCAGAGCAGCCGTCTTCCGTCGAACTGCGCGCCGCCGCGACGGCGTCCACGGCGTCGATACGACGAAGACAGCCGACGACGGCACCATGTCCCTGGCAAGTTGGAACACGTCACGGACAATTCTGGACCCGGAAAACCGGGCGGCGGAGACCTGGACGGCGGGGCAGTCCGGCGGGGTCGGACCCCAGTGTGGACGTTGCTTCATCTCCCGTCCGGGGGTGGACGGTAAATGAAATACCGTCCACCCCTGCGGCGCTCCCGAGCGTTGGATCGAGCATGTGCGGCCGAGATCGGCGCGGATGGGGAGCGAGGCCCTCTCCGCTTTCCTCGCACGCGCACGCAGTCGCGCGGCGCGCGGCCCCTGGCGCTGGCGTCGTCCGCTCGGACGGAGCGCTGCACGTAGCTCGTGGCAGTCGGCACCCGTGCCGGCGTCGAACCGCTGCTGCCGGCTGCCGCGACGAGGGACGACTGGGCGCCGCGGCGGAGGCTGCTGCTGCCAGCATCAGCATCCGCGAGCAGCGCGCCGGCAAGGGCACCTGCACGCTCGACGCCGGCCGGAGACTTCGTTCGCTTCCACGCCGTGTGCTGCTGGCCGGTGGTGCCAGACGCGGTCCTCCCCTCGCGCGCGCCGCCGAGCAGTAGCTTCCTCCCATGCTTCGTTTTGAACCTTGCGCCTCCTCCACTCGCCGCTTCCACATATGACGTCTTGGAAAAAGGGCCACACCGTGGCGATCCCGCAATCGGCGGCCGGCCGCTGCATTGCAAACCACCTGTCTGCGCGCCGCCGCGATGGCGTCCACCGGGCACTTTTTTCTGGAATGCCCTTTGATCTTTTCGATCAATGGAAGACACCATAGGGTAACCTGCTTGGTATTTTGCCATCAGTTTGGAACAAGTCAGCTGCCAATTGCCAACCTAACACGTACACATTGGCAGGTTCCATGACACAAATTAAAATCTTGCAGTTGCTGCAGGGGCAGTGTGCATCCTTTTGTCACAACAGGATACCTGGAATCTGATAGATGGCCTGCCCAGGGCAGTATCCGGTTAATCCTCACGCTCCCACCTACTGCAGGCATATCTTCAGCAGCTAGCCCACTGAAACCTCATCCTGCCATCCAAGATACCCTGACATAGAATCCACTCTCAATCTCCACAGAGTTTGTTATGTAATTTTTCTTCTCTAAACCTGAACATGCTTGCTTCTCTTCTTAAATGAATCGGCAGTGCTCCTGCCAAGTTTCCAAAAAAAAATCTCCACAGAGTCTCCCATGATCTTGATAAGGACAGAGGTATAGTATAGCAGTGACATCATGACTTGATGAGCATACAAGGTTAGGTGAAAACAGAATGTGAACTGAAAGCTGGAGACTGCATACGACGAATGCAGACCTGATCAGGAAGATCTTCAGCCCAAAGAAATACCACTGAGGATTCGATGATACTGAACCCACTTAACCTTCACAAAAGAGCCCCATGCATGATCTTTTGACAGAAACAGAGAAAATTAATGACATCATAAGATGATAATAATACAGGGTCACGTTAGGTGAAAATGTGAGCTGAAAAACCTGGACTATTTGTTGACTTGCTGATTTGCTTTGGGTGTCGTTCCGGACTTTTTTGCTAGACGTACTAGTGTATATATTCGACCGTAGAAGAATCCCATAACGCATATCTCCAAAGGATTTCTTATTAATTAATTGAATAAATGGCCGTGGGGTACAAACCTTGGATGCGAAGGAAACTAAGTCATGGATGCATGCTGCTCCCAAAAAAAAGTCATGGATGCATACAGATGCAGATGTAGAACTTAAACCACTTCCACAATTTTTTTTTTGGTCTACATGTGATCGATGCAAGGGTGCTTCCTAGGTGACATTGACACCCTTGGCATTGACAAATTGTGCATCCATGTACATGCGTTAGCTCCTGCGTTTGTTCTATAAATACGAGCCCATCTGCATCCATTGCTCTGCACAAGGTAGAAGAGAGCTGAGAGCCTAAGTAGAAGTACTAAAGTAGTAGCAGCAGCAGAGAGCTCGGTTTGCTAGTGTTTCGCCGGCGGCCGCAGAGAGGAGGACGAGGACGACGAGAAGCGAGAAGCGAGCGAGAATGTACAACGCGCCGCCGCCGCAGGACATGTCCTACTACGACCACTGCCAGAAGCGCCACGAGCAGAAGGGCTGCCTCTACGCCTGGTGAGCTAGACGACACCCTTCCCCATTCGCTGTTTATTCAGTCGTGTATGTTGGAATTATTGACCTCGGTCAAGATCTAATTGGACCGAAAAGCTCAATCCTAATCCAATTATTAATTTCTGATAGTTGACTTTGATCGGGAGACAAACTCAGCCCATTTAAGAGTCCGGCCCCAAACCTACAGCACTGTATAACCAAGAGAAAACCCCTAGTTTTTCCTAAGCGTGATTACTCACGAGTTTAGCCGTCAAGGTTAGCATATCCCTAACCTAACCGATCTCTAAGGTGCTGGAAGACTTGGAAATACGGTGTCCCTCGATTTGCATCGATATCAGCTCTACTACTACAACTACGGAGGCAATAATGGAATCGAAAGGTACTGATCAGTTTAATCAAAGATTTTCACATTAAATTTAATTAGTGATTATGATTAGGCTAAACTAAAATCCTATTTATAATTAATTAAATATATCGGTGCAGTCAGTTTAGCTACCGGGCCTGGACCTCCTCCCGTGGGCGGAGAGGAAGCACCGAGCTTGGTTCCTCGACGGACACCAACGTTGTCTTCTCCGTGGCGCTTCCTGCCATGCCGTCCACCAGTACATGCCCAGAGCAGCCGTCCGTCGAACTGCGCGTGCCGCGGCGACGGCGTCCACGCCGTCGATACCATGAAGACATCCGACGGCGGCACCGTGTCCGTGGCAAGATGGAACACGTCGCGAACAATTCTAGACCCGGGAAACAGGGCGGCGGAGACCTACACGGCGGGGCTGGGCGGCCGTGTCGCCAATGGCGCCGGCCGGGTCGGACCGCAGGGTGGACGGTGTTTCGTCTACAGTCCGGGGGTGGACGGTAAATGAAATACCGTCCACCCTGGGCCTCTCACGAGCGTTGGATCGGACGTGTGCGGTCGTGATCGCCGCAGATAGGGAGCGAGGCCTCCTCTCCGCTTTCCTCGCGCACGCACGCATGCCGTCCGCGTGGCGACGTGCTACCTGCCCGACCCGTCGTCCCCTTCGACGAAGCGCTGCCAGCGACATCCTCGAGCATCACGCCGGCACCGGCACCGGCACCTGCGCGGCGCTCCCGGTGACTTCGTTCGCTTCCACACGCTGTGCGTAGGCCGTGGCGCCGGGCGGCGGGCGCGGGCGCGGCCATCCCCTCGCGAGCGCCGCCGGGCAGTAGTTTCCCGTGCCTCGTCTTGAACATGCGCCTCCACACGGAGCTCGAATGACGTAGAGGAAGCACGCCGTGGTGATCCGGCAGCGGCGACCCATGCACCGACGATTGGTAGAATCCGATTCAGTTTCAGAGTTCAGTTTCAGTTACATGGCCTGAAACTTCAGCTGGCTGATCGTTCACTCTTTATCTGTCCACCTTGTTTCACCATCTAACATTTGCTACCGTTATTCACTCACGGTATCATCATTTTACTTTATTTATTTGGATGTGAAACCGTTGATCATCGTTAAGCATCTTGCTCTGAAAGTTTTCTTTGTGCTGAACTAACTCTGTGCTCCCTCTTATGTGTCTGCTCAATTGCCTATCACTCGCAGCATCTTCACGGCGCTGTGCTGCTTCTGCTGCCACGAGACCTGCGAGTGCTGCCCCGACTGCCTCTGCTGTTGCTGCAACTAGGCCGCAGAATATTTGACAGCCTGCTTCCTTTTTTTTTTGAAACAGTAAGTATTTTATTAATCATCACTCATAAGCAAAGTACAGAGATGGGACAAAACATGCCCCATTGAAAGTTTTGTAGTGCCATCTGCACAATACAATTTTGAGAATGCCCTAGAGCCTCGCATGAGTAAAGGCAAGAACTTGGAATTGGGGCTTGTCTTGCCTGCTTCGCGAGCTTGTCTGCAACCTTGTTGGCTTCTCTTCCAATCTTGATAATTGAGTAATGCATTCCTCTTGTGGCTTCTGCAAGGTCCGCAAGTATTGGTCTGAGAGACCAATGACCTGGATTTTGGAGTAGTGATCCTTCTTGTGCAGCCGTCGCCACGATCTGATTGTCAGTAAGCAAGTTGGCCACCTGCAAGTTCAATGCAAGAGCTAATTTGGCTCCTAATAGGAGAGCTTGTGCTTCCGCCTCCAATGGGTCGATGATTTTTGGAACGGCAACCTGAAGAAAAGATGCATCACAGACACTATTTGTTGGATTCGTGAGTATGAAAATACCTATGCCTGTTTGGTTTGCATTTGGAGGAGGTTGTGTACAAACAGAGGCATCACAAAAGATTTTTGGCCCATCCTGCAATTGAATAGTGACAGTTGCAGGTCTTGTACCTAGATGTAAGCATTGTTGGTTGGCTTGATGCGCAGGAGTATTAGAAAGGGATAAGTCTTCTTCCATGGCCAGACTGTAAGATCTGTCTATAGCTACAGCCTCATGAAGCACTCTAGCAACCGACCAATGTGCATTGTTGAACCTGTGATCGTTACGTGATTTCCAGAGGCACCACATGATAGAAAAAATCAGGCCTGTGGTGGATAGTGATTGGCCTTGCTGTAGGATTGTGGCTACCTGGATATGGAGACCATGTCCTGATGATGGCAAAGCATCCGCTCTGAGGCCTAGCGCTGATCCAAACCATACTGCCCTGGCAAAGCTGCATTCAAAAAAGATATGATTTTCATTCTCTATTCGACCACAACGTGAACATGTCTCATCAATGCTTGGTATTATTCTGTGCACTCGGCTAGCAGTGCCCAAAGCAAGTCTAAGTAACCTCCAAGCAAACGTCTTGACCCTTGGTTGGATTGTCTTGTCGACACACACTTGACGAAGGATCTGTAGGACCTGCATGGGAATGTTAATTGGTGGAGAGTTTGTTGTCTCTTCAATTGCCAGCATTTTGTAGGCACTATTGGAGGAACATAGGCCATTAGAAGCTAACTTCCAGCAAAGGATGTCTAGGCCAAAACCTGAAATGATTGGAAGCTGCAAAAGTGTATCCAAAGTTTGCTGCCCAAAAAGAGTGACAATTTTATTAGTGTCCCACTTTTTAGAGTTTGGCATCCAAAGATCAGAGACTTTATTTGGTATTTGGTAATCATTTTGCTCAAGATTTAAACGATCGTGCATTTCTTTCCATATGGGACACCAAGGCTGGTTCCAGATCAAGCTATTTCCTTCGACTAACTGAATGGTAACATGCTTCTCAAGGTGGTGCCTGATACTAAGAATGGAAGCCCAGAAGGTAGATTTCGGCAAATAGGTTACAGCAGTCCATAAGGAGGCATATGGAAAATACTTGGCTTTGATTATTTTGGCAATGATAGAGTCAGGATTATGAACAAAGCGCCAAGCAGTGTTGATAAGCATACCTTTGTTAACTAGCTCCAACTTCCTGATACCCAAGCCCCCTTCTTTTTTTGGCTTGCAGATGGAATTCCATGACCTGTAATGAATGGGTTTTTTTTGCTGCTCCTTTTGAACACCTTGCCACCAAAAAGCACGGATAATGGATGTGATCCTTGCTAAGAATTTCTTGGTGAAGAGAATGTTAGCCATGTAATAGATGGGAATGGAAGCAAAAACATATTGGATAAGAGTAAGCCTGCCAGCATGGTTGAGGGTATTTGCTTTTGTGAGAGTGAGTCTAGATTTGAACTTTTGATAGATGAAATCATATGCCTTACTCTTGTCCCTATGAGTGATGAGCAGAGGATGACCTAAGTGCATGGTGTTAGCCTTGAAATCATCAACAGGAAAGATAGCCTTGATCTGTGATCTAACGACTGAGCTTACCTTTTTGCTGAAAAGAATTGAAGACTTGGACCAACTCGGTGTTTGTCCTGACATGGCACAAAAAGACTGGAGAATATTATTAATTGTGTGTACCTGCTGGATATCTGCTTCCCCACAAATGATCAGATCATCAGCAAAAAGAATGGAATGAATTGACGGACAACCCGGGCCCAAAGCAACACCTGTAAGCTCTGCATTGTCCATGGCATCTTGAAGTCTGATAGATAGCTCATTTATAGCAAGGACAAATAAGTATGGAGAGAGTGGGCAACCTTGCCTGATACCCCTAGTAGCAGAAACATGACCATAGGATTCCCCATTGATATTTACAGAAAAAGATGCAGTGGAAATGCATGCATGAACTAGTTTTATGAAGTGGCCCTGGTAACCTTTACGTCGCAAGGCATCAAGCACAAAAGACCATTCTATTCGATCAAAAGCTTTTGCCAAATCAATCTTTAATATGAAGGCATGTTGTTTAAAAGATTTCAGGTTGAAAGAATGAACAATCTCTTGGGCGATAATGACGTTGTCTGTAATCCTTCTTCCTTGAATAAAGGCATGTTGAGAATGATGAATATAACCGGGTAGCTCCTCCTTGAGACGATTAGCTAAAGATTTTGCAATGAGACGGTAAGCTACATTTGTGAGGCTTATAGGTCTATAATCTGTAACATGATTTGCATGAGCCTTCTTACGAATCAGAACAATGTCAGTACAGTTTAGATGTTCGGGGAAGTTACCTGAGGTATAGAAATCTGTGATCAGCTTGTGTATATCTTCTTTTAACCACGGCCATGCTGCTCGGTAGAATGCTACATTGAGCCCATCAGGTCCAGGTGCTGCATTTAGTTTCATGCTCTTGATAATCTGTAAGCACTCGTCAATACTTGGAACTGAATTAGTGAATTCATTAGTAATAGAGCCCTCATGAGAAAAATTTAAGTTGTGCACAGGAATGGTGGAAGTGAAAAGATTAGTAAAATAGTGAATAAATTCCTGAGCAATATCTTGAGGATTAGACACCATGGAGTTGGGACCATTTTCAATGAAGAGAATCCTATTCTTTCGCCTTCTCCTTGTGCAAGCTTGCTGAAAAAATCTTGTGTTTCTATCACCTTTTGTTGCCCAATGCTTTTTGGATAATTGTCTGTAGTAGTCAGTAAGCTTGTCTAGAATCTGGGCGTGACGCTTTGTTAAGTTTTCTTCTGTAGAGTGTTCAATCAGATGTGGTGGGGTTTGTTGTATGTGGGCAAGCTCATGCTCTATGTCAGTAAGCTGCTGGTTTAGAGGTTTCTTCTTCTTAACCCATTTTTTAAGAGTGGCCGCTAAAGTTTTAGTATGCTGATGGAAAGGTTTTGCAAAAGTTTGATGCCAAGCTTGAGCTATTCTGGTTTTAAAGAACGTAATAGAGCATGTCATAGTAGATGAAGAGAGCATGTTCTGTCAGCATGAGCATTCGTGTGCCTGAACAGGATTCTACTATAGTACTGTAGCCAACCATGGTTTGAACTGCCGCATCGTATATTCGTATTGTTAGCATCCGATTCCGATTCAGATTCTGAACCCATCTCATTCGTTAGCGTGAAGTTATCATTAGCACCGTCTGTCATGTCTGCGAGCCCACACTCGTATGTGCTTTCAAGTGTCAAAAGTTGCTCCGCAACTTGACAAAGGCATCCTTTGAGAATCTGGTGAAAGGCTACAAAGCTTGAACAATGGGCCTCGCCTTTTACGATCAATGTGAGAGCGCAGCATCCACCAATTGGTTCGGACGAGCAATATGAACGTTAACATCAGGGAAACAGAGCAACTGGGAAAGAGTATAGATGCTTTTGTCAGCTGGATGATCTCAATTACAGTTTATTTGTACCGAATTCATCGATAATGTCTGTCGGGGATTGGACCTTCGGGTCAACCCCTCACCCTTGGAAATGCCCCCTAACTCGTTTGCAGGGCCCCAACGAGAGGAAGCTAAGCATACCCGAAGGTATCGGATGAATACTCAGAAGCGCAAGCTCAAAGACCATGACCTTCGAGGACGAAGTATATCACCTTCTGTAGGCCGAAGGTGATGGATGACTGCCCAGAAGCGCAAGCGCAAAGACCAATACCTTCGGTGACGAAGGATATCGCCTTCGTCCGGCCGAAGGTGACGAACGGTTGCTCAGAAGCACAAGTTCGAAGACCAGGACCTTCGGGTAAAGGGATCAACTTTGGGAACGAAGGTGACTGCTGATTGCTCGTTGATGGAATCTTCATGGCTGTGACTCCCGTAGGTCCCCGAAGGAAGTGAAAACCTTCGTCGGTCGTAGATATGTGTGTGAAACGTGAATATGTGAGAAGGTCGGATTTGTACACCTCTCGAATACGTGAGAAGGTCGGATTTGTACACCTCTCACCTTGTAATTTTACCCCGAAGCCGGCTAAAAGTGAGCTGTAAATGAGTTGGGAGGGGGCAATTTAGGAAAACCTGGCCGAGGGCTAGGGGTATAAATAGACCCTCTCTCCACAGTATAAAGGGTTGAATTTTCTGATTATTATTGGAGAATTCAGCACCTACTTTCATTGCCATCTTCATACTGTTCATACTCCCTGTCTGGGCGTCTAAGAAGCTAAGATCCCAACAGCGGCGCCCACTGTTACACCTCGAAAGACTACCCACGATGGCCCCAGCGAAGAAGAAAGCCACCACCGGCACCACAAGCACCTCCACTGAGCCTGGCCATACCCTCGACGGCACTCAACTGCAGCACGAAGGAGTCAACCCACGAATTGAAGACATCACCAACGAAGCTGCTCTTCATGGAGATCCGATTGATAACACTGAAAACACCGAAGCTCATCAACTCACAGAAGCAGCACTCAAACTCAAGGCCCTTGAAATGAAGAAAAAGAACATCGAAGCTCAGCTTGCCACCAAAAAGAGCTCAGATCCAATGGTTTTGATACATTTCTTACGGGGCACCCATTTGTTAGGAATTTCCAACTGAATTTTTACTGTATTGGCTTACTGTGTTGTTAAAAATTCTGTAGTTTTGCAATGTTTGCAGTATCGTGCGAAGCAGCAAGGATAATCAGATATTCCAATCTGCAAAGTCAACTTCTTTCTACTAAGATTCACACTTGCAGTGTCTAACACATAAAAGGTTTCCCTACAATCCAAAATTATTAGGATTCCTCAACCAGTAAAACAAAACACGGTTCCATTCCGCTACAACAAAACGCTGGCATAACAAAGTCCTGAAAACTTAGAGCTGAATCTACTGCAGTCTGGGCGCTCGTTCTGAAGAATAGCCGCCTAGAGGAAATGCCATGGCTTCAGAGCCCAAGTTGGACCTTGCCCAACACCATAATCTACATGCTCCCAAGTCCCAAGTCCCAAGTATCTAAAGCTGCTCTGTTTGCATGTCTTGAAATTGGATGCTGACTTCTTTGTAGCAATAGCCAAGGCCCAAGGGCAATGGTGAAAACCCAGAAGCTTATCTTTAAGTTCATCATCTATACGGCAATAGGGAGATAGGCAACTCTTATGCAGCTTTTCCAACTTTCTGCTTGCTCCTGCAGGATTTGACCTGAAATCTTCGCAGGATACCTGTTCAGTGGATGAAAACAAGGGATCAAACTTTTAAACAGCTGAACACCAAACAACTTGATAGGGGATATTAAATACAGTAGTTTCTTTTATATGAGGTGCCAAAGGGAAAATAACTGGACTATCTACAATTCTCATGGAAAATAACTGGACTATCTATCCATAGATCCATGAGAAAGAGCATTACATAATCTATGGATGTTCTGGATTGAGTGTTTCCGTTACTGCAGAAACTAATGGCACCTTCATTTCATGTGTCTAGTTACATGATTAAGCTGCACATTTACCAGGCTGCTTCAAAGTCCTGAATCCTGACCTGATAACCAGGGTGTATCTGCATCTCATGCCACTGGGATATTTGGCTCACCAAGGTTCACAAAAGACTCAGCACGCATCATGCGCAGAGTGACAGTGTCCCAAGAGATGAGATGGTCCATAAAGTTTGTAATATATGTCCGCCTATCATCCTGCAAAGTTGAAAAGGAAGCACCACAGATGTTTTCTGCTAAATTCAAACTAACTTGCCAAACATAAAAAGTTAGAACTAACTTTTCATTACACCAAAGAAAATGAGAGGTGGAACATACCTTGTAGTCTAAGTAGTAAGCATGCTGAACAAAAAAAAAAGAAATGTCAATATTTGGCGCAAAGTAGGATTTAGAAACTTGGAGTCAATGTCCTTACCTCCCATAAGTCTAGGCTGGCAATTGGCTGCAAGAAGAGAATATGGGATGTCATTGCGAAGTATATACTGAAAATGTTACTCTAAATATTTCAATGTATACATCAAGGGAAAAAGCAGTCTAGTAAACATACAATATCGCCAAAAGCAAATGGGGAGATGGCATTTCTTGTGTGAACCACCGAAAGCTTTCTCTCATTTCTCTTCACTGCAACAAACATTCAGCAGAATATAACCTAAACTTAGAAATTAGCTTTAGAAATAGCACACCAGAAAATCAGCAAGTTTGATCAATACTGCCTGCACATGAAAGACAATGAAAGGAAACTTACAGACAAGCCAAACCCAACCAGACCCCAATAGTTGTGAGGCTGAGGAAATAAACTCTTCCCTGAAATTAGTAAACGAGCCAAAATCCTTTTCAATCTGCTGCAAAACACCTCCCTCAGGTAAGCCACCACCTTCTGGTTGCATAGATTCCCAGAAGAAGTGATGGTTCCAGACCTGCAAATCAGAAGGCAGAAGGTTGAAGCTCTGAAAACTATCATCTATTGGTAAAAGCATAAAAAAAAAACAAGTGACATGAAGCAAATGGGATTGTAAGCAAACTTCAATAAATCATCAACAAATTACCTGGGCTGCATTATTATATTCTGGTAATGGATTGCCATTGTTGTACGCTTCTTTTATCAGCTCCTCCAGAGTGTATCCATACAGCGGGCTGCTAGCAAGCTGCTTATTTAAGCCCTCCACATAATCCTGATGGTGTTTACCCCAATGAAGTTCAACTGTTCTCCTGCTCATATATGGTTCCAGAGCATCCTGAACATCAAACCACAAAAGCAACCTAAATGTTAAAATTTTGACACTCTAATGACAGCACCCAAATATGTTTAGAAAGGTCACAGTACATACCAGTTTATATGGTGGAGTTGTGAGCCCGTAATAGGACACAATTTTTGAATATCTACGAGATAGACCACCCTGCCTCCGTATTCTCTGCAATAAACACGATGCACAAACAGAACCTCAATATATGGCATGTCCAGCTGCAACATAGAGTCTTAACTAAACCAGCAATGGGTGTGTCGCGTTCTGTGCCCAACTGCACATTATAGGCAACAGTGAGTCTAGAGCAGAACAATGCAATATCTGACTTCTCCAAGCAAAGGAATGATGCCCAAAAGAAACAATTAATTGAAATGATCTTTCGTGGTCCAGCTCAATTTAATCCTCACACACTCACATAGGCATTTACAAAATCATACAGTACATTTTTTGGAGTTTTAGAACTTACAGCACATAAGCAACAGGAACCGTAAAAGATCACAGAGTAATATAATTCTTCAATAAACTAATGCATGCTTCCATGGGTCAGCTTACAAACCAGCAAGTATCCAGCCAGCTCCAAAACTGAGCTTCTAAAGTCTAACTCCAATAAAATTTATCGCCAGCAGAAGAAAACAAGCTAGAAATTCTGGTGATTTGGTAAGAAAATAAGATAACTTGAAACAAATCCTGAACCAATTTGGGCATACCTGCTTGCGCGTCCAGTCATACTGGCGTGTGGTCACAGCTGGCGCGAGGGAGGCGACGGGGCGCGCGGGAAGGGCGGGTTTCCTGGATGAGGTGAGGGGCAGATTAAGGTTTAGGGCATGCGGGGCCTTGCGGTGGTGGACAGGCAGGAGTGGTTGGGGTGTGGCTAATTTACGGTCAACTGTACGGGAGGCTCCCGTAGGGTCGATTTTCCGACCGTTACTTTTTTTCCATTTATAGAAAATTTTTTGTCGTTTTTTGATTATTTTTTTTAAAAAAAATACAAGAAAAGTTTTGGAGACAGAAAAACATTTCAAGCAAAATATTAGAGCAGAAAAAAAATTCAAGAAAAAAATTGGAGACCAGAAAAAAAAATTCAAAAAAAAATTGGAGAGAACAAAAAAAATTCAAGAATTTTTTTTTGCGTCACTAAAAAAAATATTCATCCGAAAAAAATAATTCAAAAAAAAATTGTTGAAAATTTTTTGCAAAAAAAATGGAGGCGCGAGGCGGCGGCGGATCTGGGCGCCTCCCCGTCGCCGCCGGCCTGCCCCGCCACCTCCCCTGCGCCGGATCTGCCGCGCCGCGCATCCCCGCCGCTGCCGCCCCGCCCCGCCACCTCCCCGGCGCCGGATCCGCCGCTCCGCCCCGTCGCGCCTCCCCGCCGCCGCGCCGCGTGCGGACCTCGCGGCAGCCGCCGCCGCCGTGCCGCAGGCGCACCTCGCGGCCGCCGCAGCCACCACGCAGCGCTGCGACCTCGCAGCCGCCGCCGCCTCCACCGCCGCTGCCGCCGGGGGTGTCAGAGGAAGGAGATGGAGGAAGGGCACGCGGGATGGATCTGAGGGGGACGGAGGAAGGAGAAAGAGGCGTGGGGGATGCGGTAGGAAGAGAAAAGGAGCGTGGGGAGGGGGTGCTGCGGGATCAGAGGAAAAAGAGGTGGGTGGTGGGCCTGCCACGTGAGAGCGCGGTCCAAAAAATCGACCGCTGGGAAAGAAAAGTCACGGTTAACTGTAAACTCAGTATTGCGGAGTGGTTGGGGAAGCGAGGGGAGCGAGAGGAAGAGCGGCGCCGGCGGCGGCATGTCGCCGAATGGGTTGCCGACGAGTAGACGGCGCGGACGACGAGTGGGGGCGCCGAAAGGGTTTATCTTGTGGGTTTTCCGCCAAAAAAAAAAGGGTTTATCTGGTGACACACTGACACTACTAGTAGATTTTAGTTATTTGTATCCGTATCATTAAATTTTTAAAGTTACGAGATAATATCATTATGATTCAACTATTTTGAAATTTGTCGTTACAATTTTTTCCTTCTTTAAACAATTCTATTTTATACGTTTTTAATATTTTTGGACCCACTCGTGCAAAATACCCCTATTGCTTCTCTTCTTTACTCTCTTTTTTTTTCGAGGAAAAGAGAGAATTTTATTACTCAGAAAAGTTCATACAATCCTGAGCAATATATTGCTCGACACAGGTTGGAGCCGCGAAACGCCAGACGGCCGAGTGCCGTGTTCGCTTTGCCAGTTGTGCCAGCTCGTGTGCTACCCTATTACTCTCTCTTTTCGTGTGGATTACAGTCCACTCTGGAAGTTCATCACCGGCTGCTTTTGCCTCGTCAACGATAAACTTCAACCGCGATCGCTGATCCTCATGTTGCTGCAAAAGAGCCACCACTGAGGCGCAGTCAGTGGCCACAATCGCTCTGGCCGGGCACCACTCCTGTGCCAGCTTCATACCCTCAACACAAGCCAGGGCTTCAACCTCCTCTGCATCTTCTGCTCTCACAATGTGTTTCCATGCCGTTAGCTTGATGGCCATCATGTCGTCACGAATCACAATCCCGACTCCACCCTCCTTTGTGCTGTCATCATACGCACCGTCCACGTTGATCTTGATCCAGCCCGCATCCGGTTTCTGCCACTTAGTTGGCTCCTTCCTTTTCTTACTTTGCTTTCCTGCAATCAAAGAATCAGCTATAGGACTTTTACCATTAGTATCATAAACACTAGACTTTTGCTGGACGTTGCAGAGTTCCGTCCAATATTTTGTAAGGAAGCGAACCTGTAACACCCCTGACCGCTGGCCCCGCCTGTCATCTTCTCCTTCACTCTCGAAGCACCGAGACGCTCCCGTGTTAAGTCGTCCACGGCACCTCTCGCTCACGCTCGCGCCGCGTCCTTATCCGCGTGGCCTCTGGCTCGCTCGTTCATTTGCCTCTACTTGCACGTGTTCGCCCTCCGCCCGATTTAGCGCGCGCCGCCACCCATGCCATCGCTGCGCGCCGCCCCAGGAACGCGGCTGCGCCGCGCGCCACTCCGCCCCGTTCGTCGCCCGTTCGCACGCCGCGGGTCGTGCCCGTGCGGTACCGGGCCGCGCCTCCGCGCGCGCCGACACCGCCCGGCCCTGCCGGTCCTCGCCCCCGCGTCCCAGCGCCGCGACAGCACCCGACCGCCACGAGCCGAGCTCGCCACCACCCGCCATAGTCACCGCCGCCCCCCAACTCATCGCGGAGCCCCACCCGCCGGCCTCTTTCTGCCCCCAACGGAGCCCGGGAACGGGATCCATGCATCCCCGCGATGCTCACTGGTCCAAGCCCGCCACCCCTTGCTCGCCGGAGCGCCGCTGCCGCCGTGCGCCACCACGGCCGGCCGCCGGAGCTCGTAGAGCTGCCGCCTCCGGCCGTCCCAACCCGCGCTAAGACCGCCCCGAGGTAGCTCTCGACCTCCTCCATCTTTCCCCTAACCTAACCCTCACCGCCGGCGAGCCATGCCGCCGGAATCGGCCGGCCAGCGCCGCCCGACCCCTCCCCTGTTTCAATCTGGCCAGGGGCATTTCTGCGAATCCCCAAATCTTTACAGGGGTCTAACTGCAAAAGTTCATTTTCTTTTTAGTTTTAAAAAACAGTGAACTTCTAAATTCAATTAAAAATCATAGAAAAATAAAAAAAATGCAAACTAAATTTTGTTAGGTTTCTTAAATCAAGATCTACAGAGGAAAAATACTCATGCATGTGAAATGTCAATTTTGCCCTGCTAAAATTTTGGGTTGTGTTTAATCTAGTTTATTTTGTATCTGTTGTTCTGTTTGTCTAAAAATCCTGAAATTTTTTTGGTAGCTTACTCTTTGTATGTGTAGTCCACTGAAAAATTTTCAGGTGCATAGTCTATGTGCATGTTTGTGGATCTATGATTGTTTGATTTCCATCCTCGGGCTAAAATAAATATTTTCGGTCACCGATAAATGTTGGCAAAATATTGTTGCATGCCTTGTCAATAACTCATCATGCTGGTAAATTTTGGTTACCAGTTTTAGGTGGCAAGTCATATATCTTGTTAGTTAAATAAATTGTCCGAATTGTTTTTTCTTGCTTTATATCCTTGCTTAGCCTTTTCTAAGCAAGCTAGTAATGCTTTTTAGTAGGAAACACTTCAGGCTAAAATACTTGAATGAACTTTCGTGTTGCAGCACCCACCTTTTTGCCTTTTGAGTTTGTTTGTTATGTTTACTCGATAAATGATGGCCCAATCATGTCTTTTCTTTAATTGCATTGCATTTGCATCGTTGCATATCATCTAGGTACGCTAAATGTGCGACACGTGGAACCGGAGGGCAATGTTGGAGCCGAGCCAGAAGATGGTGCACGGGTGGACCAATCCAGAAGACGGAAGGACCGACTGGAGTGCATGCTTGGACTGGGATGATGTCAAGCCGGTGCAAGACTACAAGCTAACTAACTGACTTTGTGTCAAACCCAGGCAAGCCCCGGAGTATAACCCCTAATTTCAGTATTCAATGTTTATTTAAGTATTTGTGCATTTACGTTTCTTGGAGTTGTATGGAACCCTAGTATGCATGCTTCTCCCTAGGTATCTATGAGTCTATACTAGTATACAGGTGTCGTTAGATATGCTTTGCTAAGTAGGAACTCGGTAGAAGTCGAGTGATTCTGTCACTCGCGAGATATAAGATCTTGTTACTTATGGCAACGTGGCTTGAGAATGAATCACTGAGAAAAGAGAAATGGAGACCGGGCGGAGATGATTTTGGTTTTGGATATGGAATGGAGGGAAAGTAAGCCTCCGTCTGTGTCGATTGAGGACCGTACCGTTGTTGGCCCTGCTGACCGAGTTTGAACAGTACTAACCACATGCCGGAAGTAGGAGGTAGTCGAAACCGGTAAGCAAATTACCTGATTTGCAACGATACTTTGAATCGCGACCTGCTACTCTGGGAGTGGGATGATGGCGGGTGTTGGAGTGTATGTCGCCTCCGGGTTCTCTGGGAGTTCGCTGTGAAGGGCCCTTCACCCGGGTTTTGGCGGGCGTGATTCAGACGTCGGGGTAATGATGGGAACAGTTGACGCGTGTGGCCCGGCATGGTTTGCATGTGTCGTGTGAGTTAGGTCCACCTAGCAAGGTTAAATCAGATCGATTCGCCGTCTCTCTCGGTTAAGAGAAGCTTGGTCACTGCGTCACATCGTAGTAAAAGATTGAAATGAGATTGGAAAGTTGAGATTATGAGATATGACTGTGGTACTCTAAAAAGATAATGTGATCAACCATGCGTGCTCTAGATATTCAGACAAACCTAGTTGGTATTTGTATGATAAATTTGAGATAAAATATTGAAGGTAAGGATCCACTATTAGTAGCTTTTCAGCAAAACAAACTCAGAGCCAAAAGTCTGCATGTCTAGGAGTCGGCTAAGTATATACCATAGTCGGGTAAGTCTTCCTGAGTATTAGTATACTCAGGATTTGTTGTTACCCTATTTTCAGGTAGCTGCTGCTGGTTAGAGCTAACCAAGGTTCACATCGGTGGGCTCGATGTGACGTCCTCACGTCAGCGTAGTTATCGTTGTTTTTCTAAAGTAAACTTCTCTTTAATTTCTGCTGCATTTTGAACTCTGATATTTTACGTAAACTTATTTGTAAGTTCTGCTTGTAAATTAACTTTGAGAACTTTTGTCTGCTTGTAATCATTTGTGCACGTCCTCGTGCGAGACTTCCAGTGTTTTTCGATCCTTAAACCGACAGACGTCCGGATTACACCATTTTAAGTGCACAGTAACTTGATTAACCATTAAGATGATAATTAGCTCACTTAAGCCAGTTTAATTTATGCGGTTCTGTTACAGAACCGATCCTTCAATCCATAATTTCTCTGCATCATGGGTCGGGCTATTCCGCACATGCCAAGTTCTCCATAGGAGCAGCAGTACCCGCGCTGCACCATCCACATCTAGCCCGTCCAACGTTGCCAACAAGTTCTCCGGACCAAGTTGCCAGAAAAAAATGCTCGTTTGGCAACAGCCACACATCCCTCATTGCTTGGCGCAAGGCTTGGGCATGGCCACATCTGACAAGCGCGTGTGTTGCCGATTCCTCCTCCATTGCACAAATTTCGGAGCTTCCTGTGCTAACGATTGTTCTTTGCCTTTTGGACTCTCGCGTAGCCAGCCCATTATTGATGAACTTCCACCCAAAGACAAGGACTTTGTGAGGGACAGGGATGGCCCAAAAGTGTTTCCAGGTTGGTCGGCAAGTCTGATTCCTAGACGTGGATTGCCAAATTCCTGATGAAAACCATTTTTCCTCCATTGCAAGCCTATATGCGCTTTTGACTGTGAACACGCCCGTTTTCTCATGATGCCAGGCAATGAAGTCCTCACCAGGAACCGAGGCAACCGAATGCCCAAGATATGATCTTCATCATATGGTTGGAAATATTCATTTATCACATCCACCTTCCAAACCATCCTGTCCCGGTCGATAAGTTGAGAAACCCACTTCAACCTACATGGCCTTCTCTTGCCCGACGGTCGCAGCGAATTCCCTCTTGGGATCCATGGGTCATGCCATATCTTGACCCGTTCGCCTGATCCAATTCTCCAAATTACTCCTTTCTTGACCAGCTCCAAGCCATGAGCGATTGCTCTCCAAGTTTGTGACTGGTTTGCCGGGAATGCCATGTCCAGTAATTGGCCATTTGGATAATACTTAGCTTTTAACACCCGAGCACAAAGACTAGCCGGGCGGTCGATGAGGCGCCAAGCTTGTCATGCCAGTATGAAGGACCGGACAGGCGACCAGAGGGGGGGTGAATGGGAGCCGATAAAAATTCTCCGAGAGACCAAGGCCTATGTCCCGAATTCAATCCGACACACCTCTCTTCTAACCGCCAAAGCGACACACGCCAACAAGTGACGAGTTCACCCTAGGAACGGCTAGGAAAAGCTCTACGCAAAGCGGAAGCAAACGAAAGCAATCTCTTGAGTCAAACACAGCACAAAGCGAAAATGCCGATTTATCAAAGCGCTGGAAAAACTTTTCTCAAAAGACTTGCAAAATATATTTCTTCACTAAGCATGTAAAAGGTTAGACCCAAAAAGCGAGATCAAAAACTCATTATTTAAAATAACTAAGCATGCAGAGAGTCTATTATCGAATAGCAAGATCTGAACTAAGCAAACACTAATTTCGAAGCACAAGAGCTAAAGCACTAGCTAATCATATGACAAGAGAATAATTCTTGCTAGTGCAGTCAGTCAACAGGGACAAATGAGAGGCAATTAAATTGCTCTCGGCCAGCACATGAAGGAACTAGAAGCAAGCAAATTTTCCAACCAAAACAGCTAACAGAACATGCAAGACAGAAAGCAAGTAAAGTTATCGGCCATGACAAGCAGGAATTGATTAAATAAAGGAAGCTTCACTGTATCATGAAAGTGACATTCCAAAGCATGTGACAGGAATTAAAATCAAGCTTTGCTAGTGCTCTGAATCGAACTTGCAATACACTCTGCAAAACATAAACCTGCTCACCTATGCATGATGTGCTTGTTGACCAGTCGAGCTGCCTAACCTTGTGGGCAAAACATCGAGCAGCCTGCGTGCGGTGGATGGAGTTGCCGATGCCGAGCTCCTGCTGCTGCCTAGTCGATGTGCCTCTGATCCCCAACACACGAAGACAAAAATTACCTGCGCGCCTAGGCCCTTGGTCGCTGCCCCTGCTGTGCACACGCTCGCTGGCCGCCTGCTGCCTTCCTGCTGGTGCTGCACATGAGCTGCTTGTGCTGTGTGCGTGCTGGCTCTTGTTCTTCTTGCTTGCTGCAGCGCGCACTCCCAAAAGGCTCAAGGCCCCCTGCACCAGCGCCAAGAACAAACAGAGGGAAAACAAGAATTCCAGCAGAAAAACAAGATCACAGAGACAACGAATTGAATCGATTCAAAAGCCCGGAGGGCACTAGGAGGGAAGGGCCTCCTTTCCCATGAATCCGTGATACAAGCGCTCAAAATTCCATCTCCAAATCCTAACCCTAGAGGAAGAAAAGGGGAGGAGAAGAGGAACGGGAGAGGGGCAGGAAGGGGGTGACGGGAACTTCTGGACCTAACCCGTTGGCTGCCCTCCTCTCTCTATTTTATCCCCTCTAACTTTCTAGACTAAAGACTAAAATACCCCTAGACTTAACTAGACACTAGAAAGCCCGTAGGGGCAAAACCGGAAAAGATACATTGGACTCATCCGACGGCCGAGGTTCTTTCTTCGACTCGAAGCCTTCTCCGCGATGCCGCCATGTGGACGAAGATCCGTTCCGCGGTTTTGGAGGGTCCGCGAAACCCGGGTAGGTGGCCGGTTTTGAGAAAACCGCCAAAACTCCACGCGCGGGAAGATTCCCGCCTCCACGCCGTGGCCCTAGACGCCGTTCCCGCCTCGGCTTCCTGACGGCCCTAGACGCCGCCCGACGCCCGTCACCTCCTCGCCCGCAGCGAGGCCCTAGACGCCGTCGACGCCCGTCGCCTCTGTCAGTCCCGAGACCGACGCCCGTGCCTCCACGACTTGGCGTCTTCAACCGCCGTCAGCTTCCTTGGTTTTGTGGCGCAAACCAAGAAACCCGCCTTCTGTCGCCGCTTGCGCCCTCGATCCAGGAGTGGACGCCACGGCTGCCGCCCGGCCCGAGCTCCTCCACGGGAACTCTCCGTCGACACTTGACGCCCGTGTACCTGCAATCTAAAGACCAAGCGCACGATCACACCGCACGGTTGACAATTCACTCATCACAAGCAGGATAGAGTACTCTCGTTCCTCAATCTCCCCCTTGATGAGTGCATTGTCAACACACCACCTGTAACCAGAGAAGTGATAAAAAGAAACAAAAAAGCGAAGAACTCAAGCAAGTGACACAAAGATCAGAAAGGCAAGACCAGTCACTTACTCAAGCACAGATCGATCCCCTAAGACAAGGGCAACGGCTCGACGCAATCGATCAAATGCCAAAACATGACTCCTCAAAGACAGAGGTAACGCTCGACGCAGTCATGCTGGAAGTGGAAGGAAAGCAAGGAAAATCAGGAGCCAAAAACAAAGCAGAAACTCCCCAAGCAAAGCTTTTTCCTCTCACACGTGCAACTCTCCCAAAATGATGCACTCTCAAAGCCCTGTGCACAACAAGTTTTTCAAGAATTAAACAAGTCTCCCCCTTGTTCGATCACTTCTCTCAAAATTCTCCCCCTTGTTGGCACATGCACACATCAAGTCTAAAAAGACCTAAAGCTCCCCCTGAAGCTGAAACTCCCCCTGAACAGATGCTATGCAATGAATGCAATGCAGGAGGTGTAAGTGAAAGCATTCAGGGATACAAGGATATGAGCAACATCTAGTCACAAGCACGTGTGCATCCATAAACAAGACCTGCATCTAGCTCAACAGGGTATATCATATCAGTCTAGAGCTAGGCAAGTTCAATTTATGAGAAATAAAAGCATCACCCATGATCTAGCACTAACAAGTAGGGAATGAAAAGCAGTGCTACTCATACTCATACAGGTGAGCCAAATCAGGCAAAAGAAGTTGCCAACAATCATTTTTCAATCAATTTTTATATCAAGCAATTCTAAGTGCCAGGGGTTGAAAGCTTGTCATGCTTTACTTAGCAACGAGGCCAAGCCTATGCCAAAAGACAATCAGAAGCTTAAAACACTCGTTTCAGTCATGCACAGCCTTGCCCGGGTTCTCACAAAGTGCAAAGTGAGCCGTCCCGAAAGCTCGATCAGTGCGACAAACAATCCCACCTGGATCTTTTCAATCCATTTCATGAACAGTTTAACCAATTTTATCAGATTTAGATCATTTCAAGTATGAATTACTGAACGAAACGGCACACTAGCATGAATAAGATAGCACAGCACATCAACACGCCCTAACATGCTAGTAGCCAAGACAGGGTGATCATATTTTCAGATTTTCAAATCAAAATAGCTTAACTCAGATGATGTCATATACACAGTGGAGCAAGCTATACATGATCAAATTTATCAACTCACACTAGCAGGCACTAGAAGATCATAGCAATGTATACAAGAATGCTAGTGCAAGTGAGGCAATGCAAAATGCAAACATGTACAATGAATATGCACAATGCAACTAACAAACCTAGAAAATGAAGAGAAGCAAATAAAACCTACAAAGCTAACCAAAGAAAAGTCAGCGATCAAAAGGGGTAACAAACCCCAAGCTCCCCTCGCAAGCGAGCAAATGTGTCCTGCTCAAGAGGTTTTGTGAGGATATCTGCGGTTTGCCTCTCTGAAGGGACATGGATCAAGTCTATGTGGCCTCTCTCATGGTTATCTCGCAAGAAATGGAATCTGATATCTATGTGTTTGGTTCTGGAGTGTAGGACAGGGTTCTTTGCAATGCTAATGGCTGACATGTTGTCCACAAAGATGGGAACCCTACCGAAACTCAAGCTATAATCCTGCAAGGTTTGTTTCATCCAAAGTATCTGGGAGCAGCAGCTAGCAGCGGCAACATACTCAGCTTCTGTAGAAGAAAGTGCTACACTAGCCTGCTTGCGAGAGGACCAAGACACCAAAGATGTACCAAGAAATTGACAAGTGCCGGATGTCGACTTGCGATCCAACCGACACCCACCGAAATCGGCATCAGAAAAACCCACCAAAACTAGAGAAGAATCCGCAGAATACCAAAGACCAAATTCAGGGGTGAATTTCAGATACCTGAAGATGCGTTTCACCACCTGCCTGTGGGAGGTGCGCGGAGAAGCCTGGTAGCGCGCACAAAGGCAGACGCCGAACTGGATGTCCGGTCGCGTCGCCGTCAGGTACAGGAGCGAGCCGATCATGCTCCTGTACTCCTTCTGGTCCACCGCCTCGCCGTCCAAGTCCTCATCAAGCGCCGTAGATGTACTGATCGGAGTCGGCTGAGGAGACAAGTCGCTCATGTCGAACTTCCGCAGCAAGTCTCTAGTGTACTTGGCTTGATGGACAAAAGTGCCCTGAGGAGTCTGCTTGATCTGCAGCCCGAGGAAGAACTGCAGCTCACCCATCATGCTCATCTCGAACTCCCTGGACATCTGCTCAGAAAACTTGGACACAAGAGCGTGAGAAGAGCCACCAAAGATAATATCATCCACGTATATCTGAACCAAAAGAAAATCAGTGCCAGATCGCATGAGAAACAAAGTTTTATCAACACATCCCATTTTAAAGCCCTGAGCCAGCAAAAAGGTTTTCAATCTATCGTACCAAGCTCTAGGTGCCTGTTTCAAACCGTAAAGAGCTTTCTGAAGTTTATAAACGCGGTTTGGAAACTTGGGATTTTCGAAACCAGGGGGTTGCTTTACATAAACCTCTTCTTCGATAAAACCATTCAAGAAGGCAGATTTAACATCCATTTGGAAAACCTTAAAACCCTTGGAAGCAGCAAATGCAAGAAAGATTCGAATAGCTTCCAAACGAGCAACAGGGGCAAAAGTTTCCTCAAAATCAATACCCTCTTTTTGACAAAACCCCTGGGCAACAAGACGAGCCTTGTTTCGAACAACCAAACCATCCTCACCCTGCTTGTTTTTGAAAACCCACTTCGTTCCAATGGGATTACAAGCAGGTGGAGGCTCGACTAAGACCCAAACTTGGTTTCTTTCAAAATTTTCAAGTTCCTCATGCATGGCATTGACCCAATTAGAATCAGAAAGAGCGTGTCCAATATCCTTGGGCTCAAAAGAGGCAACAAATGCTGAATGAGCAAAGCCAGCGATACTTGTTACCTTGGACCTGGTGACTCGCTCGTTGAGATCACCTAGCATCTGTTGAGGTGGATGGCGGCGCTGAATGTGTCGCGGTGCTTCCCGTGTCGAAGTTGCCTCCTCCTCAACCAAATCTGGTGCCTCCTCAGGTGCAGCTGGTGAAGCCTGAGTCACCTCCTCGAACAGCCCCCGTGAAGTAGACATAGTCGGATCGGGGCCTTCGTCATCGTCCGAGCTCGTAGCAGAGATAGCCGGGTCCACAGCACGCGTGGTAGCCACAGCCTCGCCATCTGCAGCTTCTTCCTCCTCATCTTCAAAGATGGAGGTGCCGAGCTCATCATCTCCTGCAACTTCAAAGACAGAAGAATTGCACGGTGCAGTCTCGTCGAAAGTGACTTCACAAGTCTCTCTGACGATGTTAGTATCAATAATCAGCACACGGTACGCTCTAGAGTGAGAAGCATAACCGAGAAAAATACCGTCAGACGAGCGAGACTCAAACTTATCAAGATTTCCATCTTTCAGCACAAAACACCGGCAACCAAAAACTCTGAGATGGTCAACACGGGGCTGGCGTCCAAACCGCAACTCATAAGAAGTCCTGTGCATGAAAGCACGCAAGAAAATGCGGTTGGACACGTAACAAGCGGTGTTAACCGCCTCAGCCCAGTATTTGCGAGGAGTCCTATGCTCATCGAGCATCGTCCTCGCCATCTCAACCAGCGTCCGATTCTTCCGCTCTACAACTCCATTCTGCTGTGGAGTGTAGGGAGAAGAATACTGGTGTTCGAGCCCTTGATCACTGCAAAAGGCATCAAAACGAGCGTTTTTGAATTCTGTGCCATTGTCAGAGCGAATCGCTCGCATGGCCTGGGGAAGCTCGTTTTTCAACCTCAAGATCAAGTCTCGAACAAACTCGAAAGCCTCATCCTTGGTTCTCATGAAAAAGACCCAAGAATAGCGAGAAAAGTCGTCCACAATCACAAGCACGTACCACTTCCCACCAACAGACATCACCCTGGAAGGACCAACAGTGTCCATGTGTAGCAACTCTCCAGGGTGAGAAGTCATCACCTGATTAACAGGCGGATGAGAAGCAGCAATCATTTTCCCGTGGCGACACGGATGGCAAACAAGGTTCTTCTCAAACTTCAATTTAGGCAATCCTCGGATTAGGCCAAGTGAGCTCAGTCTCGACAACAAGTCAAAGCTCAAATGTCCAAGTCTCCTATGCCACTTCCACAGATCAGAAGAAGGACCAGCCAACAAGCAACGAGAAGGGCCAAGAGGAGTTCCAGAAAAGTCAACCAAGAAAACCCGATCGCGAGGTGTAATCCGACAAACCAAATCTCCTCTGGAATCAAGAACACGCGAACAACCCTCCTTGAAGCGAACCTCAAACCCCTCATCAAGAAGTTGCGAAACAGAAAGCAAATTGAACCCAAGGTTCGAAACCAAAGCAACCTCTCTCAGGGTAAAGCGATCAGAAACTCGAACAGCGCCAAGTCCACGTACCTTTCCTCTTCCATTATCCCCGAACACAATATACTCCTTTGAGCGCATCGGGGTGAGGCTGGAGAACCATTTGTCATTTCCGGTCATGTGGCGCGAACAACCGGAGTCCATGATCCACCTGTTCTCCAAGCCTCCAACCTGCACATCAGTAGTGAGACAAAGGGTGAGCAAATGTCTCAACACTGGGGTTAGCAAAGTGAGAAGCAAACCAGTGTCGAGCCATTTGCTCTACAGAAGGGTTAGCAAAACTAGGCAAAGCGTATCCCTCGTCCCGTCTACCGTGTGACTGACGAACACCACCGCGAGACAAGCGTGGAGCATCGAAACCTCCTCCAAAGCCTCGGTCCCGTGGTCCATAGCCGTACTGAAAACGACCAGGAGCACGACCGGCAAAGCGACCACCCGCTGGAGCACGGTAACCACCACCGTCTCCCTGACCTCCACCTACACGGCGCGCCCTAGCATCTCGCCTATCACCACGCCGAGAAGGATCATGCACCCGAGCAGAGTACATGTCCGCGTTCCGTCTCTCCTGCTCTCTCCTCACAGCCCGCTTCCTCCTGAAGCAAAACTCCTCCAGGTGACCTTCCCTGTCACAGAACTCGCAGTGGTACCTCACCTCACGCTTGGGAGGTGGAGGCCTAGCCTGCGGACGAGGAGGAGCAGCCCTCTTCTTCTGGGCAACCTGGGCTGTGGCAGCAGGGAGCGTGTCGAGGGAGTTCCTCAGCTCATTGGGCTTTGGAACCCAAACCTGCTTCTGCGGAGGTGCTTTCTGTGGTTCTTTAAGCACACCATCCGCGGGGTCAACAAGCGAAGGCTGCGTGCTCGTGCTAACAGTGTTTCCAGCAGCCTTGCCAATCTTACCGTACAACCTGTCAAAGTCTGACTTTGTGTACGTGTAACCGACCCCAAACCCATCACCACGCTTGAACTGCTTGATCATCATGCCCAACTGCGGCTCACTAGCAGAAACCCAACTAAGAATCGCCCTAAGATAGGTATTCTCATTCTCCAGGTTGGCTTTTTCTACCGCAAGATTATCCAAATCAGAAATCAAATCAGGGCAAACAGAGCAGTCAATATGTGGGCTAGACTCTATGACCTTAGTCTTTCCAAAAGACTTGATCAAGGCGTTCTTCTCATCTAGCTCCGACCTAAGCGTGGGACAAACCTTGCAAGCACCAAGCAGAACTGGCCTAGACTTCATCTCCTCTAGCTCGCACACAACAGTAGCAAACTTGGACTGCAACGAAGCTAGATCGGATTTAAATATAGGACACTTGTCACATTCAAGCACATCGCTAACAATAGGAGCGTCCTTAACCAGTTCTAGTTCATGCTTGGCCTTAGCGAGCTCATGAGACACGTCAGCAAGCGAAGTCTTAGCAACATCTAAGTTCACGACGTTCTCATCATGCTTGGCACGGAGAGCAACAAGATCGTTCATGTGAGATATGCAGCCAGCGCACTCATCCTCACTAGATTTCTCCCTAGCACAAGCCAGCTCAGCCCTAAGCTTTCTACGCTCTCTAGCTGCTTCCTTAAGCAGCCTCTTCTGGTTGTCGAGAGCGGCGTACAACTCCCTAACCTCTGTATCAAGCAGGTCAATCGTGGAGTTTACCTCTGAATCGCTCTCGGATCCAGGAGAAGAGCCGGAGTGCGTCGGTGTAGCATGTCCACCCGAAGACGCACGAGCACCATCGGCTTCGCCCGCCATGGTGCAGAAGCTCTTGCGTCGACCGGCCGCCAAGCAAAGGCCGATGAAGCCGGTGGCTTCCTTGTCCCGCTTCTTCTTCTTCTTGTCGTCGTCGTTGGAGGTCGGTGAAGAAGAGCGGTCGGTGTCGGAGCTCTTGTCGAGGTCGCTGAGCTGCGCCAGGAAGGCTTTCTCCCGCTTCTTGGCCTTGTACTGGAAGCGCTTCTTGAGCGACTCCTTGTCGAAGCGTCCTCCCCGGTCACGACTGCGGTGCTTGTGGCGCCGACGCTCCTTGTTGGAGCCTCCCTCGTCGCGGTCGCGGTGGCGGTAGTAGTCGAAGGAGTTGTTCTGGCCACCGCCGGACTTCTTGGGGCAATCGGCGATGAAGTGGTTCAGGTCGCCGCAGTTGTAGCACCCGGGGTTCTTCTTCCTCTGCCTGTTGTGGTAGACGCGCTGGAACTTGCTGATGAGGAGGCACAAGTCGTCGTCGCCCAGCGTCTCCAGCTGCTCATCTGAAATAGAAGGCAAAGAGGCAAGAGAAAAGCCAAGAGCAGGGTTAGCGTTAGAGCTCGATCCACCTGAGCCAGTCACAAGAGCGACGCTCTTGGAAGGAGGGGCACCATTGAGCTTGGCTCGTGTCTGGTTATCCACCTCCGTGGCCTTGAGCTTGCTAAAAAGCTCGTTCACGGTCAGAGTCTCATAGCCTGCAGACTCAATGATCGTGTTCACCTTGAGATCCCACACAGAGCGGTCAAGTGCGTAGAGCAACTTGAGAGCCTTCTCGTGCTCTGTGTACTCAAGGGCACCAGCAGATCTGTTCGCATTGACCTTGTTCACAATCGACTGAAAACGACTGAACATCAGGTCAATGCTCTCACCCGGCTCCTGTGTGAAGTTCTCGTACTCACGCCGGTGAGTCTCGAACAGTCTGGCCTTCACCTGAGGTGTACCCTCGTGGTAGTTCTCAAGGCACGTCCAAATTTTGTGAGCTTCCTGAAAACCCTGGACGCGTGAGAACTCCGCACGAGAAACGCCAGCGAACAAGGCATTGACGGCCTTGGCGTTAGCCTCGTGCTGGGTCACCTGAAGAGGCGTGGTCCGAACAGCCAGCACCTCGTAAAGCTGGTTCGTGGTAATTTCCCAGACCTCGGCTCCCATGCTCTGCAAGAAAGCTCTCATGCGAACCTTCCAGTAGGCATAGTCCTCGCCGGAAAACACCGGGATCTTACCAAGACTCGCCATGGTCGCCAAGTGGTTTTCGAACCGGTTAAGGTACTGAAAACCTCAACCAAGCTCTGATACCAATTGAAGGACCGGACAGGCGACCAGAGGGGGGGTGAATGGGAGCCGATAAAAATTCTCCGAGAGACCAAGGCCTATGTCCCGAATTCAATCCGACACACCTCTCTTCTAACCGCCAAAGCGACACACGCCAACAAGTGACGAGTTCACCCTAGGAACGGCTAGGAAAAGCTCTACGCAAAGCGGAAGCAAACGAAAGCAATCTCTTGAGTCAAACACAGCACAAAGCGAAAATGCCGATTTATCAAAGCGCTGGAAAAACTTTTCTCAAAAGACTTGCAAAATATATTTCTTCACTAAGCATGTAAAAGGTTAGACCCAAAAAGCGAGATCAAAAACTCATTATTTAAAATAACTAAGCATGCAGAGAGTCTATTATCGAATAGCAAGATCTGAACTAAGCAAACACTAATTTCGAAGCACAAGAGCTAAAGCACTAGCTAATCATATGACAAGAGAATAATTCTTGCTAGTGCAGTCAGTCAACAGGGACAAATGAGAGGCAATTAAATTGCTCTCGGCCAGCACATGAAGGAACTAGAAGCAAGCAAATTTTCCAACCAAAACAGCTAACAGAACATGCAAGACAGAAAGCAAGTAAAGTTATCGGCCATGACAAGCAGGAATTGATTAAATAAAGGAAGCTTCACTGTATCATGAAAGTGACATTCCAAAGCATGTGACAGGAATTAAAATCAAGCTTTGCTAGTGCTCTGAATCGAACTTGCAATACACTCTGCAAAACATAAACCTGCTCACCTATGCATGATGTGCTTGTTGACCAGTCGAGCTGCCTAACCTTGTGGGCAAAACATCGAGCAGCCTGCGTGCGGTGGATGGAGTTGCCGATGCCGAGCTCCTGCTGCTGCCTAGTCGATGTGCCTCTGATCCCCAACACACGAAGACAAAAATTACCTGCGCGCCTAGGCCCTTGGTCGCTGCCCCTGCTGTGCACACGCTCGCTGGCCGCCTGCTGCCTTCCTGCTGGTGCTGCACATGAGCTGCTTGTGCTGTGTGCGTGCTGGCTCTTGTTCTTCTTGCTTGCTGCAGCGCGCACTCCCAAAAGGCTCAAGGCCCCCTGCACCAGCGCCAAGAACAAACAGAGGGAAAACAAGAATTCCAGCAGAAAAACAAGATCACAGAGACAACGAATTGAATCGATTCAAAAGCCCGGAGGGCACTAGGAGGGAAGGGCCTCCTTTCCCATGAATCCGTGATACAAGCGCTCAAAATTCCATCTCCAAATCCTAACCCTAGAGGAAGAAAAGGGGAGGAGAAGAGGAACGGGAGAGGGGCAGGAAGGGGGTGACGGGAACTTCTGGACCTAACCCGTTGGCTGCCCTCCTCTCTCTATTTTATCCCCTCTAACTTTCTAGACTAAAGACTAAAATACCCCTAGACTTAACTAGACACTAGAAAGCCCGTAGGGGCAAAACCGGAAAAGATACATTGGACTCATCCGACGGCCGAGGTTCTTTCTTCGACTCGAAGCCTTCTCCGCGATGCCGCCATGTGGACGAAGATCCGTTCCGCGGTTTTGGAGGGTCCGCGAAACCCGGGTAGGTGGCCGGTTTTGAGAAAACCGCCAAAACTCCACGCGCGGGAAGATTCCCGCCTCCACGCCGTGGCCCTAGACGCCGTTCCCGCCTCGGCTTCCTGACGGCCCTAGACGCCGCCCGACGCCCGTCACCTCCTCGCCCGCAGCGAGGCCCTAGACGCCGTCGACGCCCGTCGCCTCTGTCAGTCCCGAGACCGACGCCCGTGCCTCCACGACTTGGCGTCTTCAACCGCCGTCAGCTTCCTTGGTTTTGTGGCGCAAACCAAGAAACCCGCCTTCTGTCGCCGCTTGCGCCCTCGATCCAGGAGTGGACGCCACGGCTGCCGCCCGGCCCGAGCTCCTCCACGGGAACTCTCCGTCGACACTTGACGCCCGTGTACCTGCAATCTAAAGACCAAGCGCACGATCACACCGCACGGTTGACAATTCACTCATCACAAGCAGGATAGAGTACTCTCGTTCCTCACAGTAGGGCCTGGTTAAAGACTTTAAGATCTCTGAATCCAAGACCGCCCAAACCTTTGGGTTTGGTAAATTTATCCCAAGCGATCCAATGTGTCTTCCTTTTGCAGCTCGACTCACCCCACCAAAATCTTCTTATGCTCCTTGTGAGCTCAGCCTGGACTGTTCCCGGTAACAGAAACACACTCATGATATATACTGGAATGGCCTGGGCCACCGATTTGATCAAAACCTCCTTCCCTGCAGATGACAGACATCTCTTAGACCATGCATTGCACCGTTTGGCTAGCCTCTCCTGGATTGGGCTAAATTTGTCCGCCTTCATCCTGCCTTCCGGTGTTGGTAAGCCCAAGTATTTCGCTTCAAATGTGCCTCTGTGGATATTCAGTTCACTCCTTACTGCAGTCATAACCACCTCAGCCTAATTCTTGTTGAACAGGACAGAACATTTATCAAAATTTATCAGCTGCCCAGTAGCCTTGCAATATCTCGAAAGTGCATCTTTTACTGCCCCGGTTTGCCGTTCATCAGCTTTGAAAAAGAGGAGACTGTCATCAGCAAACAGCAGGTGTGAAACAGCTGGTGCGCTGCGACATACTTTGAGTCCCTGTATCGTATCCGTCCTGATTTCTTGGTGCAAAACTTTTGATAATCCATCAGCCACAAAAAGAAATAAGTACGGCGATAGTGGATCGCCTTGGCGCAAACCACGCGTGGGTTGGATGGTGTTTTGCAGAACACCGTTGAAGCGGACTCTGTAACGGACAGTGGTCACGCACTCCATGATCCACTGTCTCCATTTGCGGTGAAAGCCTAGCTTCTCTATAGCAAGCTCTAGGTAACTCCAATCCACACGATCATACGCCTTGGCCAAATCCAGTTTAACTGCACAGAACTTACTGTTAACTGAGTTATCCTGCTGAATTGCATGGATACATTCAAAAGCTATCAATGCATTGTCCGTTATAAGCCTTCCTGGGATGAAAGCACTCTGATTCTCTGAAATCACAGCATCCAGCAGTGGCCTAAGTCGATTCACCAGACACTTGGAGACCACTTTATATAGGACGTTGCAAAGACTAATGGGCCTATAATCCTTGAGAGTTTCTGGATGTTGAACTTTCGGAATTAGCACAATTGCTGTATCGTTCACTCCCTCCGGCATTGTTCCTACTTCAAAGAAAACTCTGACAGCATGAATAATATCCTCCTTAAGGAGCCCCCAATTCCTCTGAAAAAATCTTGCCGGAAGACCGTCCGGGCCCGGTGTTTTCAGTGGCCCGATCTGGAAAAGGGCATTACTAATTTCTTCGTCCGTGAAAGGCTTGCATAAGTTATCATTCACATCATCCGTGATGCACTGATCGAACAACTGTGTAACCTCCTACAGCACAACAGCGGGGTCTTTCGTGTAAAGGTCAGAAAAATAATTATTGATCATACCTGCCATGCATCCCGTCTCCGACGTCCAAGTACCGTCCGCTTGTTTCAGCTGCCGTATCTTGTTTTTCCGAGCCCTCCTAGCCGCCCTTTGGTGGAAAAACTTTGTGTTCCGATCACCCTCCTTCAGCCACGAGACTCTTGATCTTTGTAGCCATAGCATCTCTTCCCTGTACAAGAGCTCATTCATAGAACGAATTGTCTCTCTTATATCTGTAGAGTCCATACCTGCGCCCTGCTGGCTCGCCAATTGCATTCTGAGCCTTTCCAACTCCTTGCGCACAGAGCCAAAATGGCAGGCGCTCCAGCTCTTTAGCGCAGAAAGCACACCATTCAGAGTTGAGTACACAACTCCCAGGTCACCATGCGTCGCTTCATTGCTCCATGCGTTCTGTACGCGCTCGTCTAGGGACGCATCCCTTTCCCACATAATTTCGTAGTAAGCTTGCTGTGCGCCCGCACTTCTCCCTTGTTCCTGCACGACACGCAACAACAGAGGACAGTGATCCGAACAAGGTGAAGTAAGATGGGTTACAGAAGCATAAAAAAAGCGATTCAGCCAGCTCTGCGTCGCTACTCCTCGATCAAGCCTGCACACATTATTTGGCCCAAAACCGATTGGTGCTTTGGTAAAAATCGGTTGATAAAAAATCAATAATAAAATACTCGAACCAAGGTTTAAGTAATCACTTATTATTGTTCCTTTTCAAAAATTAAAAATGAAAACATCTCATATGTAATTAATTAGTGGTTAGATTAATTAATAATGGCTTAAATGTTTTATTTGTTCTACAATCCGATAATTATACCCGCCTCTAGTGGTTTAATTAATGGTTAGATTAATCTGAAAACTTTTAGGAGCACGTGGAAGCATCACCCGCCACTAGAAATCAATTTACAAAGGTGGGTGACATCATCACCTGCCTAAAAAATGAGCCCTATTTTCATGAGCGAGTAATGACGTCACCCGTTCTAAAAATACTTTTCTAGGAACGAGTTAGATGCTACAGTAGCCCCGCTCCCTTTGTTGGAGTGGGTTACATTTTGATCGCCTCTAAAAAAACATTTCTTCAAATCGTTTTTGTAGTAGTAAAAATTGTTCTAAAATATATAAGAAGAAAGTTATTCTAAAATATATAAGAAGAAATAAAGAATATAAACACCCACTCAATTTTAATTAGTAGTGTTAGATAAAATATCTTTTTAAAAAAATTAGAGCTCCAATTTGCATTTCACACCGGGGCTCCAAATTCCTGGAGACGGCGTGCAGACGAAACGAACTCTGAAGTCTGAACCCAATCGGTGGGTGGGTGAGTGCAGAGGAAGCACGGACGCGGCGGCACCAGCAGAGCATGAGTGCTTGTTTCTTGTCCGCCGGCGCGCATGGTGAGCGAGGCCCTCTCGCGCACGCGAAATGATAGCGAGACGGTCACCAAGCAAACAACATAGCGCAACGTCATCAAGTCCAGAGACATGGATACCAGCAGTTAATCCAACCCAAGTCTCAATCCTTCTCACTAAGCTAGAAGACACGTTCTTGCCGTCCCAAAATCCATCCTTTCCACATGTTCATCATCATCAGACCGAGACTACTAGCACCGATCACCAGAGCAGCCGTCTGATCCTGGTGGCTGAAACAACCAACCAGTAACAACAGCATGAACACGGCGCTACCTTAGCTGTGCTACGGCCTACGGGGACCTAGTAAGTTTTTAGTTTTTCAGTCCTACACTCCTACTAGTAAAAGCACCATCTATATATAGTTTCGCATCACTGAACTCGAACACCGTCCAAAAGTCAGACACTGCGCATGCCGGATGCAGGGTTGTTGGGCTAGGCGGCAGGCGCAGGCGGCAGGCTCCAAGGCTTCGCCGGCTCCGGCAGTTCAGATGGTACCACTTCGTGCTGATCTTCGTTGTAGATCACCAGCTGGTGGTTGTTCTCCAGTGGAGCTGCCCAAGAGATGGGTTGCACTGAACCAAGAAACAGAACATGGGATCAGATGGCTGAGAATATCGAGATGCAATCGGTTGAATGTCGAAACACTAGTCCATGTCAGAAAGCCAATGTCCCAGGCACAACTGTAAATGAACAACCAATTGGATGTACCATATGGATGCAGTCGGAAAACAACTGTCCAGAAGCTATATCACATCAACCAATAGCACAGTAACAAGCCATCCGGCAAAGCGTTCGTTTATTTCTACATTTGGCAAATTTTGAGGTCATGAATTCAACAGATGGTTTCAAAGATATACCGTACTCATGCCCCAAGCAAAAAGGCAAACTAGAAAACATTGAATGTAGAATGTCCAATTTATGTAATATACAATATCACATTACCTTCTTCCAGTTGGAGAAGTTTACTTGATCCTGTACGCGTGAGACCACTTTGGCTTGTCTGGGAACGCTTTCTAACATAGTCCTTTTGTAATGGTGCAGGTATCTTGAATGAAAAATGAGATAACCCCACACCTTGTGCGACGTATTCTGGGTGCTGTGCGAGGTACCTGTCCAAGAATGGAATTCAAAGAACTAAGTATAAAAATGCTACCATTGATCAATAATTTTGGGAATAATTGTAGGCTGGTACATAGCCATTACTTGCATGTAGTCCACAATCTACATACATATAAAACTGGACATGAGCACTAATATGCTTAAGGGAAGAGGTTAAAATGAGAGTTGAGTAGTTGACCAAAAGGACTTGACATACTTCTCAACATCATTCGTTGATCTCAGTTGAACTCCAGTAGGGGACCTATAGTACCTGAAATCATGAATAAAACATCAATAAGAACTCTACCATATTTATTCAAAATGTCACATATATTTATGGGTTACTGATCATAGGAACACAAATTATGCAGCAGGGTACATAAGTTACCTCTTTCCAGTATCTCCATCCCCAACACAAATCTTCAACATTAGTGATGGGGGAAGAAAAATGGTGTACAAAAATGACAATGCTAGAACATCATAAACATGATAGTAACATGAATCTGGGTGAGGATTTGACTGCAGTAAACAACATCAGCTGCTGGTATAAATATATTGATTGAAGGGGAACTGTTTTGTGTGATATTAACTAGTACAATACAAATTATTCCCGTTTCCTTTAAGCAATTAAAACTTAGTTTTTTATTTATTTGTTTGTTGCCATGGACTGGGAACTTAGATCATAGATCATATGTCAGCCAGGGGAAATACAACAGACAGCACAAGTATGCATATGAGTTCACAAGATCCTGGGAAGTAAGTAATAACTATGATACCATTTGTTCAGAAATAAGCGGTCAAACTAGAAACCATTTAACTAGGTTCGGAGAGAAAAATGTTACTCACACATCAGCAAATCTTGTGCTTCCTTCGCCTCTTATCTTAATTAACCTTTCCCATCCTTGAGGAGCCTGTGCAATGTCAGGTTTATCAATTGCCCAAAGCATGCTGCCATCCTGAGATACATCTGATGGATCATTGCATGTCACATCAGGCTTCCACTCACGGGCTTTTTCACAGACAAAAGGATCTTCTCGAATTCGCTCTCGAATTTCTTCATACTTCTCTTTTGTTGAGATAAGTCTCCATTTCTGGCATTTAGCACATTGAGCAGCAAAGGCTCCAATCTTCACTGATGCACGCTTTGATATATTTGATGGCTTCGATGGTTCAAGTGACCAATGGTTTCCACTCTGCACATCTTGTCCCCTATCACTTTTGTCATTCTTATAAATGACTATTTGATGCAATGCATCGTCACACTGGTCACCATCTTTATCAGATGTCTTTTGTCTCTTCCAAGATGGTGGAGGACCGATCACGGAATTTTCCTGGTTTGACTCCATATTTCTTAGGGACCTATTGAAGTGATAGTAAAAAAATAATGTTAGAAGCTAAAATCTAGCTCGAAAAGACAATGAGTAGATATGCATAACATATGCAGTTCAACTATAGCATTAGCCAAGATCTAACATATTGTAACCGTTGCACAAAATAATGTCTGAGCCTAGTAGGTCCAATGTCAGTATGATGCTATAGCCTCCCATGGAAATTACAGCAATATAAAGCATTTGGCTTTGGAATTTGGAGAAAGGATCCAGAGAAAACAGAATTTACAGAAGGGATACTTTCAAACTGGGGTTGACAAGTCTGCAAGTCTAAAAGATCCCTAAGGAACATAGATTTGATGCAAGCGGAAAAGTGACCAAATATATCCTGTTGTAGATACACAGTAGTGCAGCTGAAAAATACAGAAGGGAAACAAAACAACATAACTGACATACAAAGCGGATTACCTAAAAAACCCTCATTCATTGTAAATCTTAGACTTAACATATCTAGATTCTAGAATACTGGAATCTATGTTCACAAATATCAAAACTATAATTTACAATCAAACAGTCACCAAAAGAACAACCATTCCAAGTTGGCAACAGACTCCTACAGAGCACTTTACATAAGGCCACTGCTAATAAGTTCTCTATGATGTGATAAAGGAAGCATTTGCTTAAACACATGATTAACTAGTATTTTCACATCCTTTTCATTATGGCAGTATAAGGTTAGTTAATATACTGTAGAGATACCCAACATCTACAACTAACTAGAGGCAGTGTAACATCCTAAGATCTGTAGGCTAGATACTAGGAATCATTAGAAGCTGATGCCTCCTTAGTAATGGCAGGGCCTAACCAGTCAGGTTCACCAAGTTCCTTTTCTCCAAACAAGGTATTTCTTGAATCAAAATGGAAATTTGTATGTCAGGTTTCACTATGGTATGGCATAAATTCTGAGCATTTAACAACTGAACTAACTAGCACAACATAATTATGAAGATTCCTCAGCTTGACTCCAAGATATCACTAGAAATAAAAATATTTATGAAGATGGTCCCTCATTAGTAAGATTAGGAATTACCAATCTGATCCAGTTACAATAAGGTCCGCCATAATTTCCTAACATTTAATAAGTACACTAAGTAGAGCTAGTGCAGCACATAACAATAACCCTAGGTTAGATATAATCCATCATTAGCAATAGAAACACAGCATTTTTTAGGGTCCTTTTTTTTTTAGGGTCAGAAACACAGCATTAAGTTGCCAAAGCTATGTCAGCATTCCAATAACATTAAATTAAAGAGAAACGTTAAGAAGCTAACATTTCTTGTTTTCTTGCAAGCTTGTGAGCCACTTTCTTAGACTTGAACTTGTATGAATGTGTTTCAGAATTTTCAGACACAAAACATGTCCATTAGCTATGTGCAAAATGGAAGGGCGAACTATAAATGTTTAGACCACAGACCTTTTGTTCATCCTTTTCTGTAAAAGGTGACACATGTGATTTTACCTTAGTCGGGAAATAAAACCAGCATTTCAATACCAAGGAAAAAATCTAGATACCCTCCCCCCTATCGGCAGTCAACTACTTAACCCTCCAACCTATAAAACTGGGTATTCCACCAAATTTTTATTTTTTTAGACAGTGGTTTTGCCTTTTTCTTTTTTATTTATTTTGGATGAATCATCGAAAAATCATAATAAATCATAGAAAAATCATAAAATAGAAATCCCCATTTTGTTGGACTCTACATGAGTAGATCTACACAGTAAACATATAATATAGTATGTTGTAGTACAAAATTTTTGTTGTAGATTTTGATCTATTCTTTTCTATAATTAACTTGAATAATTCATAATTATAGTTTTTATGGTCCAATTGCAGTGAAATTTTTATGGTAGCCTAACTATTGTATGCTTGAACAATAGTAAAAATTTTGTACTTATCGGATCATATATAACTTAGCTATAGATTTAACAAGCATAAACCCTAAATAAATCTATAACTATATAATCCATGATCCAATGAGTATGAAATGTTTACTACAGTTCAAGCATACAATAATTAGGTCACCATAAAAATTTCACCACAATCAAACTATAGAAACTGCAGTTATGAATTATTCCAATTAATTATAGAAAAGAATATAAAAATCTATAGCAAAAAAATTGTATTAAAACATATCATATTATATGTTCACTATGTAGTTCTGCTCATGTGGAGTCCAACAAAATTGTATTTACATTTTATGATTTTTCTATGATTTACTATGATTTTTTGATGATTCATTCGAAATAAATAAAAAGGAACCACCGTACAAAACCTCTTGAGGGTTATTTGTCCCGTTTTTGAAAGGTTAGGGTGTGGAATACCTAGTTTTATAGGTTGAGAGGTTAAGTAGCCGACTGCCGATAGGTGGGGGTTTACGTAGAATTTTCCCAATACCAATAACACATGCCCCTGGTATTCAAACAGTAGAGTGCTAATCAAACCAACATCACAAATCATGATCCCCTGGTATTCAAACAGTAGAGTGCTAATCAAACCAACATCACAAATCATGATCCCCCACCCTGAAGCGCACACACTTCTATTTTGTATTTTCACTTCTTTCAGGCTTGCAAGACACGCCAAGCAAAATTATTTGGCCTTCTAGTTAGCAGGGGAAGCAACTCTCTCATTCCTTCGTCTGGAAGGTAGAAACTAGAAACAACACAGGCGCATAATAACGCAGCACAAACTCTATCTAAAATTCGAAACAATACGATGCTAATACGAAAATCCATCAGGACCGGAATTCAACAAACCCCAAAAAGAAAACCCGGGCAAAATGCGGTGTGTGTGAGTAGAGTACCGCAAATAAAACCACAATGATCAACACAGAGACGAGGAGGAGCGAGCAGAGCGTATACTTGTATCGCTCCCAGTAGCGGCTGCGGGGCGGCCAGATGGGCTGGTCGTCCTCCACGGGAGCCTCCGAAGACGGGGTGAAATGCGGTGGTGACGACGGCTCGCCGCGGCGGGCGTCGCAGGCGGCGTCGAGCCGCCGGAAGAGCTCCGCCCGGCGGGGGTCGCGTCGAGCCATGGTGTCCAGCGGGCGGCGCAGCGCGCGCGGGAGCTCCTCGACGTACTTCCGGCTTGCTCGCGGACGCCGCCGCGTCCGCCTTGGTGACCTCGAACGCGCCAACGCGCGCGCCGTGCAGTAAAGAGGAGGGTACCGAGCGGCCAAGCTGGTGAGTGGTGACCGTGCAGTAAAGCCGAGTGTGTTGAGTGATGACTGAAAAATTGAAAAATTTCTAGTGAAAGTTTTATAGAGAGGCTAGAGTTATGGTTCGGACCTACAACTCAGGAGGTTCTGGACTCCTCCAAAAAAAACCATGATCATGATTTTCTTTTATAAAAATTAAAATATGTATTTAACAAACTTTACGAAGCAGTAGAATTAATTAAATTGTAAAATTCGGAGCCGTGAATCTTACGGATCATGACACGCTACCCACTGCACTAGAAGATTTGTTTATCTCTAGCGAAGAGTGCAGGGTCCTATATTATCTTCGAAGTTTGGTATGTCAGTCATTTTGATCAGTAATTGATAAAAAAAATAATTAGCAAGGAACAAAGAACTTATCGGTAGGATTCTGAATAGTTCCATAAAAGGAGTATCTGTCGAACTGTTCGGTACGTAAATAGAGCCATCGGCTATAGAACAGATTCATGGATAGCAGCTGGAATTAAGAGCAAATCTAAGTGTAAAGAAACATATCTAGCTTATTAAGTCAACTTATCATCACCATCAGTTGGACTTAACCGAGATAGTGCAAATAGCTAGGGCGATAAATCAAATAAAATTTGCCAACGAATCTAATTACTATAAGATTTACTTTTAACTCGCATCTGTGATGATTAAGATAGCCGATTGACCACACAAGTTATAGTAGATAGAACCAAACTAATAAGATTTAACTCAACAATAATATTCAAATAGGACTCTAATTGAGACAATTTGAGATAGTGAGATCAAATTAAACGAACCAGCTAATAAAATTAACTATAACATGATACCAGACTTGACTAATTTAATGATTAGACGAGAATAACAATAACTATCATCTATTAAGATACTGCAACAAAATTGTTAGAAGAAGCTGATAGATCTATGATCGTCAGATAAATTGTAAAATCTAATGACTACGCATAAGAGATCGAATGATGCAGTCTTATAGCAATTAACATAAATCGATAACTTGTGAACTCAACTAAAATAAACAAGATGTTGAAGCAATGGCAGCCTTGCTTGAGTTAAAAGAGATAGGATAACTTGGTAGATTAACTAAACGAAATTACAGCGATGCATCCTTTATTAAAGCTTAAACAATCCGTCGCTAGATAAAATTCGATAAATATTGAATAAATCTAAATGAAGTAACAACGATATGCACGTAAACTAAAACTAAATTTACTCGGTAAACGAATACTTACCAGCAAATCAAGTCGTTCGAATGTGAGATGTCTTTGATCGGCTCGAAAGAACTCGCAGAAAGGAAAATAGTGAAGTCGCTGACGAGAAAGTAAATTGCAAGGAAATTATAAATGTTTGTTTGATTGGATGTGTATCAACCTTTTCCAGATTTCGTGCATTTGATATTTATACTCCTAAACTAACCAAATCCTAGCCGAATACGGCAGATACAAGATTTAAAAGAAAAAAACTTTCTAAACAAAAATAATTCAAACCGAATCACGACTCTACCTGAACCTGAACAAACCCGGCCTTTTCGTCGTTCAACCGATCTCCATATCAGATCCATCATTGCTTTCCAAATCGGCAGTTCATTCCTTTCCAATGCTCAATTTGACACGTGTCAAAAAAATGGTGTCAACAATAGTAGTATATGAGCGTGAATTAAAATGTTCCGAATCTCTAAATACGATTCTTGCACCAAACCGGGCGAAACCATCGTGCCACGTCGCCCGCTAATCCTCTAGCCGTTGGATCTCGTGAAGTCGTAATATCAACCGTTCGATCCGGGTGGGCGCTGTCCTCACGCCCGTTAACCCACGGATCCGCGGCGCTCACGAATCGTTGCGAACCCACTCAGCCGTCTCCGCTGGCCTCTCCGCCTGCCTCGCCGCCCGCCGCCCTTCCCCAACCGCGCCGCCTGCGCCTCCCTCCGCTTGCAACAACCGCCGTTGTCCTCCCTGCCAGGCAACCCACCGATGTCATCTTCCTGGCGCCGACTCCTTTCCCGCGGTGGCCACTAGCCCGCGCGAGGCCAGGCCGAGGCTAGTAGCGGCGCCCGCGAACCAGCGGAGGGCAGGTCCAGGCGATGCGGCCACCGCCGCCGCCGCCTCCATCGTTTGCTCCTCCCTCGACAACTCCTCTGCCGGCGTTGCCTCGGCCTCGACCTCGTCATCAGCCTCGTCCGAGCCGACGCCCAGGCGATGCCACCTAATCCTCAAGTGATGGGCGCGCGCGTGCACCATCCTCGAAGACCACGGCGGCGGCGGCGGCGCGCGGCGGCGGCTCGCTCTGGGAGGCGCTCCCCGCCATCGCTGTCGTCGGTGGGCAGGTACGTGCTGCCGCAGCCTTCTACCTCTGCATACAGATCCACTCATCCCCTCCCTAGATCTAGCCAGCGCGCTCGCTCACTATTTGTTTGCCTTTTTTTAACATGACTCCAGAGTTCCGGGAAGTCATTGGTGCTCGAGAGCATAGTGGGGAGGGACTTCCTGCCTCGTGGATCTGGTAATGTTGTGGCTGGATCGCGTGCGTGCTCTTTCATTTCAATCTAATGCTCCGCAGGAGGACGGCGGGAGAGATGAGTAGCACAACGGCAGCCTCGACATCCAATCGCTCCACCTCCACCATGGCTCCTGCGGAGAGGAAAGCGACGGAAAAGAGCAACATGGCCACCGCCTCTATCGATGGAGACGACTGCATAGGTGCGCCTCTATCCACACTCAGACTGAATCAGCTCTGATTTATGTTTATTTGTGAGCTATGTCCGCACCATGATCAGATAGCGGCAGCAGGGCTGTATGGTTCCACAATTCCATCTCCGTGCTCATGGCTATCAGGAGCCTCTCAACCCCGAAATCCAATCAGCTGTGAGAGCTAGCAACCCTCTTTCCTACCCTTCGCTTTGCTGTCAAATGTCGTATTCTGTCTTTGGTACTGGCTAATTGTCATGGTTATCCTGCTACTACTGAGAGATCATTGATTTGCTACCAATTTTATTTTCACCCATCCCTGTTTCTTAATACCTTGATCTGCGCTACCGGGAGTAGTTTCAACTACTTTGCTTGTTGTTCAGCAAAATAATCTACGTTCTAGAGTAATATGTTGGGATCAGGGGATCCGATCAACAAGAACTCAAGACTGGAACGAGAATAACAGGACTAGAGTGATTAACTGGTTAGCGATAATGATTCCACTTCCTCCAAATAGTTAAATCCCATGCTATTTATAGCCTTGGGGGGATGAGCCTGATTACATCAAGTGCCCATTACAGCTGTTACAACCTAATCTCTAAATACTATTCCTGCATCAAATCTGTTAGCGGGATCACGCCTGCAACGAGGGCGCCTGCCCTGTGCATCGGTGATGGGTTCAATCGTCTCGCACATTTACATACTGCATCTACCACGGTATTGACACCTATGATGACTGACACATACAAGCTTTCTCGCTAAGGACGCATGGACAATCAATATACGTCCATGACGGGCCTTTCGGGGGCGCCAACGGAGCATTCTGAGCACATAGTGTTAAAACTGAGTGTGCAATGGGCTAGGAGTTAGGACCGTTCAGTCTTGTTGAATGGAATTCTGGAAACTTTTCTGTGCTAGCAAAATCGCAGGAATCCTCCCATATAACCAGATAAGCATGTGTTAGATCTTTGTTGTCGCTGAAGTTTCCTGTGGTCCACCCATTGATTGGCTTCTAAACCTTGCCAAATGCCAGGTTTACGACTATATGACTTTCATGCATTCCAGTTCAATACAGTAGAACTGCTTTTGCATTTAAGCCGATTTCAGCTTTCTGAAGTGTGATGACCTGCTTGCGCATATACCTTTTCCTTGTTGAAATTATAGCTTCCTTGTTCCTGCATATTATTTCCTTGTTAAACCTGCCTTGCCTAAAACTTCAGCTTCTTGTTGCAAGTATCTTTAGCCTGCGAGTCTCCGGACGACTGCTTCCCGGTTGGAGAAGGTGATTGCTGGTCAGAAGAACTGAAGAAGCTCAAGTTCGCCTGGTAGTCTTGGGTCGTTGAAAATTGACCCTTCGCTTTGGCCCTTCAGCTGGTTGGCTTCGCTCGATGTCACACGCTGGTTGGCCTTCGCCCGGCAACCACCCCCAACATAGTACTATCATTAGCCGTTGACAAAGAACTATTGTTTTGCACTATATACATTACCATCAATAATAATAATTTCTCAAGGAATTGTAGACTATGAGAGGACTTGCATACATACAATCTTTTTGACTAAATGTTTCTCAGGGCTTTTAAAACAAAGTTACCCTGAGTTTGGTTTCCATGGGGACTTGCCTCAAGGAGACATGCCTACTCAGATGCCTCTGCACTACAAAAGCACAGTGCCTTTCCTAAAATACTCGACAGGTACACATTTCTCACAAGTAGTTTTCTTTTTTACCTAAGCCTTTTTAGCTTTCCTCACACAACTCAAATGTCTGTCAACTGCGGGAATTGCATAGAGCAAGTATTATAATGTGTACTGTCAAAGCCATAAAAGAAATGTGTACTGCAGGTATTATAATGATCTGGTTTTGAAGCCTTTTAACATACATGCCATGACTGTCATTGAAAATGAATACGCTCCTATGATTATTATCTGAACTACATAGTCCACAGTAGATTCCAAAACTAGACCCTTGACATGCATGACATGAACATGAATTACATGACTTTAAAGGTTTGACCAAGTTAGAGAACACCATAATACACTGCTCATATGCATAGTACTAAGTTACTACACTGGACCTCTTTTGATCAAAGTTACTGCATGGTTGAGCTTCTGGACATTCTATGCATGAACTGTGAGCATATAGCTTTCACCATACATAAGAAAAGCTACATAATAATTGTCTTTCATAAGAAATGGGAATATGCCAATTTTCACATCAAAAGGATATGCCTGTGGTTGCATTACTCCATAATAATTTCCTAATCAACATGCTTAAAGCAGATTATACGGAATTCATAGAGCAAAAGCTGGATCTTATGTCTACTGTCCTTTTTTTTCTTTCCCTCACAAGGTACTCCAGAGGTTTGCAGATACTGCAATTCAAGCAAAACTAGTATTAAACTTCGTCTTCTCAAGAGCTCTGCATTAGGTCAATCTGCATAAAGGAAACTTTCTGTTATACTCACATATACACATACCACATGAAGCTGCCAAATTAGATAGTAGAGATATAATACAAACATAATGGATACATCCAAAGATTTTGAGCTAAGCAGCTCGGCCTTTCTCAAGAGTTGACAACTTTAATTTAGCCTTCAGTGACATGCTACATCATGCTAAGTAGTATTTCTTTGGTATTCCACACATAGAGGATTTCAGCCATATTTTATGGCAGGTCAAGGAAAAAGAAAAAACATCTTCGTTCCCCTCAATTAAGCTCCAGACCAGCTTGTGATTGGTGCGTGAAAACATTAAATAAGTAAATGCACCGAGAGTGGATTTAGTAGCTATTCGGGATTTTTTCGACAATTTACAGCATGTGGCCTGCAACACTCCTACGAGAAAACAGGAGATCCATAACCATAGCTTCTGTTCGTTTTGTTTACAAAAAGAGTTTTACTCCACCGGAAAGATCAAGTATATAAACAGCAATGGGCTCCAAACCCCTAATTAACTACACTACGCTATAGACATGTTTATGTCAAGCAAAAATGGTGCCTGACAAGGAGACATCTAGATGGCCAACCAGGAAGATTGAGTTAAAAAAAAACAGCGACCCAATAAATGTACTCGACGGCTCGTCAACTGGTCACATGCGGCAACGCCGCATCCATTTCTAGTCATAACTATTCTCCATGATCCAAAGTTTACATAAGATCTGCTTTATTCACCACGATCCAAATATTTACATAAGCTATCACATTTCAGATTGCGATTATCGTCCGTGATCGAAATATTTGCATAAAACTTCTACCACGGATCGTGGTTGTTCTATTATTCTATACAATTCAAATTTTGACATAATAACCTGTATTTTCGACCATGTTTTTTTCAAATTAACGTCTCGTTTCAGATGTCCGTGGGACGTGGCCCCATTCCCTTCCGACGCCGCCGACGGACTGGACACCCAGCCAGTGGTGTGTAAGCAGAAAGCCGGTCGCACCGTCGCCTCCTCTCTTCCTCTCTCTGTTGCACCTCCCGTCCCGCGCGCGCGTTCACCGCCAACGGCCGCCGCCTGCTCGACGAAATGCCCAGAGCGACGCCGTTGCGCGTGGGACGTTGGCTTTGCAGGTGGCCGCGCCCAGCCGCCCACTCCGGGTGAATGTATTCTGGCGGTGCCGGCCCGGGAAGGCACATGCTCTGCCTTAGGATCTTGTTCTCGAGATTCGTGCGGATGCCTCACTGCTTGCCTCGGACTCCATTTGTTGCCCCGCGTCTCAGGCAGAAATCACTGGCCGTGGCCCCCACATGTCAGGTGTTTCCTCTAATATATTGTCTGAACCCTGAGACCAGAAATATTCACTGTGGGTTCCATGTATCACAAGCAATATGTAATAAGCACTACCAACAAATCTAATATATTGTACTTACATGGCACTGGCATTGAAATTCTTGCATTGTTTTGCCATATTTGTCTCCTTTCTTTGTTCCAAAGCCGACCTCCCAAGAGTACATGTTGTAGAACTCTTGTGTTTCACTCACACAATCAAATGTCATTCCAGGTGTGGGCTCGAATATAAATCTACCCTTTCTGTTAGATGCATTCCGTAGCGCCTTCTCAATTGCACCCATTAAGCTTCGTGTGCACCCATCCGGTGCATCTTTAGGTAGCTTCTTTCTGTGAAAAAATTGTACATGAACTTCTTAAGACTTTATTGCTGCTGTATACTATAAACTTTTGCCAAATAAGCAAGCATACTGATAAAATGTGACGACTACATAAATAGTTGGTGATGCCTAAAATGGTCAGAACCAGTTCATGTACAGAATTGTTGTCTGATACGCTATTGCTTTCATTAATCCAGCAGTCAATAGTCTTTAATGTTTCTGTTTCCGTGCACTAATGGGTTAACAAAAAGTCAGAGCACTTAAGTTCTCGTTGGTTCCACATCTTTGGTTTAAAAGAAGAGGTTATCCTTGCTGTATAGATTTACAATTCAGGCTGTAAAAATTAACCATTCCATGGCACACTAGTATTATACAATAGTAAAGCTGGCAATAAAGGCATACCCCTTAGGCCATGGTTGAACTTCATTTTCAGAAGATAAAATTGTTAGATTAAATGAATCATTGCCTTCTCGATCCATCGCAACGCCAGCCGGCACAGATTCAACCTGCCTTGCACCAAAATCTGATGATTCAGTTCCTCTAGAGTTCCTGGTAGAAGTTGCTAATGCACGTTAACACCGTCTCAGCCAAAAAACAAAAGGCATACAAATTTTGGTAAAGCTACAAGTTCAGATTAGTTTCCATTGCATGCTAACAATTCCTTTAAAGTTTCTGCCACTAGTTACTTATGCAGTTCCTTTAAGATTTGGTAAATTCAAACCACCAATGCCCAGAACCATTTCAATCTCAGTAAAACTGCCTGAAACAATTTTGTGTTTATTAAATCAATAATCATCATTGGTAAGTTCTACCTTGCAATTATGGGGGGACCAAACACACAGAACATTTAGCTTATATTTGGTACCACATCTTTGTTTAAATAAATGAACTTTTTCCTTCATCTATAGATTGACGATTACTGCAGCAATATTTAGCATTATCCTATCTTTCATTTACCATTTAAGAATACACTATCATTATACTAGATTATATGTGGCAGTAAAGGTCTACCACTTATGCCATTACAACTGTTTACAGTCAAAGCACACTAAAACAGGATCTGGGAACACAACAGCCTTTCAAATGTTGGTCACGCTATAAGATTATGATAATTTCCAAAGGAGGCAAACAATTCCTTCAAAGTTTCTGCTACTTCCTAGCAGGAAAAGAAATCCGAAACAAATTAATCTTACAGAAGATGAAACCAAAAAGAGGTAAACACCTGAAGCTTGTTTCGAACTCGCAATGGGATGATGATGCTGAACCGCATTGCTCTGCCACTTCCTAGCCTGATCTTGGTCCTCTCTCCCATTCATTTTAGCTGATCTACAACTTCCGGAAAAAGCGGATCTAGGAACCGCACGGGTTGGCCATTGTAGAGCTCGTGAGGAGGAAGAACTAGCCCATCTCAGCACACCATAAAGAACAAATACGAATCCAATGCCTGCAAGTGGTCCCAAGGAATCTTGCCTAAAAACGTGCCTCGTCCAACTCATACAAACTTGCCTACCCAACCATGGCGGGGCAGAAACAAGCTGTGGCGCCTGCCAAAGTTGGGACCAACTAATGACAGGGAATCTTTGTGCACGAATCCAGTAGCTCGATCAGCGGTTGAGAGTTTGCCTGCCCGGGCCGGCACATTTGGGAAAACCACTCTCGCCCACTCCAGGCCTGTCCTTCTGAACCTCCATTCCTCATCCATTTCCACATGCACAACAGGCGGAACAGAGTGTCCCCAAATCCGCCGCTGAATTATCAAGTCTCCGACCGAGCAGAGGACAGGGATTTGTGAGCAGAAATCAAGCATCATCACTCATCACGCACAAATCAGGATCGGCAGCAGAGCAAGCAATCGGCGAAGGACGAACGACTCTGGGCTGTGTTTGATTTGTACTGAAAAAAATTTCACGAAAACTTTTTACACCTTTAACCATTAATTTAGAGTATTAAATAAAATATAATCAACTACAAAATCACCTACAGAACCCCTAGTAAATTCACGAGACCAATGGCCATTAACCGTACGATTAGAAGATAGTTACTGTTGCATTACTGTCATTAGATTTGTCTCGAAAAATTACACCAATCCATTAAAAAATTTCACAAATAAACTTCATTTAATACTCAATACATGCATTCTCAACCAAGGGTGTGTTTAGATCCAAAATTTTGCAAAAACCTGTAAATGCCAAAAGTTGGATGTAAAACTTTACATCTTTTTGTGTTTACAGGCGTTTAGTTGGATGGCTCATTTTGCATTCTAGTCTACAGTACGATGTCAATAAATGCTTCATCATAAGTGCTGCATGGCTGCATGCGGGCACTGCATGCGACGCATGCTGGTGCCCCTGACCACTGTGTGTCTGTGTGTTCAAACTTGAACTTGAACTAAACACCGCCAGGGGCAGCTTCAACTTGAACAGAAACGAGACACAAATACACATACATGACAAAACGCCTACCTGAACAGTAGATACTCTCAAAAATTACAAGTCCTCACAAATTACAACAGAAACTAAAAGTCCCGTTACATAAACACAGCTCAACCTCGAATCAACATATCAAGCGCAACTGAATCACGAAACGCATTCATGTGAGCACATTCCAAATAACTTGGGGCAGGCTCGCATTCAGGCTGATCTTCATATGCTTCATCAGGCACATAGTTCTCATCACGATCACAACGCCTAAAATCTTTATCCCTTAACCCAGTCCGCCTGATAAAATTATGTAGAGCCATGCACGCAACAATAATATGTGTTTGTGTTTGTGTCGGATAACAGGGTATTTTGGTCAGTATGCGCCACTTTTGTTTTAACACTCCAAAGGATCTTTCTATGACATTTCTAAGAGACGAATGTGCATAGTTGAATATCTCCTCTTTACCTTGTGGTTCGTTGGCGTTTTGAAACTCTTGGAGATGGTACTTGCTCCCCTTGTACGGAGCCAGGTAACCCGGTCGGTTTGGGTACCCCAAGTCCACCAGATAGTACTTGCCTGCAGCACCAAAGACCTGTAAGCGTCAACAGATTGCAGTTAGAAGTCGAAATGGAACTTCATGTTACAAGTGTACCTAGAGGGGGATGGGGAAATGCATTGCTGTACTTATTCATTGCATCATCAAAAACCCTCATATCATGTACTGACCCAGGCCATCCAGCAAGAACAAATGTAAACATCATGTCAAAGTCACAGACTGCCATCACATTTTGGGTTGTGATGCTCTTACGACACATGTACTGGACCAAAAGGTTTTGGGACACCACAACAGGTATGTGAGTGCCATCTATTGCTCCAATACAATCTTTGAAGAAGGGATCAAACCTACGGTGCATCAATCTGGGGTGCCTAGTTCTGAACTCTGGGTCTCTGGGTTTAATGATGTCAGCAGCAAGTTTGAGTACAGACTTCAAAACTTTATAAAACATGTTGTGTACTGTACCCATGGATCTTTCAAATCTGTCCTCGGTTTGCCTTACAGACTGTGGAGCTCCAACCATCCAAAGAAACATCCCTAAAGCCTCTATTGAGGTCGACTTTGCACTAGATTTCAAACCATAGTTTTCTACCAAAAGATCATGCAGCCGATGGAAAAGTGTTGGGGTCATTCTAAACATGTTGTAGCATTTCTACCTATTCAAAAGTTTCCTCTCTACCCATTCGAGACCACTCATGCCTTCAGGTACTTTCCTATACTCAGATCTAGAGCAGTACGTGTCAATATGCAAAGCGAGCTGAAACGTACCGTAAGTGAAACCCATGTCTGCAGAATCATCCATGAATTGTGTCAGCATAAAGTTGTCAAACTCCTCATCAGAATCAGCAGCTTCATTTCCCATGTCTGAAGCATGAACCCCGTCCTGTAATAAAGAAACATTGGCAAATAATCAGTATACAAGATAAAGATAAAGAACACATGAAGTGCTGCAATGTCAGGATAAAGAACACATCGTCCACATAAATAACATCGACATAAACAGCATTAAAATACTCGCCATGCACATAAAACCGACCACATAAACAACATCCACATAAATATCACGGAATAGACAAGTGTCATGGAAATTACTTGTTCAAGTCAACTCACATACGCCACGTACTTGAAAACACAGACAGACCACACATTGGTTAACACACTAACAGCACTAACTGAACTAATATTAGCTGCAATGCAAGGATAGAAGGGTCTAGTCAACGACCCTAGAGTAGTGCTCAATAAGAGCCTTCCTTCCAGGGGGGAGGGAGCGCGGGAAAAAGTAAGCTGCAGCCTTGTCCTTTGCAATTTTCAGCACACCAACCCACAGCTGCGCATTGTTGTCGGTGACACCACAATCCCTGGCCGCATCCATGACGTTGTCAAGAAGTTTCTCCATCTTTGATTCCTCGGCCTGCTTCTCTTCTTGCCTTTGGGAGATGAAGCCCTCCATGGCTGCATTCCTGTGTTTGTATGTCGTTGTGCAGCCAGCTGCATTTGGGACACCATGGCTCTGACTGCTGGGCTCTTCATCTTCTTGTTGGAGCTGCTTGCAGTACTGCGTAGGCTTTGGGAGCTGTTGCTGGTCCTCTTGCTTCCAATGCTGTGGGGGGTCTGCAGGTCATGATCTTCTTCTGAATCTTCTTCTTCATCACTTGGGATTTCGTCCAGGGGGTTCTCATCTCCAGGAATATAGGAAGTGGAACCATCAACTGCAACACCCATGAACATGCGGTCCAATTCATCTAGATAAATATGCCAACCGGTCTGCAGTTTTTCCACTCAGGATGCCCCTGCAATATACAAATAGCATCATCAGTGTCAAATCAGTAGTATGCATACATGGAGGCTATGACACTTGAATGAATGGATTGCATACAAGACGTACCATTGTGTTAGATTTCCACCAAGCTTCCATAGCAACAACAGAACCATCTGGTCGACGGCCAAGCCCTGAATCAGTCCGCAGTTGCTGTATGAACTGCCACAAACCCTTGAGCTGCCTAAATTTGTTCCCAAACTGCTCTCTATAATGCATAAAGCCAGTGGCTGCATAGAATCTGGATTTGATCTCTTTCCACCCAGACTTGTTCATCACACCCTTCACGCAGTTTCCCTTATCGATTTGGCTGCAGTAAATACGGCAAAAGACAAGGGTATGTTTTGGAGTCCAGACTGCCCTGTTGGTGTCGGCCTAAACGAAGCGTAACATGAGCACGGAATGTACGAAGTGACGCACAAGGTAATGCAGTCAACAATCCGGACTAATGATACACCATGAAGATCTAGAACAGAACCGACATTCTGAAGACAAGGGGGAACTTACCTGTACGGCACGACGACGACGACGGGCACCGCCTATGGTGGCTTGGTCGGCTGCCGCCGTTTCAGGTCCAGCCGGAGGACACCTTGCAGCCAGGTCTGCGCGCCCAAAGGGTGCAGACCGGCCACCTTGTGCAGACGCAGGTGCAGTGCCTCCACCGATGCCAGATCTGCGGCCACCGGCGGCCGTGGTTCGGCCTCCTCCTCGACCACTGCGTGGCCCGCGCAGGCCGAGGGTTCGGTTCTGGCCCCGTGGAGGAACGCGAATAGGAGGAGGCAGGTCACTTCCTTGGACTTCATCGCCTCGGAGGAGGTCTTGCACCTCCGACCACCCGTGCTCGGAGTTGAGGTCGAGACCGTCGAAGTCGAGGCGGCTCGGGCGTAGGCTGCTAGATCCGGTGTTGGAGTACGTGCCGGCCGTGAAGCCGTCGTACCCACCTTGTGCTGAGGACTCCGACCCCATGGACAGGAAGTCCCTGGTTCCAACGCCGGCGCCGAAAAGGTCGTCGTTGCCGTAGCCTTCAGCGTCGTAGTCGTCCCCCTCGCCGTACCCGCCGGCGTTGTAGTCGTCCATGACCGCCGAGGTGCGCAGGTGCTCGATTCAATTGCGCAGGGGCTAGATCTGCAGGCGGGGGTGCTGGATCTTGGCTGCGGCGGCGGGGGAGGGGTGGACGGCAGCGCGGCCGCGAGGGAGGGGGCGGGGGGTGGTGAGGGGAGTGGGGAGCGGGGGAAGCTAGGGTTCGGAGTCGCCCGTGTTGTGGCCGAATGGGGCGGGCCGCGGGGAGGGGTGGGGGTAGGTAGGCAGCCAGCGGCGGCCGAGCAGGCCTCCGATCGCAAAAAAAAAAATGAACCAACCTGTTTAGATGCGTAAAGGCGTAAACGCTGTTTTTGCAAAAAAAAAATTGCCTTTACGCCACGATCTAAACACGGCCCAAACATGCCCCTGGCTTCATCTTTCTTACACATGGACGGAAAAAAAAATACAGGCCATCCGAATATGGTAAGGTACAAAACCTAGGCTGATCCTATCTCTGCACGAACCCCCATGCAGGGGCGGAGACAGGGGGCGGGCAGGGCCTGGCCCCTCTATGATTCCCAAATTTATATTACAAATTTAAATTTTGATTAAATTTTTATATAAATTTATATAATTAGCCCCCTAACAATAAAAAAATATCATCCTCGCTCCGCCCTGCCCCCATGCCATCGCCTGACGCCAATGGCGTCGATTCCAACTGGGAATCGGTGCGCACTCGTGGTCGTGGATTGTCCTCTACACTTCTACAGTCTACTGCTACCGCACATGGTGTTCACCACGACCACATCACCGGGCTCGGCTGGGCGATCGCCGGCATCTGTGGCGGCGCCAGGCAGTGCTGCGGCCACCGGTACACGAACCCGTCGGCGGCGCCGTTGGCGCACGCCTGGCCGGTCCAGCGAAGGCCCGGTCCCTCGCCTTCCTCGACGTCCATTGCCGCCGCGCCCGCCTCGTCGCCTTCCTCCTCCTCCACGGCCGTTGACGGCTCTGCCTCCTCTCCCACCGGCGACGGTGGCATCCACGGCACCACGGCCAGAGCGAGGTCGCCGGAGCCCTGTTCCCGGGCGGCGCCGGCGAGCAGCTCCCGCACCGTCCTGCTGTCGGCCTCGCGGAGCATGGCGCGGACCCAGTCCGCCCCGCCGCGCACGGCGACGCTAGGCGCGCGCGCGGCGTCGCAGTAGAACCGGCCGCCGCTGTACAACGCCAGGGCACTCACCTCCTCGTCCCCGGCGCTGGCCGGCGCCGGATCGTCGTCGCGCATGGGCACGTCATCCTGCCCCGTCGCCGGCGCGCCCTCCGCCGGCGCGCCCTGGTGTTGAGGGCCGCCGGCGGGGCACGCGAGGGCGAGGCGGCGCATCTTGGTCGCGCGGCAGGAGAGCGGGAGCCCGGAGCGGTCGTCGGCACCGGCGTCGAACAGCTCCGGCTCATCGGCGCCCTTCCGCTTCAGCGTCAGCCCGTGGAATTCCTCCATGAGCACCACCATCGTCGCCTCAGTCAAATTGCCCCGGCTCGTCGCCGTCGCCGCCCGCGCTCTTCCTCTTCGCGCGCGCGCGCTCTCTCTCTCTCTCTCTCGTGGTTTCTTGCGTGCTGGAGCTCACCTTGTCGTGGTCGTGGAGGGGTGCTCAGTGGCGGGGTGCTCAGTGGCGGGGAGGAAGATATATGAGCTCTGCTCGGGGGAGCCGAGCGGGCAAGTGGAGAGCAAACGGAAGCGTGGCGAAGCTTCGGTTCAGCTCTGGAAGAATCTCGAAGCGGAGACGGACAAGGACAGATGTCCACTAACCCATCAAAGTACTAAACTACCCCTAGCTCTGAGCACGTCCATTATTTTAACACACATGGCTATACCGTCATTTCCACATAATTTGGTTCGCAGTGTCGCACACACGACACACGGCACACAGGCTCGCGAATCTTCCCTAGCGCCACGCAAATACTGGGCCACTGAAGTTAACAAGCGGCCCGCGCTGTTTATGCATGTGCGATTCGGCCCAACGCCTGGCGCTGCGCGTGTAAACTTGGGCCCCCAGACTAGCAAGTGCGGGCCGAGCCCGAGCCGGTAGGTCTCGCGGCCGAAAATAGACGCGCGGGGAGCGGTCGCGGCGCTACCGGTGAGGGGAGAATAGTACCACACCGCCAGCCGGAGGAGGACGCCGGGGAGAGGCTGCCTACATAGGGAGGGCGAGGTCCAACGGTTTGAAGCACGCAGCTGCGTGGTGAGCACAAAGCGAACTATTCTTTCGCCTTTTACTAAAGAATACCGTGTGCACGTCACAATAAGCAGCATACGCTAATTTTTGGAGGGTGCCCTCTCTCCGAGGAGGCGCCCAACAGTACAAGATAAACATTTCTTTTGTCCGAATAAATATAAATACAATAAATATGTCTACCATATTCTCTTCAGTAATCAGTAGTGAAAGTAAAATTCCGCTTAGCTTAATTAATGTTTAGAGTTACGATGTAGTGCTAGTTTAGTGTTACGCTAATTTTATTTGTTTTTACGGCGGCAGGTGCGGGAGCTCGAAGAAGTCGAACGTCTCCGGCGGGAGGTCGTCGAACCGCACTCCGGACGCCTCCGGGTGCAGCACGCGGCCGGCGTGCACGTAGTCGTCGTCCAGGCCGAAGAACGTGCCCGGCGGCACCACGGCCAGCGGCTCCGGGCACACCAGGGGGTCGACGCCGGCGACCGCGTCCCTGGCGTAGTAGTCCCCGTCGTAGGGCGGCAGGAGGGCCGGCGCCGTCGGAGCGGCGCTGGACGGGGAGCCGCGCCCGGCTCCGGCGTGCGTGAGTAGCGGGACGGGAGGTGGTGGCAGGCCGTGCGCTCCGGGGAACGGCGCGTCGCCGGGTCGGTGCTGGCTCGCCGCGCGCGAGTCGTGGTCGTGGCTGCTGCTCTCGCCAGTGTGGTGCGCCGGCGTCGTCGTCCCCTGGAAGGGGATCATGTCCAAGCACAAGTTCTGGCAGAGAGAACGGGATGTTAAAGGTTTTCAGTTTCAGATACGAAATAGTTGACTGAAGAATGACAGCATGTTTCAATGGAAAATTTCAGAGTATTTTTCTCTCTAAAGATATGATACTAAATTGAAAGTGCCGAAAACTCTGTCCAGATGGAGACCGGGATGTTCAGAGTTTCAGTTTAAGTGCAGCATGGTTGAGACTGAAGACTGACAGCGATACATCATGTTTGAAAGCAGGGTAAATTCCAGCTAATTCTTTTCAAGATATGATACTAAATCGAAATTGCAGGAGATCATTGTTCAGGTCACTAATTTCTTGACAAGTTCAGATGGAGGTGTTGCTTCAGAAATGCAGTGGTGCAAAATGACTAGTAAATTGAAACTACTACTCGTTCAGAAAAAAAAAGAAAAACAGACTGATGAGACTCAGGCAACAGTGAGTCACCTTCTGAGTGGGCAGCTCATGGGCATGCGAAGAAGAAGCGCTGCCGCTCTGCTTGCCGGGCCTCCGGCGGGGCACGGGCGCCCGCAGGAGCCTGGCCAGCCGCTTCTGCCGCGTGCTCCAGAAGTTCTTGACGTCGTTGTCCGTCCGGCCGGGCAGGTACGTCGCGATCCTGGCCCATTTGTTCCCGATCTGCGCCTGCAGGTCGATCACCACGCGCTCCTCCTCCGCGGAGAACTTGCACCCCCTGCACAAGAAATTGAACAGCATTCTTCAGTCCTCTGCAATTTCGCCGCCCAGTGAAATGCAGAGGCTAGCACGGCCACTGCATGCATAAGGTAATTCTTCTTCACCAATCACTATTAACGTTCAGTGTCGTGTATGTACGGCATCAGAAATTATAATAGAATTAGAGTTCTAGATGGCATGGCTAATGCAGAGAATAGGTAGTTCTTCACCATTCAGCTTCAATTGTATGCCATCAGAAATGAACAGGTGTTTACTGAAAACACATCAAGTAAAGCATGATATCGAACCTTCGGAATAACAATAAACTTTGAGTTCTAGTCTTCCAGATCACGAAATTAGCACGCACTATCATACTGGCCATCAGGGAATAGGAATACTATTGCTTCCGTTGGGACTACAAATTAAACCTCAACTGTACAGCATCACATTGCTTCAGAAAAAAAGTAATAATTTATTCCGACACCTTTCTGTGGTGGATTCGTGCAGAAGAAATTTATGATTGGGATAACAAAACAGTTGGTGCTCGAGAAAGCAATCGATACGAAAATATGATGATCCACTTCAGCGAAAACAGAAGCACGTAATGGAAGAGCTCGCATACAGATGCAAGAGCGAAGAAGAGCAACACCACAAGTATAAGGTTCTCAACGAAGAGGATGACAACCAAAGAAGGAGCAGGACGAGCAGTAGTGCAGTACGCACGTCTTGAGGTCCGGCCGGAGCTTGTTGACCCAGCGGAGGCGGCAGGACTTGCCGGTGCGCGGCAGGAGGCCTTTGGATCGAATGGAGCTCCAATCCCGGGGGCCGTGCTCCCGGACGTGACGCAGCAGCACCTCGTCCTCCTCCGCCGTCCACGGCCCCTTCCTCACCGCCGGCTGCTCGCCGCCGCCACCGCGCGGCTTCATCCTCGCTGGCCACGGCCGGCCGCCACGACCACGCGTACGCCAGTGCCGAGTGGTGGGGTTCTCGCTCTCCCTCCTAGCCGTGCCCAGTTCTCTCCCGCTCCTTGCCGCGTTCGAATGGACACGAAGGCTCAAGGCCGATGCCACGAGCGCCCACTCGCCCGACGATTTAGGGAGTAGTGGGCAAAGGTTTCCTGCGTGGGCTCGGAAGCCAGCGCTGTTGCCACCCGTCGGATCGTGATCAGAGGGCCATTTCGAACTTGAGAATGTCCGTTCCGTTCCTCTCCTCCGTGTCTAAGCGCGCCCAAGGGCGATGGAACTGACAGAGTGCGCTCTGCGACAAGGGAATTTTGTATGTATGGAGTACTAAACGAAGTATATTTACAAAATCTTTTCATAGATAGGTGCAACTTTGCGTGACGAATTTAATGAGCCTAATTAATCTATGATTGGTTACAATAATGCTACAGTAACCTCTAATCATCATATCAAAGAGCTCATTAGATTTGTCTCACGAAGTAGCGCAGAGGTTGTGGAGTTAGTTTTGTAAACCGCATTTATTAAATACCTCTAATTAATACAAAAGTTGGCTACATTATCCTGTGCTACAAAATCAAACGGTCATGATATCCAGTTGAAGTTGTTGAACACCTACTGGATTATTGGGTAAGCATGCTTCCAACTCAACTTCCAGTCCATCACCAAGTTTGCAGCAAACATTCTAGTACATACAGGCGCTACCGCAAATAGCACTGCACTACCTGAACTTTGTTTGCAGTTCTGCAGAGGAGTTAACAAGAAGCACCGACAATGAGCAATCTTGTTGACAACCAAAATCTAGAGGAAGAACTGAATCGAATACGATGCTAACTACCACCGTGTTCGGCTGGTGGGTAGGCCTCCAGCTCTACAGTAATTTCCTCTCACACCACTCCAGCTCCAGCCACCAGCCACCAGATAGGTAACAGTGTTTTTCTCTCACACCACTCCAGCTCCAGCCTGCCGAACGCGGTGGTACACCACACGTCAAATTGACATGAAAACAAGCTATCGATTATGTCAGCAGGGATTACAAGCGCTATCTTCCTTCATGGATTGATGTTGCATCACCGCATGAGTGCATGACTCCTGCAGCGGCAGCAGGGCCAGTTCTTTTGCTACCCTGAGGCCCTGATGATGAAGCTGATTTCCAATCTGTCACAGATTTGACACGGCCGCGAAGAAAATCGCAGAGCTTCAGCTACTCCTGGTCGCACCGGACGAGGCGTCCGCCCTTGCTGCAGAGCCCCTGCTCGCCGACGGCAGCCTCCACCACCTTCCCGTAGCTGTAGCGCAGCGGCATTCTCCCCAGCAGGCGGTGGAACTCGGTGATGCACGCCCCTCTCTTCTCCCAGTGCCCTAATCCCCCCGTGGCGCTCAGCCCGACATCCTTCATCGCGCCTCCGTCCTCGCCCGCGCCGCCGACGTTCACGTCGTTCCTCGGGTCGCCCCAGTCCCGGATGCTGCCGGCCTCCACGAGCACGGGCCCCGCGCTGGACTCCTCGGCGGCGACGAAGTTCATGAGGATGTCCTCGCAGTTGCGCTCCCGGTCCACCACGGCGCGCGCGGCCGCGAGCTCCGGCGAGCACGAGTACCTGTAGAGGAGGTCGGCCCCGAGGACCATGAACTTGGTGAGCACCATGGAGTACCGCCCCGGCTGCGCCGCCGTGTACGCCCACCTCCCGCGGGCGAGGTCGAGGTGGTGCGACCGCGGGAAGAAGCCGACGAGGGGGCCCGCCGTCGGCGGCGGCCGCTGCTGCTGCTGCCAGGCGGCGAACGCGAAGGAGAGGGCCGCGGCGTCGGGCAGCACGTCGTCGTCGGCCACGGCGACGGCTGCTGTGCGGATGTCGGAGGGGCGCGGGAGGAAGCGGGAGTTGAGGGACGCCGAGGCGGCGCGGCGGACCGTGACGCGGGGTGGGAACCCGCCGCCGCCGCGGCGGAGGACGCGGCCCGGCGTGGAGGGGTTGCACCAGAGCACGACCACGGCGAGGACCAGAGGGTGCGCGGCGTAGGCCCCCGCGATGGCGCGGAGCAGCGGGAGGCGCCGCTCCGAGTAGCCGCTCAGGAGCACCGTGAGGCGGTCCGGGCGGAGCGAGGCCGCGTCGGTGCGGTTCGCCGCGGCGCAGGCGGCATCCTCCACCACGCCACCGTGGGATACGGCCACGCCTGCCAGCGCGACGAGGAGGAAGAAGCGGACACGGAGGAGGTGGCGCGAGCATGGCGGCATGGACGGCGACGCGGCGGCGAGATCTGCTGGCGTCTGGCGCTGGAAGCTTCAGCTCAGACGAGTTGACCGACCCCAAGTGACACGCGGAGCAGATCCTGTGGGCCCGGGCCGCAGGCCTGGAAGTTGACTCGTTGACCATGCTGGGCTTGCGGTGGGCCCGGCGGTAGCGATCCGAGGTGGATTTCTGTGGGTCCCGGACGTCAGACCCCGGGGGATCTTTCCCTCGCAAATTTTATCCACACGAGAAGGAGCGGTGGCTGGGCGAGGCGCGAGCTCGGAGGCTCCTCCTTGGATGGCGGCGCAATGGAGCACCGCGGCGAGGCTGGACCGGTGGGTTGGCCCCTGGCCCCGCAGCTCGCCGCTGCCACCACCGTGCCGGGCACCGGCGCCTACCGTGCCGCCGCGGCGGCGGCGGGCGAGGAGCAAGGGCAGGATCGGCTGCGCGTCCGTGCCAAGGGAGCTCGCCACGGCCGCGGAGGCGGAGCAGGCCGCGCCGCCGGTGGTCGCCGACGACAGTGAGGTCAGTGACCGCGCGCGTCTCCAGCTTGCCGTTCGCGCTTCCTGCCTGCCCTGCCATTACCTTTGACGTTTCTCCATCCATCTTTGTGGCCTGTTCCAAGGAAGAAGGTGTAGCGTGCGAAGCGTGCAGCGGCGCGGGGTGGCTGCTCTGCGGCTTCTGCGAGGGGAAGAAGAACAACGTCAAGTCCGAGGGCAGCCGCGTCTACCGCCGCTGCCCGACCTGCAAAGCCGTGCGTTACTGTTTTCTGAATTCTGAATCCCGGCCACTGCATCCATCGTCTTCTTCTTTTCTTTTCTGAATTCTGATGATGAACGTATCTGCGTCGTCGGCGCCGCAGGCGGGTTTCATCCTGTGCCCGAGATGCAGGGTGTACAAGTGCGTCACCTACCCGGAGAGCAACGAGTCATGACGGGCGGCCCTGACTGTCTGAATTACGTTTTCTTTCCTTCTGATGACTGCGTTGTGGATCATCTTTCAACCATACAGATACAGCGCACTCTGTAGTCTGTTGTCTGTACAGTCACATGCTCTGAATCTGAATGCCAGGCAAGTGCTGTTCGCCTTGCGTGGTCTTTCGAAGTTATCAGTAAGCAGAACATGGTATGGTCTTCGGGAGCCGAATGATTCATGCCCATCTTTCTTAGTCCGTTTTACAAGCTTTGTTGTTCCTCCAAATCTGCTTAAGATTTGTTGTTCCTCCAAATCATCCTAACATGATTTGCAGGATAGCATTGGAGTCAAGTCACGCTGCGAAATTTAAAGCTTAAATTCCACTTGTACGTGGAGAAAAAAAGAGATAAAATATTAATAAGGGGTAGATTGGACCAATTGAAATAGGCATTTTTTTTTCTTGAAGGCGTAGGAGAGCTGTGCGTTCGTTGTATTAAAAGAGAGAAATCTCAATAAGGGGCAGATTGGGCCAATTGAAATAGTTTGGCGAAGTAAGTTGAGCCTAGATTTTGTTCAAGGGGTTAAAGCAGACAAGGTGGATGGGTGAGGGGAGTAAAATGGACTTTTTACTAGAGTCATTGACTATTTGCCGCAAAATTATTACCCCCTATCAAACTTAACATTCTATGGATCTTTGTGTGTACCATCGATGTTCTTCCACCATCCACCCACGCAGCATCTTGCTTTCAATCCTCTGTCTAATAAGAACGAAACAGTTTCTTTATTCAAATCTAGCTGCAGCCTGCAGAGGAGTTATCTGCTCAAGCCGAGACAAAAACTGAGCGACGAATCGGGTTTCGCCGATGGTCTATCCAATGAGATGGTACCGGAAGCTAGCGTCGGAGAATGCGAGGAACAATGCACACGAGAGCTATACTGTCAGTTGCCTCGGTTTGGAGGTCGAGAATGGCTGATACTGTTAAGATCAGTTAGTGTTCTAGGATCGACTAGACACAGATCAAGAGGGGTATCTTCAACTTTTTCTTTTCACAAGTGCAAAAGAGATCCTAGATCTAGAACACAGAGAACATATTAGAGTACAGAGAGAGACCATCACCACCGGAGGAGCTTGAGGCAGCCATCACGGGTTCGCTGATGAAGATCTGCTCTAGGGCAGCGGCGAGCGATGCAGCAGCCGCACGGTCGTAGTGGCGTTGTCGTGGACGGCGCCGACGACGACGAACCAGGGTTGACGGTGGCGGCGGTGGGACTTCCCACTGCTCCAGCGCCTCCCTCTAGATCGGCTAGGGTTAGGGAATGTGAGTGAGGGTGCTGGCGGCGCGACGAACCTCGTATCGTGTGCCCCGGCCCCTCACCCCCTTTTATTTTGGCGCTGTGCAGCGGGGGCCCACCAACCATTAAGGGTTGGGCGCCCCCGATCAGGGCGCGGATTAAGGCCCCTAATAGACCGTTGGGTCTATTAGGAAGGAGATCAATCCAACATTCTCTCCCTTGATCTCACTTTGTACTTTAACTTTATACTTTAACATGAAACTTTTTCTTTTAGTTGTTCCATCACAGATAGATAAATAGAGCATGCTTTATCGTCACGGTCCAAGACCGATAGACTCAACAGCTACCATATACATCACTGTTTTGAAACAAATTCTTTATCTTTTGGGCCCTTTTTATTCTCCAGAAATCACAGGCTTTTCCTTAAACCCATGCCGGCTATGTGTTCCATGAACACATTGGGTGGTAAGCCTTTAGTTAGCGGATCCGCAAGCATTTTCCTTGTACTTATATGCTCGAGTGTAATAGAGTGATTCTGGATTTTCTCCTTCACAACATAAAACTTTATGTCAATGTGTTTGGCAGCACCACTTGACTTATTGTTGTGAGCATAAAACACTGCTGGTTCATTGTCGCAGTACATTCTGAGTGGTCTTTGAATGCTGTCTACCACTCTTAAACCGGGTATAAATTTCTTTAACCATTCAACCTGCCCCGAGGCCTCATAACATGCCACAAATTCAGCATACATCGTCGATGACGCAGTGACGCTTTGTTTGGAGCTTTTCCACGATATAGCTCCCCCTGCGAGTGTGAACACATAACCGGATGTGGACTTTCGGTCATCGATGTCCCCCGCAAAATCCGCATCTGAGTACCCTTCTATCTCTAGGGAATCGGATTTTCTGTATGTTAGCATGAGGCCTTTTGTGCCTTGCACATAACGTAATACTTTCTTTACCATAATTCAGTGTGTCTGTCCTGGATTACTTTGATATCTGCCAAGTATCCCGGTAACAAAAGCTAAGTCAGGGCGTGTACAAACTTGAGCATACTGTAGGCTTCCGACAGCTGAAGCATATGGAACCGCTTTCATTTGATCGATCTCATACTGGTTCCTGGGACATTGAAATTTCCCAAATCTATCGCCCTTGACTATTGGAGCAGGTGAAGGCTTGCACATATGCATACTGTATTTCTTTAGAACTTTTTCTAAGTATGCCTTTTGTGACAGTCCCAATACCCCCTTTGTTCTATCTCGATGAATTTCAATTCCCAAAACAAATGAAGCTTCACCAAGATCTTTCATATCAAAGTTTGAGGACAAGAATTCCTTTGTCTCTAGTAGTAGACCAACATCACTACTAGCAAGTAGAATGTCATCCACATACAGGATCAGGAAAATAAATTTTCCACTTCTGAACTTTGCATAAATGCAATTGTCCTCCTCATTTTCTTTAAACCCAAATTTTCTTATGGTTTCATCAAACTTTAAATACCACTGCCTAGAGGCTTGCTTTAATCCATAAATGGATTTCTTTAAGCGACACCCCATATGTTCTTTTCCTTTCATGACAAAACCTTTTGGTTGTGCCATGTAAACATTTTCATACAAATTCCCGTTAAGGAATGCCGTCTTTACATCCATCTGATGTAACTCTAAGTCATAATGTGCCACCAATGCCATTATAATCCTGAAGGAATCCTTACACGAAACCGGAGAAAAGGTTTCGTTATAGTCTATCCCTTCTCTTTGTGTAAAGCCTTTTGCCACGAGTCGTGCTTTGAACCTTTCTACATTCCCTTTGGAGTCATGTTTTATCTTGTAAACCCATTTACAGCCTACTGTTTTGGCTCCTTTAGGAATTTCCTCTAAGTCCCAAACACCATTGGAACTCATTGATTTCATCTCATCCTTCATAGCTTCCAGCCATTTAGATGAGTGAATACTTCTCATGGCTTCTTCATACGAAGTGGGATCACCCTCCATATGAACCTCTTCTATATTATAAACTTCATAGTCGCTAGAAATAGCCGACCTTCTTTCTCTTTGTGACCTTCTAAGAGCTACTGCTTGTGGCATATTTTGTGCCTCAACTTCTGGCACATTTTCCATAGGGGGCTGTAGCACCTCCTCCTCATGTCCAACCGCGGGTTCAGGCGGTTCCTGGATGACAGGTTCCAAACCTTCGCTCACAGTTGGTATGGGTGGAGTTACGACAGGTGTTGACACCGTAATAACTGGAATAGTTGGCGCAGCAACAACCGAAGAAGGTACTAACGTCACTATTTCAGGAACTTTTGGTGCAGCATCAACAGGTAGTGAGAAAAATGGCTCTTGAATCATAGGAGTAGGCACATACACCCGCTTCTCCTCAAGGTCAATTTCTCTAGGTACCATGCCCCCCCTGATCATTTCACTTTCTAGAAAGACAGCATGTCTCGTTTCTACAAACTTTGTATGTCTGTCTGGGCAGTAGAAACGAAAACCTTTCGACTTTTCAGGATAGCCTATAAAATGGCAGCTTACAGTTTTGGAATCCAGTTTTCCAATATTTGGATTAAACACTTTAGCCTCAGCTGGGCTCCCCCAGACCCGTAGGTGGGTCAGTAAGGGTTCTCTTCCTGTCCATAGCTCATACGGCGTTTTGGGCACCGATTTGCTTGGCACTCTGTTGAGAATATGGATGGCGGTTTTCAACGCCTCCATCCACAGACTTAATGGCAATGAGGAATAACTCATCATACTGTGCACCATATCCATTAGTGTACGGTTGCGCCTTTCAGCTACTCCATTTTGCTGAGGCTCCCCCGGTGTAGAGTATTGGGCAATTATACCATTTTCCTGTAAAAACCTCGCAAAAGGTCCAGGAACTTGTCCATAAGGGGTATGTCGACCGTAGTACTCCCCTCCACGATCTGATCTTACTATTTTAATTCTTTTGTCAAGCTGATTTTCAACCTCAGCTTTGAATATTTTAAATTTATCCAATGCTTCAGATCTTTCTTTAATTGGATAAATGTAACCATAGCGGGAGTAATCGTCTGTGAATGTTATGAACGAATCATAGCCATCCACACTTTTCACAGGAAACGGTCCACATATATCAGTGTGAATTATTTCTAACGTTCCTGCACTTCGTTTGGCACCCTTTTTAATTTGCTTTACAAATTTTCCTTTAATGCATTCAACGCATTGTTCGAAATCAGAGAACTCTAGCTGTGGAAGAATTTCACTTTTCACTAATCTTTCAATTCTCCCCCTCGAAATATGGCCTAAACGACAGTGCCATAATTTCGATGAAGTATCTTGAGTTCTCTTTCTTTTCTTTGTTTCTTTCTCTGACAAGGATTCATTCACATTCACATTACATACAGAATGCACTTTATCACGCATAGATAATAAATAAAGATCATTGTAAAGGACAACATCACCAATACAATTATTATCAAACCATAGTTCACATTTGCCATTGGCAAAATGACAACCAAAACCATCTGTGTCTAAGCGTGATACACTGATCAAGTTTCTTTGAAGCGAATGAACAAATAAAACATCTTTTAATACAAGCATGAAACCATTAACTAGCTCGATGGAGACATCGCCAACAGCTTCAACATCTGCTTGTACTCCGTTCGCGACTTTAATGTGTCTTTCGCTTCTTTGCGTAGTCCTTGTCGAACGGAATCCCTGTAAAGAATTTGCAACATGAACAGTTGCACCAGAATCAATCCACCAAGTAGATTTAGAAAACTTTAAATACAGGGATTCATTAACAAATGAAATTACATTCTCACCATTCTTTGCCATTATCATCTTTAAATAAGCGGGACAATCTGCTTTGCGATGCCCCTTGTCAAAACAGTGGAAGCACTCATCTTGAGCTGGAGTGCGCTGTTGCTGATACTTCTGTGGCATAGGGGCTTTGTCTTTAGCTTTAGAGGAAGAAGCAGCTTGGAAAGGCCTTTTCTTGTTATTATGCACAAAATTGACAGACCCACCATTCTGTTTCTTGAGTCTATCTTCCTCTTGTGCACACATTGCAATTGCCTTTTCCATGTTCCACTTCTCTGGCTATGAGTTATAGTTTACAACGAACGTTGCAAACTCTTTTGGCAGAGAGGCGAACACCAGGTGCACCATAAACTCTTCTTTGAGATCCAAGTCCATTGGTTTGAGCTTGGAGTTCAAAGCACACATCCCCATGATATGATCTCTTATCGTACCGGCATTGCCATAGTACCTTTTTGTGATCAACTGCTCTATGATCTGTGTAGAATAAGTCTTTGAAGAACTAGTAAAGTGATTCTTTATCTTTGCAAGGTACTCAGTAGCTGAATCACACTCTCCAATTGAACCCAAAATGTTAGGATCAATTGTGTTCTTTATAACTGCCACACATTTCTTGTTGGCGTTATTCCACTTTGTCTTTTCGAGATCATAAGCCATCTTTAAGGGAGCATAGTCCCTTTGCTTTTTCTACCACTCAGCATCAGTGTCAGATTCCCCTCTCACTGGAGCCGGTGGCTCAGTGGGCTTTGGAGTGGTGATCATCTCATCCACCTCTCCACAGACGAAAGCAAGATCAACCTTCTTGATCCATTCGCCATAGTTGTCTCCTTTTAGAGTCGGAATGTGACTGATGAATCCCATCAAGTTCATCCCCGCTGAAAATTTCAAAAAATAGTGAGAACATAATAACAATAATTGCATGTAAAATTCCAACGTTGGTCAAAATAGAACATACAACTGTTTATGCAATTAAATCTATATCACCGTTGGGCAGAAATAGAAATAAATGCACAAAAACTATGAAATTACAGTATTGTAATTAACAACGTTGGTCAGAAAATTATCAATACCATAATCCTTAAAATAAGCTTTTAACCATGCTCTTAAACTTTAATTGTCTCGTTGGTTCGAATTAAAATATAAAAGCAACTATATAATCTTAGCAGCGGAAACATGTAGGAATTTCTATTTCCAGAAGCAAAACTATAAACTTTTATCTCTAAACAATAAACACGTTGGTGCGAAATTGAATAGAGATCAAACTATAATCAAAACTATTCAAAAAAACTATTGAAATTGCTTCTGGAAAAATAGAAAAAAAAACAATAAACTAAGCACTGTTCAGGCGGCCCAGAAGCGAAACGGCCCGCGGCCTGCTCGGGCACTTTTCCTTGGGCCCGAGGCCCGACAGCCAATGCGCTGTGCAGCGGGGGCCCACCAACCATTAAGGGTTGGGCGCCCCCGATCAGGACGCGGATTAAGACCCCTAATAGACCGTTGGGTCTATTAGGAAGGAGATCAATCCAACAGATACTCCAACGATATGTGCTGCAAATAAAACGCACATATAGCAGGGCTCGTGCAGATCCTCGTCGCTCTTGTGTACGCGCACTGCAGGACTGTCTGCGAGCAAGACAAGAGTTGGAGCAAACTGGCTAGCATGGCCGGGTCGCTGCTTCTGCCCCTGGTGGGCAGGGTGGCCGGCAAGGCCGCCGACGTCGTGGTCGAGGGCGTCACCCGCATGTGGGGCGTCGACGGCGAGCGCGGCAAGCTGGAGCGCCAGCTGCTGGCGGTGCAGTCGCTGCTGGTCGACGCGGAGGCGCAGAGCGAGACCAAGCCCGCCATCAAGAGGTGGATGGAGGACCTCCGGGCCGTCGCCTACAAGGCGGAGGACGTCCTCGACGGCTTCGAGTACGAGGCGCTGCGCCGGCAGGCCCAGGCCGGCGCCGGCAGCAGCAGCATCTCCACCTCCCGCAAGGTAATCGGCTACCTCGACGTCCGGGGCAACCCTCTCCTGTTCCGCCTCAGAGCGAGCTGGGAGCTCAGGGCCGTGCTGGGCAGGATCAATGGTCTTGTCAAGGAGATGAACACGTTCGGGTTGGTGGAGCGCAAGGAGCCCCCCCAGCAGGTCGCGTACCGGCAGACGCACTCGGCGCTCGACGGCTCCGCGGAGATCGTCGGGAGGGAGGGCGACATGGAGGAGGTGGTCGAGCTGCTGCTCGGCCAACGAGACGAGCACACGGTGCAGGTGCTGCCCGTCGTCGGGATGGGGGGTCTGGGGAAGACGACGCTCGCCAAGATGGTGTACAACGACCTCAGGGTTCAGAAGCACTTCGAGCTGAGGATGTGGCACTGCGTGTCGCAGGAGAACCTCGACGCCTGTTCCATTGTGAAATCCATCGTCGAGTTGGCTACGGGAGGGAGATGCGACCTGCCCGACACCGTCGAGCTGCTGCAGGGGCATCTGCAGCAGGTCATTGGCCGGAGAAGGTACCTGCTGATCCTCGATGATGTGTGGAACGAGGTGCAGCCAAAGTGGGAGGAAGACCTGAAGCCACTGCTGTGTTCTTCGATGTTTGGATCGGGAAGCATCATACTTGTCACCAGCAGAAGCCAAAAGGTGGCCTCTATAATGGGCACCCTTCCACCCTACGAGCTGTCATGTCTGAGCGAGGGCGATTCGTGGAAGCTATTCTCAATGAAAGCTTTCAGTAAGGGCGTGCAAGAACAAGCCGAGTTAGCCGCAACTGGTAGGCGTATCGTCGACAAATGCAAGGGGCTTCCTCTTGCTCTGAAGATAATGGGTGGCTTGATGAGCTCAAAGCAGCAGGCTCGAGACTGGGAGACCATTGCGGACAGCAACTTGGGTCGTACCAATAGTGGCAAAGATGAAATCATATCCATACTCAAATTGAGCTACAGGCAGCTGACATCTGAAATGAAGCAGTGCTTCGCTTTCTGCGCGGTCTTCCCCAAGGGCCATGAGATGGATAAGGATATACTGATCCAACTGTGGACAGCAAACGGATTCATTCAGGAGGATGGAACAGATGATTTGGAGCAGAGAGGCGAATTCATCTTCGATAATCTGGTTTGGAGGTCCTTTCTCCAGCATGTGAAGATAGTGAAGGCGTCCCGTTATTCGCATGGCTCAAAGCAAGAGTCAGAGGGGTGTAAAATGCATGACCTGATGCATGACCTAGCAAAAGATGTTGCAAAGGAGAGCAACATCTTTCAGTACTCAAGAGAAACCAGGGGATTACTCATCAAAGGCACAATACCTTTCAGAACTCTGCTGATGCCATCAATGTCATACCAGGGACTTAATGGAGTCAAAGCTGGGATCGTTAAGAGCGCTGTGTTGTTATTGCTATGATCCTTCAATTATCTCTAGCAACTTCACTAATACGGTACGTTTACGGTATCTTGATCTTTCTTGGTCCAGCATTGTTAGACTGCCAAGTTCAGTATGCACGCTTTATCACTTGGAATCATTGAAGCTAAATAACTGCTCCATGCTACGGTATTTACCCGAAGGTGTGACAAGTATGAAGAAGCTCAGACATATTAATCTTTTGGAATGTGGTCGTTTGGAACGAATGCCTTTGAACCTTAGCTTACTGCACAACCTTCGCACATTGACAACATTTGTTGTGGACACCAAAGATGGTTGTGGGATTGAGGAGCTCCAAGACATGCGACAACTTAGCAACAGGTTGGAACTATATAATCTGAGTAAAGTGAAGAGTGGGTCCAATGCAAATCTCCATGAAAAACAGAATCTAACTGAACTCTCGTTGTTTTGGGGCCGTAAAGTAAGTGATATTCCTACATATGATGAGGTCAACAATGAGGTAGAAGTACTAGAATCTCTTGAACCTTATGGCGGTCTCAAAATTTTAGAAGTTTATGGTTATGGTGGCCATGAAGTATCACGATGGATGAGAGACCCTCAGATGTTTCAATACTTGAGAGAACTTATCGTTTCCAACTGCCCAAGGTGCAAGGATCTACCAATAGTATGGTTGTCATCTTCTCTTGAACATTTGTCTTTGTCCAACATGGTCAGCCTGACCACGATATGCCATAACATCGATGTAGAGGCTGAAGGATGCAATAACTCTTTGCTCATTTTCCCGAAGTTAAAGAGGATGGAGTTATCTTATTTGCCAGAGCTAGAGAGATGGGCAGGAAACAGTTCAGGTGAGCTGAATGGCTCCATTGTTTTTCCCCAGCTTGAAGAGCTCATAATCTACGATTGCAATAAACTTTCAACTCTTCCAGAGAGCCCAGTTCTCACACATCTAGTATGCATTGGTTACACTGAAGATCGCCTAGTTTCTATGAACATGCCCTTGTACTCTTGGCCATCGCTTACTAGCTTGAAAGTTGGTTTGCTGGCAAACATGGTGTTCCCTCCGGAGGACCAGCAAATCCAAAGCCCAAGACCTTTTTAGACCCTTCGAAGTTTGGAGGTGAAAAGTGACTATGGCTTCATATCAACATTCAGTTTGCCAGCACATCTAGACTGCTTTACTGTTGTAGAAGAATTGGTTATCTCAAATTGCTCCAACATTGTGCGCTGGCCACTGGTGGAGCTCCGGTGCTTGGCTCGACTTCGATCTCTGCACATTTCACACTGCACCAACCTAGGGCAGGAGGTCTTGGAGGGTTCATCATCCGAGGAAAACCTTCCTCTGCTCCAGCTTGAAAGGTTATCGATACAATTTTGCGACATCTTGACGAGGATCCCCATCTTGCCTACGTCTCTCGAGCAGCTAGACATTTCGCACTGCAGAAGTGTGGTGGCGCTGCCTTCGGACCTTGGAAATCTGGCAAAGCTGAAGGAGCTCTATTTGCTAGGCTGCCATCAGCTCCGAGCACTGCCTGATGGGATGGATGGCCTCACATCCCTTGAGGCACTGACGATCAGAGAATGCCCAAAGGTTCAGAAATTCCCGGAGGGTCTGCTCCAGCGGATCCCAACCCTGAAGACCTTGACAATTGGGGGCTGCCCCGACCTGCAAAAACAGTGCAGACAAGGTGGAGAGTATCTTGACTTGGTCTCTTCTATTCCTCATACATCAATTAAATCAACAAAACCAATAAAAAACGATAGATACATGCCTCACCTGTCGGGGATAATGTACAAGGGCATGCCTTTTAATTAGAATCATAAGTTAGTACATACAAGAACATAGGAGGCAGCCAAACCATTTTTTTTTTGTTTGACCATTTTGATTCGTTTTATTCCAAATCTGTATCGGGAGTAATCAGCTTGGATAGCTAGAAGGCTAGAGAGGGTTGTAATAGTCGGTTTGAGTGCTTAGGAGGCTCCGTGTTTGTAATCTCAAGAATGTTTTTCATCTCCTTTCTTAATACAAAGATATGCGGTTCTCCTGCATATTCGAGAAAAAAAACAAATGTCAAAATCATTCATGAGATTCAGATATGTATTTTCTTAGCCTTTTGTACACATTTTGAAACTACTAGGATGAGCAGATGAAACCTTCCGCCATATAGTACAGCCATCTTAAGAATTCGTCCTCACCTTTGTGTTCTCGCTGGCGAGGACCGAGGATTCACTCGCTCTTATCAAAAAATCGTGTGCCGAGGCATGCTCGCAAAAAAAAGGACTGAGGGTGTGTTTAGTTCATTTTGCAAAAAGATGTAAAGATGTAAAGATGGCATTTGAAGTATTAAATGAAGTCTATTTGCAAAAATTTTTGCATAGATGGGTTGTAAATCGCGAGACGAATCTAATGATGCTAATTATTCCATGTTTAATTAATAATTAGCGGATGGTTACTGTAGTATCACTGTTGCAAATCATGGATTAAGTAGGCTCATTAGATTCGTCTCGCGATTTACAGTCCATCCATGCAAAAAGTTTTGTAAATAGACTTCATTTAGTGCTTCAAATTAGCAAGATTCCGTTTCACTTTAATGCGTTTACGGCTTTTTTGCGTTTACATGTAAGGAACTAAACAGGGCCTGAGGATCCAAGAGAGGAGCAGAAAACTCGTTTTGCTTCTCCGTCATCCAGACAAAGAATTCCATTTCGAACGATGTTACAAGGATAGCAGCTCCTCGCACCATACAACGGCCCTCGACCTCCTAATTCCGTTTCACCTTGGATTTAAACCATGGCATTGGCAATTGCAGCAACGTTTGGGACCGCCTGATGAGTTTTTGCTAAACATCTTACTATTACTAAACATCTCCTTTCTTAAGGTCTTGCATGTGGATGATGACAGCATTTTTTTTATATATTTTCTGCATGCATGTAAAGGGATCAACACAGAATTGTCTAAACAGTCAAAAGCTCACTATTAAATGGGCCCAAACCGCCAAATGACAGATGATTTAGCCCACGCACGCTGCCGCCCCCTGTTAGTGATGGTTTGCGTATCGTCACCATCAGTGTGCTCTTTCTGTCAGGCATGTGTGTCTCCGGTCTGCTGCTGTGGAACTGCTAATAGAATAGCTAATCCCCTCCTAATTAGCTGAAATCCAGTTATTCACCTAGCTGCCCTGCTAATCTCAGGTACGGAATCTCTAGGGGTAAAATTTTTGAAAGGGAATCTTACTATTTCGGAGTGCTAAATATAATTTATTTGTAAAACTTTTTGCACGAATAGATTATAAATAGTGAGACGAATCTAATAAGACTAATTAATTCATAACTACTTCATAATTAGTGGATGGTTACTGTAGCATCATTGTTGCAAATCATAGATTAAGTAGGCTCATTATATTCCTCTCGCGATTTACAACCTATTCGTGTAAAAAAATTTATAAATAGATTTTATTTAATACTCCATGTATGTGTCCAAACATTCGATTCGATGTGATGCTTTTGGGTCTAAAATTTTGGGATCTAAAAACAGGCTAAGTTTTCAGCGGAATTTAGCACATGCGCATGGACGGCAGGATTCAATCAACTCAATTCTGTTCCATTCCACCGTACGTTGACATTTATCGATCATCCAAATATGAATTGGCTAGAGATGAAGAGAGGGAGAGGAGAGTAGGAGACTCTGAGCATCGCCAACAGATTACTAGTTCATACATGCTAGTCATAATACGGGAATTAAATCGTTTTACTCTTGCACTATTTATTACATAGATCATTTTGCTTGCACTGTTACACCACGGCGATGCAGATTATTCAGGTACCAGAGCTGGTAATCAGTGGCGCAGCGAAGGGTTGACGACATGGCCTGCGAACACCACCACGCCACTGACATCCTCCATGAGGAAGAAGGCGAAGGGGTGATCCGCCACGAAGTACACAGGGCGACCGACAGGCATGCCAAAACCCACCGCCATCACCACGGTGCCGGCGGCGGCGACGGTGCCGCTCTCGTCGATCTTGACGACGCACTGGTGGGCCACGGACGTCACGGCCAGCGGCGGCGCCGGCGGGCTCACCATCTCCGAGAACGACTCGTCGGAGAAGCGGAACGGAAGGTCCAGCCCCAGGCACCGCAGCACCGGCGATGCCTCCACCCTCAGCGACACCTCGAACTTGGGGATCTTGAGCTCCCCCACCATCACGGACTCCTTAGGCACGACCGAGCTGCGCAGGAGCTCGCCGGCGCCGGCGCCGAGCGCCCGCGCCATGGCCGGCAGCCCGTCGCGGTCGTCGGGGAGGTAGATGTACGTGGCGAACTCCTGTTCCCCGTCTGTTGATCTTTGCTTCTTAGATGCCAGATAGGGAGTATGAACAGTAAAAAAGATAACAATGAAATGAAAGTAGATGTTGAACTCTCCAATAATGTTAGGAAATTTAACCCTCTACACTGTAGAGTGAGGGGGCTATTTATACTCCTAGCCCTCGGCCAGGTCTTCTTAAATTGCCCCCTCCCAACTCATTTACAGCTCACTCTTAGCCGGTTCCTGAGTAAAATTACATGGTGAGAGGTTTACAAATCCGACCTTCTTACGTATTCGGGAGGTGTACAAATCCGACATTTTCACATATTCACGTTTTACCCACATGTCTACAACCGACGAAGGTTACAACAACCTTCGGGTACCTCCGGGAGTTTGAGCCATAAAGGCTCCATCATCGAGCAATCAGCCGTCATCTTCGCTCCCGGTGGTGATCTCTTTCCCCAAACGTCTTGGCCTTCGAGTTTATGCTTCCGGGTAGCCGTTTGTCACCTTCGTCTCCCGAAGGTGGTCACCGAATGTCTTGCTCTTAGAATTTTTGCTTCCGAGCGGCGGTTTGTTTCCTTCGCCTACCGAAGGTGATCACCGAAGGTCTTGGTCTTTAAGCTTGCGCTTCTGAGTGACCCTTTGTCACCTTCGGGTACGCTTACCCTCCTCTCGTTGGAGCACTGCAAAAGAGTTAGGGAGCATTTCCGAGGGTGGGAGCTTGACCCGGAGGTCCAATCCCCAACAGTAGCCCCTTGAGGGCGAGGTCCGAAGCCGACGGTCCGAACCCTTGTTAATGAGGAAGATTGCGTACAACCTTCGGGAAGCTCCCGAGGAAAAACGTCTCCCGAACCGTCGGCTGCAACGGTCGGTTTCTGTTGTATACGTGTCATGCTCTGATTGCGCCGCTTGGGCTGCCGTCTCCTCGATTTTACCGCTGGAACGGTTCCTTTTCACCGCCTATATAAGCGGAGGAGGGGGGTAAAACCTGTGCCCTCTCGAGCTTTGCTTTCCTTCGTCACTTTTTTGCTATAAAGCGCCTTGTCCGAAGGTTCTGGTTTCGTGCGAGGTTTAGCTGCTCATTTTCTTCGGTGTAAGTATTTTTGCGGCTCATGGCTCGCACTAAATAAACAGCGAGGTTGATCGAAGGTTCGTTTGAGCCTTTGTTTCTAATTTGACTTTGTTTTTTTTAGATATGGCATTCATTAAAAGGGCGGTTCTTCGTGCAGACTCAAGGCCAGCTTCCGAAGAAGAGGTTGGTGGTTCGCAGCCGTCTCAGCAGCAACAGCAATCCAGCGAGAGTCTTTCGGCGGTGTCCGTGGATGTGTCGGAACTGATGGCTCCGGAGAAACGTAAGACTGTGCTTTTCGAGCCATCTGTCGTATCTCAGAGCATGATAGACTTCTACATTACGAAGGGCTATTTTGCCGAGGTGGTTTGTCGTCCTCCGGGGGCAGAATTGATTCCTGTACCGGAGACCGGTGAGGTTGTGGTCTTTAAGGATTTTTTTACTGCGGGACTTAGACTTCCGATGGATCCAATTGTTCCGAAGCTTTTGGAGCCATTCAACGCGAAGCTACACCATTTTACCCCAAACGGGATTGTTGCAATGGCCAAATTTCTGTGGGTGGTGCGGAGCTTCGGAGGTGAAGTGTCTGTCGATGCCTTTTGCAGACTTTTTCAGCTGAACTGCCAGCCTCGTAAGGTTTATGTAAATGATGATGCTGAGCTGAGCGAGGTTCAGAACGGCTGCTGCACCTTCGTTGCTCGTAAGCTGAACAAAAGGACTGGCTTGTTGAAGGTTATGCTCTCGACAGCTTACAGGAACAAGTGGGAGGGGAACTGGTTGTGATACTGGTTTTACGCGAAGATTGGCTTCCCTGACCCCGAAGGTTCTAGCGAGGAGAGGTATCTTCTGGCTTCGGACATTGAGATGTTTGATCACGTTTATCAGCCTGCCTTCAGCAAACGTGGGCCAGGTTTCAAATCGTGTCTGGAAGTCTTCATGACGGCTTGTCAAGTTTGTGGTGGCAGGGATGCTGTCGAGGAATTTCTGGCTGCCAAGGTTTGGCCATTGGCTGCTGGCTGGTCTCCGTCGCGGTTCGAGCGCAAGCGTTTTATTGGTTTGAAGTATGATGTGACTTCTCCGGTTTTTGGGCTTCGGAGGCCCGAAGGTGCCAGTGACGAAGTTATTTTTGATGAGCTGGAGCGTCGGGCTGCGGAGATACTGGGGCCATGGAACAAAAAGGAGTACCGTTCTTTGGTGGAGGTTTGCGGAGGGAACCTTCGGTTGAACCGGTGCCTAGCTGAGATGGGCGTAGCTTACGAGCCTCGGCCGGTTCCGGCGAACGCCGTTCCAAGAATGACGCCGCTGGGGAACGTAGGTTCGGAGGTTCCTGAGACGAAGTCCAGAGGTAAGGCAAAGGTGGATGAGGCGGGGAGCTCCGGGGCTCATGGTACGCGGGGGCGCGGCCGTGGTCGGAAACCTTCGAGCACGAAGGTTTCAGTTGCGAGGGCTGAGAGCGCTAAGAGGAAGGCGCAAGATGAGGAGGTTTCTTCGGGCGACAGTGGTACGCCCTCATTCATGGAAGAGCTCATGGGGACGGTGGGCGGGGAGATTGTAGTTCCCAAAGGGAGGCTTTTTAGATCCCGTTATGATCTTAGCGATGAGTACGGGACCATGCTTTTCGGTTCCGGCCGTCGGGTTGAGGTGGCGAAAGCGTTGATTAATCTTCATTGTTCATCCGAAGGTACGACGAAATGCCGGAGGATTCAAAGCCTCGTCAAGACTGGGGCCAAGCCTGCGGACCTTCCGAAGCCGCCCGTGACGAAGGGGACTGCCTTGACGGCTGATGTCCTGAAGGACTCGGCTCCGGCGCCAAAGGATGTGCAGTCTGTTCTTGTGTTGAACATCGAGGAGGGGGAGATCTTGGTGGGTGAGACGCTGATGGCGCTCAGAGGTGGAGAGGCTCGGGGCGGTTCCTCTGCTCCACCTTCGGACAAAGAGGTGGAGGCTTTGGAGGGGATGGCCTTCGACGAGTCTGGTAAGTTTTACTTACTTGGCTTTTCCTCTCCCGAAGGTTTTTTCACTTATGTTATTTTTTGCAGCTGTTTCGTCATCAATGCAGCAGCTCTTGGCCGTGATGCACGGGCCTGGCGCGACTGGGATTCTCCCTCCTGAGAAAGGTGTGGGGTCTTGTTTTATTTTTGGCTTTTGATCAATTTTTTGTGTTCCGGAAGTTGATTTTGTTTTTTATTCAGGGTTTAATGCGGCGGTGGCAGAGGCGTCTACCTCTGACGCTGCTTTCATTGTTGCTGAGCTGAGCAAGAAGCTTGCCCATGCCAGCCGTGCTTTGATGCAGAAGGCCAAAGCGGACGCGGACCTTCGGGTGGCGAGTGCCACCGAGAGACTTGGTTTGGCTGACAAGCTCCGGTAGGCTGAGGCAGAAATTCTCGTTTTGAAGGACGAGAACCAGCAACTGAAGGCCAGGTGTTCGAGGCTAGAGTCTGCTGCTTCGGATAACGAGAAGGTCCTGGAGAGCCTTCGTAGGACCGTGGAGGGGGATGCGAATGAGAAGGCTGCTCTTAAGAGTAGGATTACCGAGCTGGAGTGGGTTCAGGCTAAAATGTCTGAACTCGAGCGGGTCTTGCCCGAGGTTGCCAGATGAGCCGATGGGGTGTACCAAGAGTACAAGAAGGCTCTTGCTGCCCTTGGAGCGGAGCCTTTGCCCTTGCCTGAGCCGGTCGAAGGTCCCCAAGTTTTCTTCCTGCTTTTGGACTGGTTGCTATCGGAGTTCGAGGGCCTTGGTGAGGTGATGAGTATTGCAAATTACAATGCGGCCTCTGTCTCCTTCGAGGGGCTTGTTGGAAATCTTCTTCGTGCCGGTGCAGTTGACCTTGCCTGACTCGATGGTTTTCAGTACGTACCCTACGAGGGCTTGGCAGCGGAGGTGGGAAGAATTCAAGAGGTGAAGGCTATGTTTTTTGAGCGGTTCTGGGAAACTTCTGGCAAAGTTGCCGTTCGGACTCTGGCGGCCGCAGCTGCTGAGGTAGGGTTGTTTCCAGCAACCTTTTTTTTTCTTTTGTTTGTTTTTAATTGATTTCATCTATTTGGTGCAGGAGGTGTCTCCTGATCGGCCTTCGGAGGACAATCGAATGTCCGAGGATCGGAGGTCTCCTTCGGGGAATGTTGCTGCTGGTTCTTCCGGGGCTCAGGTGTAGAGATTGGTTTGTAGTTTACTTTGGTAGTTTTCTGGCACTTTGGTCTGTAAATATTGCCATGGTGCAGGATGTGAACACTGCTATGGTATTGATGACCTGGGAGGCTTTTAGCCTTGCTCGTCCTGGATGCAGCATTGCGGAATATTTGATCTGGTCCGGTAGAAATTCATTGTAGCATGTTTTGCCCCTTTGTCTGAATGTGACTTTCGCGATTGCCTTTGTAATGTCTTTTATTGCGTATCCTTCGGGTTTCCTTTTTGAGTGCATCCTTCGAGGTGCTGTGATGTGCATCCTTCGAGGTGCCTTGTTATGTGCATCCTTCGTGGTGCCGTGCGTTGCGTATCCTTCGAGTTGCCGTGCATTGCGCATCCTTCGAGGTGCCTTGTTGTGTGATGTGTTAGGCATATTTGCACCCGAAGTTTGCAGAGTTGTACTGTTGTAGGGCTCTTAGAGAAAAACGTCTCCCCCCAGCCTTCGCTTTTTCTTGCCGAAGGACCTTTTTAGATGTAATTTGTTTTTATCCGGGGCGACGCTCGTTAGGGTGGTTCTTGAAAAAAACATCTTCCCCCCTTCCTAATGAGTCGTTGCCCGGAGTTATTTTTTGCTGAAGTGTTTGTTGTTTCGATATAAGGTTTGTTTGCCGACGAGGCAATGCGCGGAAACTTTGTTTTTTGTGAAAAACATCTCCCCCCTTTCTTTCGCGCTGTTGTCCTCGAAGGTCTTAGTTCTTTTTGTTTTGGATAAATCGAATGATGGGTGCCGAAGGTTCTTATGGAAAAAACGTCCCCCCCACCTTTCTGGCATCCATCTTTTGTTTTTTCCGAGGTGGCATGTTGGTCTTCGCTTTGCACTTATTGTGCCTTTTTGTTGTTTGTTTTTGGTTCGTGTCCTTTGAAAGGTCCATTGGAGTTTTTGCTCTTTTTTAGCATTTTTGCCGAAGGTTTTTTATTTTGGACCTTTTGAAAGGTCGAAGCCCCTTGGCGTTTTTGCACTAGTTGTGTGATTGTGCCGAAGGTTTTTTGGTTCGGACCTTTTGAAGGGTCGAAGCCCCTTGGCGTTTTCTCAATTGTTGTGTGTTTGCGCCGAATGTTTTTTGGTTCGGGCCTTTTGAAAGGTCGAAGCCCCTTGGCGTTTTTGCACTTGTTGTGCGTTTGTGCCGATGGTTTTTTTGGTTCGGACCTTTTTAAAGGTCGAAGCCCCTTGGCGTTTTTGCACTTGTTGTGCGTTTGTGCCGAAGGTTTTTTTGTTCGGACCTTTTTAAAGGTCAAAGTCCCTTTGCGTTTTTGCACTTGTTGTGCGTTTGTGCCGAAGGTTTTTTGTTTCAGACCTTTTTAAAGGTCGAAGCCCCTTGGCTTTTTTGCACTTGTTGTGCGTTGTGCCGAAGGTTTTTTGGTTCGGACCTTTTTAAAGGTCGAAGCCCCTTGGCGTTTTTGCACTTGTTGTGCATTTTTGCCGAAGGTTTTTGTTTCGGACCTTTTTAAAGGTCGAAGCCCCTTGGCGTTTTTGCACTTGTTGTGCGTTGTGCCGAAGGTTTTTTGGTTCGGACCTTTTTAATGGTCGAAGCCCCTTGGCGTTTTTTGCTCTTGTTGTGCATTTGTTTTGATAAGTATGCAAAGTTTGCGGATTCTGCATACTTTGCTAACTTACTGTTTTGTTTAGCATGCGGATGCTTGCCGAAGCTTGCCATTTTGACTGCTTAGGCAAGAGTGACACTGTTTGGGGAAAATTTATTGTATTGAGATTGTTTACACTGGGTCCGTCTCGTCAAAAACCTCACCTCCTGTGCGGAGTTTCCCCTTGTGAGGAAAAGAGTACGGCCCGTTTACAATGTAAGAAATAACTGAAAATAGATGCGAAGGTCCGCGATCGCTTATAGCTTCGCGATGCGTCCTTTTTACAAGTTTAAATGTAGTACTTTTTGAGGTTGTCAGCATTCCAAGGATGCTGTAGCTCATTGCCTTCGGCGTCGGACAAGTGATATGACCATGGCCTGTTGCTTTTGATTACTAGGAATGGTCCTTCCCACTTGGGTTGAAGTTTGCTGGATGTTTCGGCATTTGGCTTCCTTTTTAGGACCCAGTCTCCGACTGCGATGTCCTTTTTCACGATTTTCTTGTCTCTCCACTTCGTGGTTTCTTGTTGATACTTTTCTAGATTTTTCGAAGCTTGTAGGATGTCTAGCTCTATGAGGTCTTTCTCCTCCGAGGTTGTGCACTCAACTTGATGGGTCACCCTTAGGCTTCGATTCTTAAGCTCCTCTGGTGTCATTGCTTCGGCACCATATAGTAGCCTGAATGGGTGAACTTGGTGGTTCTTGATTCTGAGGTGTTGTGGGACCAGATGGCCTTCGGGAGTTCATCTGCCCATTTTTCCTTTTTCTGATCAAACAGTCACTTCTTGATGCTGCCGAAGACGATGCCATTGGCCCTTTTCGACAGCCCTGTTGGACTGTGGGTGGTACACCGAAGCAAAGATTACCTTCGTGCCCAGACTGTAACAGAATTCTCTGAAGAGCTGTGAATCAAACTGTTTACCGTTATCGACGGTGATCTCCCTTGGGACCCCGAACCTGCAGACGATGTTCTGCCAAAAGAATTTTCTGATTGTTTCCGAAGTGATGTTGATGAGTGGCTTGGCTTCGATCCACTTTGTAAAGTACTCAACAGCAACTGCTGCGTACTTGTAATTGCCCTGAGCTGTGGGCAGGGGGCCCACTAGATCAATTCCCCATCTTTGAAGAGGCCAGGTCGGGGGTATCAGCTGAATTGGCTCTGAAGGATTTGAGGACTTCGGGCCCATCATCTGGCATGCTTGGCATGTTTTCACTATGTGCTGGGCGTCCTTCAGGGCTGTTGGCCAGAAGAATACTTGCCTGAAGGCTTTGGAGACAAGTTGTCTGAAGCCAATGTGGGATCCGCAAAACCCGGAGTGAATTTCCTTGAGGAGCTCGATTCCTTCGGTTGTCGAGATGCACTTTAACCATGGGATGGTTACACCTGACTTGAACAATTCTACCTCGGAGATAACGTAGCCCCTCGCTCTTTGGAACATTTTCTTCTCTTCTTTCTCATTTGGCGGCTCGATGTTTCCCCGAAGGTACTTCATTATAGGTGTTCTCCAGTCTTCGGCTGAGATGACTGAGACTTGTTTTTCTCTCTTCGGCTTGACCGAAGGTTCTGAGATTTCTTCGAAAAATACATCCGATGGTAACTGCTCCTTTTCTTGATGCTGCATTTGCCAGTTTGTCTGCTTCGTCGTTCATGTGCCTCGGGATATGAACGATGTCGAAGCCTTTGAAATATTTCTCCATGGATCTTACTGCATCAAGGTACTCGATAAGCTCTGGTTTTCTTGCCTCCGAGTCCTTTTCGATGTGGTCTCTGACGACCTTCGAGTCTGTTTTGACTATGAAATTCTAACGGCCAAGGGCTTTCATTTTCTGAAGGCCCAGGAGCAATGCTTCGTACTCGGTTGTGTTGTTGGTAGATAATTCTAGGTTGCCGAAGGTTAGTCGTGCAGCGTATCTTGTTTTTGCTCCTGAAGGAGACTCTATGATTGCGGCGATGCCCGCTCCGTCGTTGCACCAGGCCCCATCGCAGTGCATGATCCAGGTTTCATTCGAAGGTTCCTCCTTGAAGGTTGGGGATGTCCAATCGGCAATGAACTATGCTAGTACTTGTGATTTGATGGATGTTCTTCTTTTGAAGTCTATGTAGAACTCCGATAGTTCCGAAGCCCATTTGGCAATTCTGACTGAGGCCTCTCTGTTGCTGAACAGGTCATCCGCCCTGTGAGCTTCTGTACATCCCTGATGGACTTGGGCTCCTCCATCTTCCAGAGAGTTTTTACTTTGTCAGGATTTGCTTCGATGCCTTTGGTGGACACGAGGCATCATAGCACCTTTCCTTTGTGAACTCCAAAGATGCACTTGTTGGGGTTCAAGGACAGCCCTGTTTTTCTTAGGCTTGCGAAGGTTTCGGCCAGGTCTGCCACATGGTTACTTCTTATTGAGCTGGTTACTACAATATCATCAATGTAAGCCAGGACATTTCTTCTGAGTTGGTGCTCCAGGACCACCGAAGACATTCTTGAAAAAGACTGTCCTGCATTTTTCAATCCTTCTGGCATCCTCACGAAGCAGTAGGTGCCGAAGGGCGTTATGAAGCTTATTTTTTCTTCGTCTTCTTTCCTCATCCAGATCTGATGGTATCCGGAGAAACAATCCAGCAGAGACATAAGTTGACTGTTTGCTGCGTCATCAACGACTCTGTCGATTCTTGGCAGCGGGAAGTCATCCTTCGGGCAGGCTTTATTGAGGTCAGTGAAATCGATGCACATGCGCCATTTTCCATTCTTCTTTTTGACTGGCACGGTGTTTGCCAGCCATATTGGGTACTTGACTTCTCTAATGACATTTGCATCTAGCAGTCTCTAGACTTCGGCCTTGACTGCTGCGACTTTTTCATCTGCCATTTTGCGAAGCTTTTGCTTCTTCGGCTTGATGTTTGGGTTAATGTCCAGGCGATGCTCGATGATGTCTCTGCTGACTCCCCGGAGGTCGCTGGTGGACCATGCAAAAACATCATGATTCTTGCGGAGGAACTCGAGAAGTTCTTTCTCCTCTTCGGGCTCTAGGGTTGCATTGATAGTCACCATTTTGTCGGGGAGGTGTACATCGAGGGGGACCTTCTTGATTTCACAGTCTTCTTCGAAGGTTGCTTTCTCGCTGTCCCTTTGCTGCTCTTCGAAGGTAACGGGCTTGGATTCGGTCCGAAGATTGTGCACATTTTTCTGTCCTGGGGTGTATCCCCGCTCAATGCCCCGCGCAAGTTGCTGGTCCCCGCGAACGGTGATGACTCCTGCGGGGGCTGGCATTTTCATGCACAAGTATAGTTGGTGGACGATAGTTTCGAACTTGTTGATTGTTCCTCTTCCTAAGATTGCACGGTATGGGTACGGCATTTCTACTACATCGAAGGTGATGTGTTCTGTTTTTGCGTTGGCCGTGTCTCCGAAGGACACGGGGAGTGACAGTTTGCCGATTGCGTTCACTCTCTTCCCTCCGAATCCCATTAAAGGGATTTCCGAAGGCTGAAGCAGGCTTCGGTCGATACCCATCTTATCGAAGGTATCGGAGAAGATGATGTCTGCAGAACTGCCAGTGTCAACTAGTATTTTGCCAATCCTCCAGCCCTGAATGTTTGCCTCGATGACAAGAGCATCTGTGTGTGGGTAGCTGATGAGGTTGACATCTTCGGAGAAGGTGATCGGAGAGTGTGACCACTGGGTTCTCTTGGTTGGACCTTCGGAGACGATGCAATGGACTTGCCTGAAGTAGTCCCTGCGCTGCCTCTTGTTTTTGAAGTCCAGGGTGGAACCTCCGGAGATGGGTATGATCGTGCCGAAGGATGGTAGTGCCGCGGGTTGGCTATTTGTGGTTTGGTTTTCTTGTTTTTGTGGGTGAGCTGGGGGTGGTGGTAGCTGCTCCTGAGTGGGTTGAGCTTGGGTTGTTGGTTGAATGGTTTGCGTTTGAGGGTTTGGCTGTGGCTGCCAATTGTGATTATAGTTGTAGTTAAACATGGGTGGGCGGTATACTTGTGTAAATGGTGGTGGAGCGAACGAAGGTTGCGTGTACTGTATTTGTTGAGGTGGTTGGGTCTGCGGCCATGTAGTGTGCCCAACTAGCTTGGCTTTTTTCTCGGCCTCCATTCTGTCGAGGGTCTTCTTCTTCTCCGGGCACTGGTTTGTTCTGTGGTCAGAGTCGGACCCATGGAAGTGACAGAAGAATTTATTGGGGTCACGCGAAAGTCCACGACCTCGGCCCCTTCCTCTGCCGCGACCTCTGCCCCGTGCCCTGGACGAGGGTTGCTTGTCGTTTGAGCGTTGGGGTTCCGACTCTTGTGGTGCCATGAAGGGATCGAAGGTTATCTGATCCTCATCTTCATGCGAAGGTTCCAGAGGTAAGATGAGCTAGTGGGCTGGCTGCTTTTCTTGCTGCCATGTTTGTTGGTTGTATTTCTCTGCCTAATGCATGTTTCTTCTTTGCTCGACCCTTCTGCGGTGGTCGGCGTTTGACTTCGCATACTTTTCTGCTTCTGAATAAAGCTCCTCTAGAGTTCTCGGAGGTTCTCTTATGAGGTGGGAAGCAAGTTGGCCAGGCAGGAGACCCTCGATGCATTTCTCTATCGCATCTTTTTCTGGGAAGTTTGGGATTTGAGCCTTCTTTTGGACGAACCTCCGGAAGTAGTCATAGAGAGGCTCACGGTCATGCTGGGGGCATTTGAAGTCTTTTACAGTGTTGGCGTCGAGCCTTCTGAAGCCTTGGAAGTCCTGTAGGAGCCTTCCTTTTAGCTGATACCAATTGTTGATTGATTGCGGAGGCAAGTACGAGTACCAGTTGGCCACAGAACCTTCGCAGGCCATGACGAAGGACTTGGCCATGGTGGAGTCGTCACCTCCGGCCGAAGCGATGGTTGCTTCGTAGGCCATGAGGAACTGAGTTGGATCTGTTGTGGCGTTGTACTTGGGGAGCTGTGTTGGCTTGTAGCCGAGCGGCCATGAAGTTCGCTGCAAAGCGACTGAGAGTGGCGAGGTCGGGTCAAATGGGAGGTTGACCGGCAGTGGACTTTGGTTCTCATTATGGGCGAAGGCTGTCTGGAGGATGACACAGTTTTCTTGCTGGGAGGAACCTTCGGGCATTTCTTGGTATGCCCTCTGCAAGCTCTCAACTTCTGGCTCCATCTCTGCTAGCCTGCGCCTGGCCTTGGCTAGCTTGTTTGCTTGGTCCAGTGCCCTCTTTTTGGTGGCAAGCTGGGCTTCGATGTTCTTTTTCATCATTTCAAGGGCTTTTAGCTTGAGTGCTGCTTCTGTGAGTTGATGAGCTTCGGTGTTTTCTGTGTTATCGATCAGGTCTCCATGAGCAGCAGATTCGTTGGTGATGTCTTCCATTTGTGGGTTGGCTCCTTCGTGCTGCGGTTGAGGGCCGTCGAGGATGCGGCCAGGTTCAGTGGAGGTGCTTGTGGTGTCGGCGGTGGCTTTCTTCTTCGCTGGGGCCATCGAGGGTTGTCTTACGTGCTGGAACGGTGGGCGCCGTTGTTGGGATCTTTGCTTCTTAGATGCCCAGACAGGGAGCATGAACAGTAAGAAAGATGACAATGAAAGTAGATGTCGAACTCTCCAATAATGTTAGGAAATTCAACCCTCTACACTGTGGAGTGAGGGGGCTATTTATACCCCTAGCCCTCGGCCAGGTCTTCCTAAATTGCCCCCTCCTAACTCATTTACAGCTCATTCTTAGCCGGTTCCTGGGTAAAATTATATGGTGAGAGGTTTACAAATCCGACCTTATCACGTATTCAGGAGGTGTACAAATCCGACCTTCTCACATATTCACGTTTTACCCACATGTCTACAACCGACGAAGGTTACAACAACCTTCGGGTACCTCCGGGAGTTTGAGCCATGAAGCCTCCATCATCGAGCAATCAGCCGTCATCTTCGCTCCCGGTGGTGATCTCTTTCCCCGAAGGTCTTGGCCTTCGAGTTTATGCTTCCGGGTAGCCATTTGTCACCTTCGTCTCCCGAAAGTGGTCACCGAAGGTCTTGCTCTTAGACTTTTTGCTTCCGAGCGGCGGTTTGTTTCCTTCGCCTACCGAAGGTGATCACCGAAGGTCTTGGTCTTTAAGCTTGCGCTTCTGAGTGACCCTTCGTCACCTTCGGGTACGCTTACCCTCCTCTCGTTGGAGCCCTGCAAAAGAGTTAGGGAGCATTTCCGAGGGTGGAAGCTTGACCCGGAGGTCCAATCGCCAACACCGTCACCGCCGCCGCAGTAGGGCATGCGCAGGACCTTGAAGCAGGGGTGGACGCCGACCTGCATGAACTTCCCTGCGGCGCTCATGAACAGCACGCGGACAACGGCGCCGTGCTCCGGCGAGGCGATGTAGAACGGGCCTTCCTCGGTGGAGTCCGGGAGGAAGGGTGTGACCCAGTAGCCGTGGAAAAAGACGGAGTTGGCGAGGACGAGCGGCGTCGCCGCCGTGAGGGCGCCGTCGCCGAACTCGGGCTCGTTCCCGACGATGTCCTTGACAAGGCCGCCGGTGTTGCGCTTGAACCACGCGTTGATATCCTCCGCCGCAGTGGTGGGGTTGTCCTTGAAGCTCGCCGACCGCGCCTCGGCCTTGTAGACGGCGGCGGCGGTGTCGGCGAAGTCTGGGCGGAGGCGCAGCGAGGCGTCGGCCCAGACGGCCGTGGCGCACCGGACCTTTGCTGGACTGAGGCGGAATAGGGCGTCGTCCCAGACGGCGGTGGCGCACCGGACCTTCGACGCGAGCTCGGCGTGCGCCGTGGCGCCTGCGGGGCCGAGGAAGGCGACGATCTGGTCGCGCGTGGCGCCCGAGGCGCCGGCGGCGAGGAGGGAGAGCACGGCGTGGAAGGAGATCGGCGAGATGGCGAGGTTGGCGGTGGGCATTCCCTTGTCGAGGCTTCCGAGGTGGCGGAGGAGGAGCATGCAGAGCGCCGCCTGGTCCCTCACGGCGTCGGCGTTGGCGTGGCCCGCCATTGACTCGTCTCTGACCGGTCGCGACTAGGAGGGGAATGGAGATGCTAGCAGTGGGAGTCTCGCAGATCAGGAGAGTGTAGGATTCTTAGGTGGGTTAAATACTAAAACTACACGTAATTTGGGAACCTTAACCTATAAGCAAATGATTTTTTTCTTCAAAAAAAAATAAGCAAATGATTTTTTGCTACATACCAAAACTGTCCTGCCTGGGTTGAACATGAAACCTAACTTCACAAGTAAAGAATGTTTTGGTTAAAATACCAAAACTGTCTAACTTGTACTGCTGGCTAAATTCCAAAACTGCCACTAAAGCTAAGCGCCAAAACTGCAATGCCTTGTTTGCAAGACCTTAACTCTTAAGCAAGATAATTTCGGGATCCAAACTTTAATGCCAAAACTGACTGGAGAGTAGTTTGTCTAGTAGAGGATTGGGTTTTTTTTTGGTGGGTTGAAATATACTAAAACTACTACAACCATGACATATATCATATTTTCTTCTTTTAAGAAACCTTAACTCATAAGTAAACAATTCTTTTTGGTACACCCGAAAATTGCTCCACATTGTTTTGCAGGCTAAATTTTAAAAATTCTACTAAACTTTTGTGAAACTTTACTCACTTGTAAGGATTCTTTTGGCTACATGCTAAAATTATCTCTCATGAGTCCTGATATACTTCATAAAAAACAGAGTCATGATAATCACACCGGCTAAGTGAATGCTAAAACTACATAAATAGGTGTAAGAATTTTCTTATAGGGTTCTTATATGACGGGGAGCTTGCCCGCCCTGCTCACGTCCCGGGGCCGCTAGTAGCCCCGCCTCACCGACAGGGAGAGGACATAAGAGTAAAAAAATTGAGAAGAAATATGGGTGTTCACAGGCGGGTTTGAAGAACAAAATTGTCTTTTCCATCCACATTTAACAGTATATATGGGATGAAAATTTGGATGAAATGGCATTGAGGGGACAAATCAAAACCTCTATGACACTAAAGGATATGATATTGAAGGGATAAATCAAAACTTCTATGGCACTAAAGGATTTAAAAAAAATTTGTGGCATACAAGGAATCCATCTAAATTTATATAGCAAGGAATTGAATCTAAATCTATTGGCTTGACAGACGCTTCCGGTCCGGATCTTGTGGAGCCTGGCCCTCAATGGCGCCAGCAGCAGTCATGACCTAGCAGAAGTCTGCATGCACGCATTGCTCTGGTCGACAGCAAATGAAGAACAAGTATCAGCCATGGAAGGAGGCGAACAAGTTAAGGTTTAGTTCAATCGACCATATTCACAAAACATCTAGCAATATATATATAATTTTCTATATATTTCAAAATTTATATTGAAGTACATTGTCGGTACCCAGTAGTAGGGATACCCACTCCTACTACAGCAAGGCAGAACTCGCGTAGTTATCCATAACTACGCCCCAAGGGGCGGAGCAGCCGGGCCCCAGGGGTCCGGCTCTTTCCTAACCGGGCCAACGGCCCCAGACCCGTTCCTCCCTCTGGGAACGGGTCCGGTGACGCCACGTGTCCCTGAGGAGGGGAGGCTCTGCGCCAATAGCCGAGGGCTCGGACCCCCATATGGGTCTGGGACCTCCCCGCGTCCGTCCGGACCTCCCACGCGCGTAGAACCAATATACCGCCGGGGCAGGGTTCGGGGGCGCCACGTGTCCCGCAGGCGCAGGCGCGGGCGCGAGTCTTCCGCTGGAAGACTCACCCACCCACCACATTCAATACGGGTGGTTGAGGCGTGCTATGCTGCCGCGGCACGCGGGGCAGCTTTTGTCAGGCCTCACTGTAGACCGCATATTACCAAGGTACACAGTGCAGCCGCATGCGCCGCATGCGCCGCATCCGCGCAGAGCCCGTCTGCCGCATTAAATGGATACGACGGCACGGCACCCTTTCATCATACCGCTTACGCCGCAAGCTACACGACCCGTTCAGCTACGCGGCAGGCTACGGCAAGCTACGCCACAAGATTCCCACGGGCAAAGCAAGGAAATCCAGGAATGAGGTCTCCGTCGCCTGCAATGCCATAATGTCTGTACAGTATGTTATTTTATACTACATCGCTGGGCCCATATGTCGGGGACTCAACGGCTATGTACACTCCTCCCTTGAGATATAAAAGGGTGTAAGCATCTAGGCCCTCAAGGTATGTTTCGGTGATTAATGACAACTATTATTGTGACTAATGAGTTTGTGCAGCTTAACAGATCATTATCGCTCATTTGGTCATATGTCAAAAGAGGCCCCTAAATTTCATTATCCAAAAAGGCGATCTCGGTTTTCAACTCTAATATATGTCAAGACTAAGGATCTTTCTAGTCCTAAGTGTCACAAGGTTGAGAAGGACACTTAGGTTAGTATAGGTTTTATAGTTTTGTAGTGATCGCACTATTAAGAGGGGTTAAGGCCAAATAACTTGAGCATGGACATGGTCAATCAAAAATGGATGCACACTATGGTCACTCAGGTTCCTAGAAGTTCAAATAAGTGGCTTTCAACTTATATCTCAAGAATATTTGGATTTCATTCAAGACTCAAATCAGAAAAGGCAAAATCAGAAAAAGTCTTTAACACCAGTTTAACCGACGCTCTCCCTTTTCTATACGTCGGTTAAACGAAGTCAGCAGAGTCTGGACAAGTCAATACACCGGTTAAACCGACGTGTTTGAATTTAACGTCGGTGCATTAGTCCAGAGTTGGTTTTTCCAGGGTAATTCAAGTTCTATACACCGGTTAAACCGACGCTATTTGAAATGAGACATCGGTGCAATTGACCAGTGAGATGGTTTTTCCATGGATTTCTGAAGTTGTACTCACCGGTTAAACCGGCGATGGTTTTGAGTTAACGTCGGTGCAGTTGTCCAGAGACTTGGTTTTTCAGTTGATCAGTGGACAACTACACTCACCGGTTAAACCGATGATATGTCGGTTAATCTGCCCAAGTTGTAATGGCTAGTTTTCAGAAGGGGCGGTTTACATTCATCGGTTAAACCGACGATGACTATTGGAGGTACGTCGGATTAACCGGCGCTACGCAGTTTTCTGGCAGCTTTTTCTCCAACGGCTCTATCCGTGTGAGCTGCCTATATATACCCCTCCAATGGGTCATTTTGCTACTCTTGACACCAGGCAACATCCAAACACTCATAATATAGTCAAGAGCCACCTTGAGCTTCATCTTTCACATACTTGTTCATTCAATCAATCAAGAATCAAGATTAAGGACTTGAGTAGAGAGAAGCTTGTGTGCATCCATTCTTGGTGATCGGTTCTTACTCAAGTGAAGGCCTTAGCTTGTTACTCTTGGTGATTGGCATCACCTAGGCGATCTTGGTGATCGAGGTGTTTCTCGCGGAGCTTGCCAAGGATTGTGGGAGCCCGGAGAAGAAGATTGTACGTGGCTTGATCTCCACCACGCCGGGATGGTGAACGGAGACTCTTAGTGAGCGCCCTCGTCTCGGTGACTTGGGATGTGACAAGACTCTTTGTGAGTGTCACAATGTGGATTAGGGGTGTGTGCCAACACATCGATACCACGGGAAAAAATCTGGTCGTCTCTTGTCCACTCTCTTTATTCAAGCATTTTCTTTCATGCAATTTATTCATGTGCTTGACTTAGAGATCATAACTTAGCTCTACCTTGCTAGGCTTTTCTTCTCGTTTTATCTCTCATAGCTTGTGTAGGTAGCTTAGTTATCCGGTTGGTGAATTGGTGCCTTACTAGCATTGCATAGGTTAAGGTTGCTTAATTGTGTTTTAGAAATTGAAAAAGGCCCAATTCACCCCCCCCCACTTGGTCCATCGATCCTTTCAAAGGGAGAAGTACGTAAAGCCAAGCCAAGTGAAGGAAGTTAGACACAACACAAGCTCGGATTCACTCCGAACAATCCCATTCTCAACCTCTTGAGAACACAAGCAATACAACACACAGTGGACGTAGGGTATTACGCTCCGGCGGCCCGAACAACTCTAAACCTGTTGTGTTCATCGTGTTCTTGCATCTAGATTGGACTAATCCAAGCTACCCCCGAGTACTCACCCTCTGGGTTTAGGCGGGTGCACTACGTCACCCGGCTGTGGGTTTGCACACCACGACATTTGGCGCGCCAGGTAGGGGCTGCTTGGCTTTCGCTTGATCATCGGCTCGGCATCACCATGTTTCAGGTGGCGAGCGCCCAGGGGCCAGAACTCGCGCGGCAAGCGCCCGCGTCACCAGGATGGCGACAGCGGGTCATGCTCTCCCAGCTCGTCATCAAGCAGGTCTGGAGGAGCACAGTTTCAACAAATCCCAGCTCACAGCATACCTCACTCATGTGAGGAAGCCCACTCCGACGGAAAGCCGACTCCGGTCGCACTAAGCCCGCTCCGGCGGAAAGCCGACTCCGGTCGCACCAAGCCCGCTCCGGCGGAAAGCCCACTCCGGTTGCACTAAGCCGACTCTGGTGGCTCTCTCCGATGTTAAGCCGACTCCGGTCGCACCCCCGACTCTACATCTCTGTAAGTCCTACCCTTAGATGCCCAGCAGGGAATAAAACATTTTCCTTTGTAACTAGGTAGTACTTCTTTGTGGTCCAATCCGGTGAGACTCCCCCGTGGAGGGGTCCGGACCTCTACGTACCAGGTTCAGGGAAGCGTATTCACCCTCCGGGGAGGTCCGGAGCCGTGTAGTCGCTTAGCCTGGTTCCGTACCCTAAGCCTGCATGCTCTACCTCCCTAGGGCGAGTACCGTAGTACCTAAGACTGGGGGCCCGGAGGTCCGGACAGCTCCGACCTCATAAACCTGTGTTCTGGCTTACATCGCACATCTCATGTACATCTAGTTATAAAGGAAAATTTTATTCTCAGTTCGCCTCTAAGGATGTTACATTCCAATTTCAATCTACGCATTCTGTTTGCGCTAACCTCCACGTGGCTTCTTACTCTTGTGCAGTGATTGTGGTCCGAATTGAGTTGGTTAGCTAGTGACTTAACTCGAGACCCCTCATGGAAAAGAGGGGTTCGGACCCCTGGGAACCTGCAGGTTTAGGGAAGCGCATTCATTCTCCGCGGAGGTCCGGAGCCGTGTAGCCGCTTAACCTGGTTCCGTACCCTAAGCCTGCACGCACCACCTCCTGTGAATGAGTGCCGTAGTACCTAGGACTGGGAACCTGGAGGTCCGGACTTTCTCTTAACCTAAAGGCCGGCCCCTTTGAGCTCCGTTCACTGAGCCTAGCTGTCTATCTCAAAGGATCACAGCCAACAGGATTTGGGACCCGTGGGCACGCTACTAAGCATCTACCTTGAGTCATGTGCAGGTCCAAATGTGATGATGCAGCAGGTGACCCAAAGGATGGACGACGCAGGACAAGACTCCTGCAGCGCGCACAGTCTAACGCTGGAGGCTTCAAGTTATGCAGAGCTAGATCACAGTAGTGGCCCCACCTGCGGGTTCGTAGCCTTTCCCGAGGTGGGCCGGGGGGCCACTGTCGGTACCCTGTAGCAGGAATACACACTTCTACTGTAGCAAGGCAGGACTCGCGTAGTTATTCATAACTACGCCCTAAGGGGCGGAGCAGCCGGACCCCAGGGGTCCGGCTCTTACCTCACCGGGCCAACGGCCCCGGACCCGTTCCCAGGGAACGGGTCCGGTGACGCCACGTGTCCCTGAGGAGGGGAAGCTCCGCGCCAACAGCCGAGGGCTCGGACCCCCCATATGGGTCCGGGACCTCCCCGCGTCCGTCCGGACCTCCCACGCGCGTAGAACCAATATACCGCCGATGCGGGGTCTGGGGGCGCCACGTGTCCCGCAGGCGAAGGCGCGGGCGCGAGTCTTCTGCTGGAAGACTCACCTACCCACCGCATTCAATGCGGGTGGTTGAGGCGTGCTCTGCCGCCGCGGCACGCGGGGCAGCTTTTGTCAGGCCTCACTGTAGACCGCATATTACCGAGGTACACAGTGCAGCCGCATGCGCCGCATCCGTGCAGAGCCCGTCTGCCGCATTAAATGGATACGACGGCACGGCACCCGTTCATCATACCGCCTACGCCGCAAGCTACACGGCCCGTTCAACTACGCGGCAGGCTTCGGCAAGCTACGCCACAAGCTACGTCCTGGCACCGTTTAGACAAGACAGGGCATGGCTATGCCGGACGGAAGATTCCCACGGGCAAAGCAAGGAAATCCAGGAATGAGGTCTCTGTCGCCTGCAACGCCATAATGTCTGTACAATATGTTATTTTATACTACATCGCTGGGCCCATCTGTCGGGGACCCAACGCCTATGTACACTCCTCCCTTGAGATATAAAAGGGAGAAGTACATAAAGCCAAGCCAAGTGAAGGAAGTCAGACACAACACAAGCTCGGATTCACTCCGAACAATCCCGTTCTCAACCTCTTGAGAGCACAAGCAATACAACACATAGTGGACGTAGAGTATTACGATCCGGTGGCCCGAACCACTCTAAACCTGCTGTGTTCATCGTGTTCTTGCATCTAGATTGGACTAATCCTAGCTACCCCCGAGTACTCACTCTCTGGGTTTAGCCAGGTGCACTACGCCACCCGGCTGTGGGTTTGCACACCACGACATACATATTTATTTTTATTAAGATGCAACTGCGCCGCGCATGGCTGGCCGCCACTCCACCAAGGTGGAGGGGGCACGTGTCCCCCTCCTCCTCAAAGTACAAAAGAAGAGCACAAAGCGAAATAGACTAAATTCCTTTAAAAAAAACTCTGAGCCTTCAAATCAAAAATACTTTCTAAAAACTTAATGAATCGAGATGAAACTTAAGCCATAGATGCACAACCATAGGATCTAGCTGATCCAAATAAAAGATTGCGGAAAGATCGAGTAAATCTTGCGAATAAAAAATCATTCAAAAAGCATACGAAAAATCGCAAAAAAAAATAAAACAGTCAGGATGCAAAGAAGAGACACCAAATTGATATTTGGATTACTTCACAAGATCCGATTACAAGCTACTCCTATCCTAATCAAAGCAGTGGATGGCAAAAAACTTAGACAAAGAGCCACTCCATTCTCCCTCTCTCGGACCCTAACATCTCTCTCGCCAACCAATGAGAGGATCTTCATCAAAAGCGATGCAAGAGGTGGTTGCCCACAACAGCCCCCCTTCACATATATAGACACCGGGCAAAACACCAAAATATTTTTATACGAAGGGCACAACCCAATACCTCTTAGGGGAAAAATATGCTAACTTTTTGTCTGACCACTGGACGGACACATCACATTTACAACTTTACTTTTCCTCCACGCAAACTTCATGATGATGCCACACACCCTCTACAACCGCCATCCAGATGCACCGTATGCCCCCCGATCTCCGGTCCAAACCGGTAAACATGCATAATTAACACTATGGCACGAACCTAGATTTTTCAGCCCCGCGTGAAGCTTGGAGTCACACTGGCCGTGCTGTCACAGGGTGCTATGGCGATCCAAGGATTCACGTATGATCGGGTGTAAAAAGAGCGAGAGCCAGAGGAGTTTTTTCCTCAGGGCAGCATACCCTGTACATTCACCATTATTTAATTACCAGGCACTGCTTTCCTAGATTAAGTCCGACGAACATATCTGAGAACCACCAGCTTTACATATACGCATAATAAACTACCACCAACAGCAAAACCCAACATTTACCATGGCATGCTTGAGAACTATACCCTATATACTCTTTACGGAACCAAGCTTCTCTCAAACATCTGGGCGCAAGACAAGGATGATGGATGAGTAACTGAGCATAGGGTAGAGATTGGAGTTGAGGAAATGAGAGAACTGGTTGACGGTGAGAGCGCGGTCCGGCAGGTCATCAGTGAGGAAGTCGTACGGTGCCGCCTTGCCTGTGTCCACCACCGGCTCCCACCGGAAGCCTGGGCGCGGCGGAAGTCCCACGACCACTGGCAGGTGGCTGGTGTTGAAGGCCACGTAGATCTCACCTTTGGTTTCATCCTTCTGCGGTGAGAGATACATGAGAGATCATCCGTTGCATTTTGAAAACATCTATTTGATCTACTTGATGGTAGAAATAATTTTTGAAATAACTGTGGTGATACGTAGTGCATTATATCCGTACCATGGAGAAGGCCACGAATCGGCTCCCCTCCGACCAGTCAGGCTTTCCAGGATGATGACCATGCCAATGCAACTGTTCTGAAGTTGGAAAGTCCTCAAGTCCAAGAGATTCACATTCCCTGTAGTGCACATCAAGAGAAATGCATAGGCAACATGAGTGACGTAAAGAATCTAAAAAAATATCAAACAGAGGCATCCTCAATTCCTCATTATTTCCACACAGACCATTCGGTGGAAAGTATTTACCTGCGGAATTTGGTCATGAGGCGGCAGAATCTGTACAAGTCAGAGGATTGTTCTTCCTTCTTATCCCAACGGAAATAGTTGACCTACATAACAACAATAACAAGATGGAGAATTGCAAGAATGTCAAAGAAATTGAGTAGAATAATATATGATCTCCTTGCACTAACATAATGGTCATGGCAGTATGTATTATTGTTCCCTCCCTTCGTATGACCATATTCATCGCCCATGTAGAACATTGGAACTCCCTGAAAATTTGGAAAATGAAAACAATTTAGAAGGAAGCCAAAAAGAAGATTCACAAATTCAAAAATGTCAGCACTTCAACGTTACTCCTAGATTAGCATGTACAAATAAAAACTGAAACTCGGTCAGACAAATGATGTAGATGCTAACCAATTATTTACTGATCCTACATTATCATATCTTTATGTTTAACTTAACTTTCCTATGTATGAAGATATCTGATTGGATGCTCGATACAGAAGGGCATATTCCTCTGAAAAACACAACTTTTATGGTAATCAGTTACATAACTTAGTAATTCTTACTAGTTGGCTAAGCAAAGCAAGGATTGAACCATTGACACGCTTTCTGGTAAACCACTGATGCAAATGCGATCTCGAGTTTTACGCTGAATAATAGGCACTTGCAAACACAAGCCATAGAGCGCTTAAAGATCAGACGATAATTCTTACTTGAGAAACCATAAGGCAAACAAAGAAATTGCGCATTTGCCTCTTCCTCAATCTCCTGACTGACAGGCTTGCAAATTCTCCTTCCTGCATTGTTCAAATGATGAAATTGTAAATGTGTGATGCACTATAAAGAGACGATTCCATATACATTTGCCACATGAATTTAGCTGGAAGTGAAATACATTGTTTGAAATAATTTGCATAGCATAAGTCTCCAACTATGCACTAAGGTAGAGGATAGTTCATCAAATTCTAATGATTTTATGAACAGCCAACACATTTACTGCTTATGCAATATACAAGGTGAATTGTCTCTACATAACATTTGGTAGGAAACCATTATGATACGAAAACCATCGCAAGGTCTTTTGCCAGAAATTTGACTAGACAAACAAGTCATAAGACACACAGAAGCATGATATTTCAGAATTACCTCCCCACAATTCCAGCTAAGATTATGATTTTCCCCATCTCTGTTGTCCTCTCCATTTGACAAGTTGTACTTGTTATTGTATGTCACCAAATCAGCCAGTGTAAACCCATCATGGGCACATACAAAGTTGACACTGTGCCAAGGCTTCCTCCCACCAGCCTGATAATAAAAAGCAAGCTCTTGTGAATTTCACAATTTCACTATTACTTGTAGACAACTCTGTGCCACCAATTTTGCCTAAAGTATACATGAAGCTAGTATTAAATCATTCAATGTGACTTCTCATCCAGGAAAAACAATATATGGCTTGGCTTGCAAAGGTCCAATAGTCACCCAAAGAAAGGCACGTCATCATCACTTGCAGGTTGGATCATAAAGGATATACTAATGCAAGGAATGTGGAACTTCTGTAATGCTTCTAGGTTGAAATATATACTATTGACATATTTTGTTATTTATGTAGACATGTTTCACCACCCAGAATTTTCAAAAGATTCTGTCAGGCCGTGTAGCACTGTTCTCACTGATGGGTACTCATGCTACATACCTGGTATAATTGTGGACTTCCACATAGACATTCAGCAAAAGCACCAGCAAATCCATCTGTGCCTTTGATGAACTGACGCACGGTATCACGATACTGAGAAAATAACAGCACAAGTCAGTACTTTGGTGAAACAACTATAGAGAAAGAGTGAGAAATTTGGCAGATGTTGGATTAGCTGAAGATGAATGCAAAAGCCAAAAGATCACATGAACATTCTCAAAATTTAATCAGCATCATGCCCTGATAAAAAATAAATGTACACTTAATAATAGTGTCAGTAAGGCTTTTGTCTGTAACATGCATTTCAGTAATCATTTAGTGTTATCTTTCTTATACATTTAACACCTTTTCCTATGAATTTTTTGTCAAAAAATGTTGAATGGTTCTTTTTTTTTTTTTGGAAGCTGGACTTCTCATGCAGAGCCAGGTAAAAATGGTCTAACACTTTGGGCTCTGAAGTCCTTAGTGTTTAAGGCTCAGCCTCTTAGGCTTCTCTAGAGTATAATTGACTATGAGTTTAGGGCTTCTTCAGGAGCTTGAAAACTGAAGCTGGAGCTCGGCAGGCCCTTAAAGTATGTTTTACTACTTGGGGCTGAACGTGGGTTTTGGTTGCATCCATACTGTACCCAATTATCATTCTAAATTACAAATTTCCACCTAGAAGAAACTAACACTTATGTGTTTTTTTAGATCCCTGCAATGTGTGGTGGGCAGCATAGAAGCACTTCTTTATTTAAATGCTTAGTTTAAATCAATACTCGGTATTTGACAAGATTGTCTCAGTTTAAATCAATACTTGGTATTTGACAAGACATCATTTCTTGTTTAGCAAGTAACAAACATATTTTTAAGCTGCTGAAAGTATTACAGTTCTTACCTTCCCATTCCACTCTGACCAAATGTTCCAGTGAGGAAATTGACCTACTTGATAGAGGCCTCCTGCATCCCATGCTTCAGCAATGAGCTATAATTACAATTGAGGAAGTAGTGAGGGGAACACCGAACACCCAAGGAAACAACAAAATGTCAAGGTTATCAACTATTATATGCTACTCTGTATATTTATCAGCCAGTCAGTTGCAAATGGAAGCTAACTTCATTTTGTTACATAGATAATGTACCCATCTCTAAAACAGCGAAATAGATTACAATCGTAGTGAGTGTAGACAGATATCACTTTAAAATATAACAGCTACCTTGACACCTCCAAGAATCGGGTCATTGCTAATCATGTCAACAAGTGGTGGGGTAGAAAGAGGTGTCCCTGTTGTAATCATGTTACCTTCCATTGGACCTCCATACACATTAACTGGATCCCATAGGCTGGTAAAAGAAAAGTTTAACTCTACAAATTTCTCAAAAGGAAAAATACAATCAAAATCTGAATAGCATTTTACCTGCATGCTCTGGTCATTATAGACGCAAGGTCAAAACGAAAACCATCAACATGCATTTCTGTTACCCAGTATCTGCAACATCAAACTCAATATTGCATAAATTAACAAGTATGTAATTTAAACACCGACATGCAGTGACCACGTATCTCTTCAAAGTGACTATTTATTTATTCATATACAAAAAAACAGTGAAATGATAGCATATGTTCATATTTAATCAGAATATTAAGAAATTCAACATGCTTATATATTCAGACACAAAAGCATCAGCATTGTTAATTATCCCTCAAAAACATGCATTTTCCAATAGAATGACAGGCAGAAAAAAAGTTAAAAACAATTTAATTAAAGTTATATACATATTTGTACCTCAAGCAATCCACGATAAATTCACGGACTACTGGATGATTACAATTGAAGGTATTTCCACAGCCAGAATAGTTATAGAACTCCCCCTGCACAAATAAGTGCCCTTAAAATTGTCAGTTACACGGACATCAATCTATGAACGAATTACATGATAAAATTATACTGTATGAACCAGGAAAGAACAAGTGCATGATGAGCAATGTATCTCACCTTAGGTGCAAGCATGTAGTACGTACTATTATCTATCCCCCTAAAGGATAATATTGGGCCTTTCTCATTACCCTCAGCTGTATGATTGAAGACAACATCCATGATCACCTAAAAGTGACATATCTTTGTGTCAAAATGATATGACAAAAGGAAGCTCTACTAGGTAAGCATTAAGCCTAACTCAAATCAGCTTGGTTACCTCAATTCCACGTTTGTGGGCCTCTCTTACAAAAAGTTTAAATTCATTTATGGCATCGCGTCCATAATTCCTTGTGCCAGCTGACGAATATCTTGCCATTGGTGAGAAAAAATTTATTGTAGAATATCCCCAGAAGTTCATCCTGGCACAACGATGAGCAGTTACTACGAAATAAGGTGACAAACTTGGTTATGCTTCTGAGTGAGAATATAAGCCATCTGTGTTAATGCTAAAAGTAGAAGAAGAGCAAGGCATGATTAGGAGGACGACTGGGTGGGGGCCTGGGGGTGTTAGGAGATAGTATGCGGGATGGAACTAAAAAGGCTATCAATTCTGCGAGCACAAAAATTGTATCAAGTTCAATCAAACTTATATCATCTATATACTGGATACAAGTCCACATACTTGGAAGAGGAGCTGAAGTACTCCACCTCGTTGAACTCATGACAGGGCATTAACTCTACACAATTGACTCCAAGTTCCTGCAGACAATTTTTCCAAGGTCAAACTAAGAGCTAAGTCATAAACACATACCAAAAGGGGCAAAAGGTCTAAAATGGCCAATACCGAGTTCAACAATTTACTGGGCAAAATGTTTATGTAAAACAGATACTATTATCAGTTCAGTAATGTATAATTGTACAGCCAAAATTAAAGATTGACACAATAAACAGTATTGGTCTTTGAAAATGAAAATACATGGTTATGCCTATGGTGAACAAATAGGCATAGAGTAGCACTACTTGACTAAAATGCAAAATCTAAACAAATATTATGCAAACACTTTGTCAAGCATACAGCTAGTCTGCTAGCAACCCTACCTTTAAATAGTCAAGCTTCGACACAGCACCAACGTAAGTTCCTGGGTGTTTTGTCTTGCTTGAATCATGCTTTGTGAATCCACGCAAATGCATTTCATAGATAACAACGTCCTTTTGATGATACTTCAGGGGTAGGTCGCCTTGCCAATCAAACTGCAAAGGCAAACATTTATCTTGTGAAATGAAAAAAAAAAGACAACATTAAGATGCAATAAACGTAATTTCACCTCATTTCTACTTGCAACAAGAAAGAAAATAATACAATCAATAATCCTAAGCTACATTAGACAGTTAAGATTCACAATCAACAACCAAGTATATTCCTATGTATTAATTATGATTATGATGGGAGTAAAAACGGGTGACGAGGAAACTAATGTGGAAAAATTCCAACATACCGTGCTATATGGAAGAGGGACCATGCCAGCCATTTGAGGCCAGCAATCACCATCAGGTGCTGGTACACCATATTTACCTCGGCTTACCACGGCCTGGAGAAAAGAAGAAGTCAGCAAGCACCTACCAATCAATTTATGAGTGTATCGCAACTCACATGCATACCAAAGTTAAGCTAACTCGTCACCTTAGCATACGGATCCACCACGACATTGGAAACATCATAGTACTGTCCGCGCTCAGGGGCAAACACGCCATCAAACCTGTAGCCGTAGAGCATGTCGTGCACCTGCTTCCCTTCAAGGAACACGTGCCACACGTTCCCCGTCCGATTGAGCAGGGGATCAAGGGGTACCTCCTCAGTCACCGTATCCTGCATCATTCCCAGCGACGCAAAACTCGATTTCAACATCCGAGCGAGTGACGCGGCGGAACAAAATTTCCACACAGCTTCGCAACGCACGAACTGACGCAGAATTCTACTCGGCGCGGAGTGGGAAGCTCACCGCCTCGAGATCGTCGAGGGTGAAGAGGCACAGCGACGCGGCGGAGGCGCTGCCGGAGTAGACGGCGAAGTTGACGCCGCCGTCTAGCGCGGTGGCCCCCAGCGGCGCGGGCACTCCCGCGAGCACCCTGCACGCGCCGCCGAGCGCGTACCTCTCCTCCACCACCTCCTCCTCGTCCTCCTCGTCGGCCACCGCCTCCACCGCCGCGGGAGCCGCGCGGCGCGCGGGGGCGGCGCGGACCCGCGCCCCCGCCCCTCCCCGCCTCGCGCCCCCCGCCGCATTGGCCCGCCCCGGCGGCCCGCCGCGCCGCTGCCACGGCCCCCGCCCCGCGGGCGCGGCGAGCAGCGGGCGCGCGGCGGAGACGAAGGGGAGCTGCGCCATGCCGAGCTCCGAATTTCTCCTCGCCGATCAAGTCGGAATTGGAGGAGTGGAGTGGCTGGGCGGAGTGATTTGTAAGGGGGAGGGAGGGGCTCGCGCTCGTCTCGGCTCCCGTGCGGGGGCCGCGTGAGGCGCCGTGCCGTGCAGCGGTGAAGGTGGGCGAGGGGGCCACGTCGCGCGCGCGCTGGCTGACAGGTGGGGCTGGCCTGGGTGCACTTTGCACTTTGCACTTTGCAGCCGGAGGCGTCTCCGTCTCCGTCTCCGTCTCCGTCTGGCCCGGGGGCTCTCTCCCCGTCCGCACCCGGCCCGCGCCGCGCGTGTCGTCCAGCGGTGAAGGTGGGCCCCCGCGTACATGGGCTTTTTCGTGGGGCCGCTTTCTGGCAAGCAAGATATTTGGCGCTTTTCACGTGTTTTATTCGTTTATATTAGTAGTTACAAAAAGAAAAATATCTCAAAAAAGTTATAAAAAGAAAAAAAAAAGGAGAATAATCTTTTTCAGTGGACGAAAAAACTATTTTTTATTGTAACACATAGAGTGTACACAAGCCTTTATATTACTATTCCTTTTCCGTGGACGGAAAAACTATTTTTTACTGTAACACATAGAGTGTACACAAGCCTTTATATTACTACACAATATTGTGTTTTGTTTTTCTTAAAAAAAGTAGCAATGCAGATAATAACACAAAGTTTGTTGCACGGGCATGGTAGTATGCATATGGTTGGATGGGCTAAAAGCCTCTCTTTTTTTAAATCTCTTTTGTTAAGAAAAAAGGATCAGTGTGGAGATAAAACACAAGCATGAGAGATGCAACGGAGCTAATAAAATGGTGTTTTTCTCTAAAGAAAAAGCGGGACCAATGGATACAAAATGACACAAGTTTGTTGCACGGGCTTGCTAGTATATGGGTGGATGAACTTAAAGTGTCTCTAAATTTTCTTCTTTTTTTTTGTTGATGGCGTGCAAGGCACTATGTGTTGGCATTCAGTTAGTACCGTTGGAATCTAGCTTAACAGAAAGGCACGTCATGATACTGCGTTTGGTGCAGCAAAGCACCGTGGAAAAAAGGGCCTGATGACGATATGCAAATGTTGAAATGTACGTAGCGCGAGCGATGAGTACGTACCGTCCAGTCCACCGAAAGCAGAGGCGATGGATAGGACAAAGGTGCAACACGCTGTGCATCAGATCGAGCGAGGCCGGCGCGGCCTTGGTTTCCACTAGTACAGGTCCGACGAGCCGGCAGCGCGAGAGCACGGCGGGCACGCCAGCTTTCGGTGACGGCAGCAACGGCCAACGGGGTGGTGCACGCTAGCCGCTCCTCGGCGTTGCTGGCCGCGCCGGCGGCGATAGGACGGTGGCCTCGAGCATGGGCTGCGTGGGTTGCGTGCCGCCGTTTGAGACGTGCACTGGGCTACGGGCCGTCCGTTCATTCATATCAGGAAGCCCTGGGCCGACGACGACGAGAGCTGCCTCCTCCGCTTGGGCCACCCGTCCGCTAGGGTCTCGGCCCATATGATTTAGGCCCACCCTTTCGCCAGGGTGTCGTTTATAATATCCGTCTCCGCCGCCGGTTCATGCAGCCGCTGAGAGCTCAGCATCAAACCATGGCCAAAGCGATGGTCGCGGTGTCTGGCGACAAGCAGGGGACCGAGCATCGTGCGTCTACGTTCGCGGATCTGGGTGTTTGCCCGGAGCTGGTTGACGCATGCGACGCCTTGGGATGGAAGCAGCCAACAAAGATCCAGGTGGAGGCCATACCCTATGCTCTCAAAGGTATTGCCTTATCATACTTTGCATACTCGAGTACGAGTACGATCCGCGGTGCATATGTGGCTAGGAATCAAGATTGCAGGCTCTTAATTTGGATTTGACATGTGAAGGGATGGACTTTCGCTCTGGCGCAGACGGGGTCGGGGAAGACGGCCGCTTTTGCTCTTCCGATCCCGCAAGCGCTGCTTGAGCACCGCAGGCCTTTCTTCGCCTGCATGCTCTCGCCGACCGACGAGGTCAGGATTCTTTCTTTCTTCTGAATGAATAGGTGATTTTGTAAATTTGGAGTGCGTTTGCTTATTGTTTGATTTTGGCTTCCTAGGGAGTTGGCCATTCAAATAGCGGAGCAGTTTGAGGGTCTGGGAGCGGCTATTGGCTTGGTCTGCTCAGTGGTGAGTGGCAGATGCACTGAGAATTTTCTGTGTCGTGGTTTGCTTCATGGTTCTCTGGGTGGTTTTGAGGTTAGCCAGAGGGTACCACCAGAGTCGGTCGTCTACAGTAGTTAATTAACGGGCACTGCTGGAGTCATTCGGAGACGAGTTCGAGGGTTGAGCTTGCATGAAGGCTTTGTGCCCACTGTCGTTTGTTTTTCTTTTTCTTTTTTTTGGGGGGGGGGGGGTTGTTGTTGTTTAAGATTAAAAAAAAGATTTTTCTTTCTTTATTACAAGAACAAAGCGTACAGAGTTTTGGTTTTTTGCGGCGTGCCCGCCTAAAATCTCAAGAGGATCATTGACATGATCAGTCCACTGGGAATCTGACAGCTTTATAGGACATAGACATACCCTCACAGACCAACACAAGTCTTTTCTGCGCACTTTGTCCTCACTCGTGCGCACCCGGGAAGAAGTTCCCGGTCGGTCACCCATCTCGGAATTGCTCCAAGCCAAGCACGCTTAACTTTGGAGTTCTTTCGAGATCGGCTTCCGGAAAAAAAGTTGCAACTTGTTGGCATGAGTATTCTATCAATCCTATTAAGTCTTTGGGCTGGGGTGTCACACACGCCTGCCCAAAGTATCAAGAGGATCATTGACATGATCAGTTCACTGGGAATCTGAATCATCATATAGCGATCTACTGCTTCTGGAATTAGGAACCGTAGGGGACTCTGGAGCCGATGCGTACTCCACAGTGATGTAGGCCTGGCTGAGCGCGACCCCCAGGTGAGGCTTGCAAAGCTCTTACAGTAGACGCGCTGCTCCATGTGATCCTTGGCGGTTGCTTCCTCTTCAGTACCAGTTCTCCAATATGTTCATTGTGTTTTGGTTATTTTGTTGGAGCTTCAAATATCCTTCAACTTTGCTATGTGAATCATGGTTACAATATGGCATGTCAACAATTTTGTTTATATTGTCAAAGGATGAGGGGTAGTGGACAGGGACGCTCTTTATAAGTTTAGGTTGAGCAAATTGCATTAGGGATAGAAAAACTTTCATGACAGGTGCAAGATCATTGTAGGTTTGGGCAAATGTGGCATGTTGATTTGATAGTTGTGCTGGTATGATCTCCAAGTAAGCACATCCTTTAACTTGGATCCACAGTGTGACACCTATAAATCAACTCTTGACATTTTGTGAGTATTTGTAAGAGCTATGACCCTATTGCACATACCGTGCATGGTGTTGTGCCTCCATTGCATTTTACTCTTCTATAAGAACACAGTGTGCTTCATATGTCCAATTACTATTTGAATCAATTGCTATTTGAGCCACCTTTTTCAATTGCTCAGTCAAATAATTTCAAACGACACTTTTGCTCTGTTACCAGCTTGTTGGAGGTGTGGATCGAATACAACAAGTGATATCCCTTGCAAGACGGCCGCATATTATAGTGAGTGTACAGATTCAATCAAATTTTCTTTTCTCTAGATAGACAAAAAAACTCTTTGATCTGATCAACTGTGATATACATGCGAGATTTAAAAATTATGTTACTAGTATTTGTTTGTGTACGTGCATACTTTTGCAAAAATATATTCTCAGTCACTATATTTTTGGAAGGCTTGTAAAATTCTCTAGCATAAATTGATTCTTATGAACCTTTTATCTTATAATCTACAAAGCTTAACTTTCTCGAAAAGTCTCGCTTATCTAGTTTTCAACACCATTCCAATTTGTCTACACTGTGTAACATTGCTTCATCATGTTAAGGAGTCAAGTTTTGTTAATGGACTTTTCAAATGCTAGTTACCTGTTTTTTTATATATGGTCAGGTTCAAATTCAATATAAAGTTGTTTTCCTTTTGTATTTTGTGTCTATAAATGTTTGGTTTCATGTCTTCTGTGCTCATGTTCTTATTATTTTCCTTCCAAACATAGGTTGCTTCTCCTGGACGTCTTTTGGATCATCTCACAGATACAAAAGGTTTCATCCTTAATAAAAATCAAGTATTTGGTATGCAACCTCAGAATTTGTTTTCCTTTTTGTGATTTATTGGTAGGCATTCGATTTTTTTTTTGAACTGTACAGCAGGGGAGACCCCCACTGTGGTAGTATATTAAAATTAATAAAAATAAGTAAAAAGCTGTACAAAGCATGGGGATGGCATGATCCCCATTAAAAAAACAACTTCAGATGCTACACATGGTAGCTACTGTACAGAATTGACCCAATTTAGAAAGTCCTCTCTACTGTTATCTTTTAATCTGTGAGATTGTAACTTGGCCTCCTCAATGAAGTGGAAGGTCCATGAGTTGATGGATGGCCTGATGCCCTCAAATATTAAAGCATTCCTCTGTTTCCATATATTCCAGCAAGCTATAATAAAAATCTCCATGAAGAAACTGTTGTTGTTTAATTCTTGAGCTGTCTTCATCATTCTGAAGAATGGAAAGTTCTGATTCCATTGCATGCCAATCTTGCCCCAGCAAGCTCTACCAAAGTTGCAGTTGAAGAACAAGTGAAATGCTGTTTCTTCAATGTTTTCATTACACATTACACAACTATAATTTCCTCCATTGATATGAAAACTCCTTCTTCTCAATAGGTTCTTTGTGTTTAATCTGTCCATTAAAAGAAGCCAACAAAAGACTCTCAACTTGTTGCTGCATTTGGACTTCCATATCCAGAGAAAAGGGTCTGGTGGCTTGATGTTTCTAAATTGAAAGTTATAGAACTGCTTGGAGGAATATTTGTTGGAACCCCATATGTAGTGCCAGGTGTCTTGTCGATCTACTGATACTTGTATTCCCTGGATGATGCTTTGAAGTTCTTCAAACTCTTGGTAGGCTTCCATTGATAATGGTGTGTAGAATTGCTCTTCTATAGTGTTGGTTTGTAGGAATTGTGCCACCGATATATTCTGGTTTTTTGCAAAGCTAAAGAGCCTTGGAAGTGAGTCCTTTAGGAGCCTGTTATTCCAAACATCTAACCAGAAAAGAACACTTTTTCCATCTCCCACCGTACATGTAGCCACACCTCTGAATTGGTCACATAGCTTCAACAGATCTTTCCACCAAAATGAACCAACCTCCCCGGCTGCATGAGGAATTGTACCATCTGCATAATAGGTACTCCAGATGAGTTTGACCCATGGAATGTCCCTTTTATTGTAGAATTTATCTAAATGTTTTAAGAGCAAGGCTGTATTTTGGCTTCTTAAGTTTATGACTCCAAGTCCCCCCTTCGCCTTTGGTCGATGTACCTTTTTCCATGCCACCAGAGGTTTCTTTCTATCATTTACATTAGTACCTCTCCATAGGCAGTCCCTTCTTGCTCTATCCATATTTTCTACTGCTCCTAATGGGATCTTCAAGGTGCACATTGTGTATGTAGGAAGTGCTGAGAATACTGATTTTGTGAGTTCAACCTTGCCAGCAAGTCCTAGGAATGTGGCTGTAGCAGTTAGCCTTCTCTCCATTTGATTCATAAGGGGGGCGAAATCGTTTATTCTGGGCTTTGTGGTTCCAAGTGGTAAACCCAAATAAGTGAAGGGAAGGGATCCAAGTTGACAACCAAAAACTCTAGCGAGACTAGATGCTTTCTCTTGGCTGAGGTTTAGAGGCACCAAACAAAATTTCTGGTAATTTACTCTGAGGCCAGTTGATTGTGAGAAACCCTCAAGAATTCCTTTCAAGCAGAATAGTTCTCTTTCCAAGGCTTTCATTACCATGATAGTATCATCCGCGTACTGAATAATAGGGAAGTCATTGGAAGCTGAGCATGGTATTGGAAGACTGAAAATCCCTTGGGAGTGAGCTTTGTTCACAATATATTGGAGCAATTCAGCAGCAATGACAAATAGGAGAGGTGATAAGGGATCTCCCTGCCTGACCCCCCTTTTGCATTGAAATTCTTTCCCAGGAGTTCCATTTAAGAGGATAGCCGAGGTGCCTGTGTCCAAGATTCTTTTAACCCAGTTGCACCAGGTAGATGTGAAACCGAGGTGATGCAGCATGCACAAGATGGTGCTGTGCTCAATAGTGTCAAAAGCCTTCTCAAAATCCAGCTTAAGAATGATAATTTCTTGTTTGGAGTATTGGCATTGGTGAATGTACTCAAATGACCAGGCAAGACAATCTTGTATTGTCCTATTTTTTATGAATCCATATTGATTTTGATGGACTAGAGGAATAATAACTCTTTGTAGCCGATCAGACATGATCTTGGTCAATAGCTTCAAAACTGAGTTTAGGAGGGAGATGGGCCTGAAATCATTGACAGAGCTTGGATTATTACATTTAGGAATTAAGGTGATGAATGAGCTATTGATGGCCTTCAGATCAAGATTTCCAGCAAAGAATTCATTGCAAAGATCATATATGTCCTCTTTAATTATGTGCCAACACTTCTTGAAGAAAAGGCCATTGAAGCCATCCGGTCCTGGAGATTTATCTGTAGGCATTTGAGCTATTGTTTTATCAATTTCCTCCCTTGTAACTGGTTCAGATAAGTGATCAAGATTGTTGTGTCTGTGTATCAGGTTCTCTAGATCAATTTGCAGAATAGGATTAGTGGTCATTCCCATTCTCTTTTTGTAGGCCTCCAATAGCAGTGCAGCTTTTTCAAAGTGTTCAGTAATTTGTCTTCCATCCTCAGTCTCTAAACTAGTTATTGTATTGTGCCTGTATCTCTCAGTTGCTGCTGCATGAAAAAATTTTGTACTTTCATCCCCAAACTTTGTCCATCTCACTGTATATCTCTTTTTCCAATATTCCTTCTGATATTTGAGCAGTGTGAGGATATGCCTTCTTAGAATGATTCTGAAGTTTCTCTCTTGAATAAACAAGGGCCTTTGTTCCTCTAGTTTGTCTAAGATCAGTAGGACAGAGTTGCATTCTTTGATTAAGTTTGAAAGTTGTGCCACCCCTTTGGTCCATCTTTTAATGGCTCTTCTCAATAGTTTGAATTTTGCAGTAATTCTGGTTGCAGCATTACTACCTCTAACCTCATAATTCCATACACTCTGAACTAGATTTATGAAACCTGGAATGTCCATCCAAAAATTTTCAAATCTGAAAATCTTTGCTTTTGGGATTTCTGTGCCAATTTGTACTTGACATGGTATATGGTCAGAAATTGGCTTTGCAAGGGGGTGCATGAGGGTGCTAGGATAAGAACTTATCCAATTAGCCGAGGTAAAGCACCAGTCCAATTGCTCAAGAAGTGGATCTTCTTGCATATTACTCCATGTGTATTTTCTGCCCTTTAAAGGAATTTCTTGTATGCCAAGGTTGCTTATTATGGAATTGAAGAGGAAGATGTCATTCATATTACCCCCAGGTTTGTTTCTGTCACTTAAGTCTCTGTAGAAGTTGAAATCCCCAATAAGCATCCAATTCTCATTCTCAGCTATGGATAAATCATTTAGCCAATTTACAAAGTTGATTCTCTCATCTCCTTGGCATGGGCCATAGACTGCAGTGAGTTTCCAGGAGCTGTTGTCATATTTTGAGGTAAACTTGACTGTTACAGCATAAATGAGATAGTGTATAACTTCTCCCTTAAATATACTACTGTTCCATCCCATTAATATTCCTCCTGATGCTCCAATAGATGGTGCATATGTAAATTTATCGAACCTTTTTGGTGCTAGCTTCTTGATGAAAGAGTGATCAAAAGTTTCCTTTTTTGTTTCTTGTATGCAATACACAGAACATGTGCTTTCCTCAATTTTGGCCTTGACAGCTTCACATTTGCCATCTCCATTAAGTCCTCTAACGTTCCAGTTTAGTACATTCCAGCTTCTCTTATGATTTGTATTATCCATTCAGATTCATTTGGGAGTAATTGTAATAGGAATGACTCCAAGAGTCACTTCTCACATTTGCACGCTGGACACACTCATTCATCAGACTGCAGGAATATTGATGATATATTTTGAGGTCATCACAGTTTTTGCATAGTCTCCATGCCCAACATTTGCACTGTAACCATCTGATTCTGATGCTATCACATCCCAGCATTGAGAAGGTAATTTCACCAAGAAAATGGGGTACGTGAATAATTAAACTCGAGTTCGCAAAAGAAGGCCACACAAGACACCATTCAGGTTTAGGCTGCCACCACAATATCCAGCAATCACAGATACGAAATTTAACCCAAGATAAGCTTAAAAATAGACAACATGGAACTAGTACAGGGCATTCCCTGAGAGGAAGCTTCTTCTTAAGTCGTCTATCCATTGATCACAGGGTTGTTGCTTGATACCCTTCCTTCTGCACCAGTTTCATCTTGATTGGCCTTCTGGAGGAGCTCTGCCGTCACATCCGAAGGAGAGAGGCCGCATCTATTGATAGCCACATTTTGAATTTCAATTATAGGGATCTCAGGGAAAATACCCTCTGTTTTATCAAGAGTGCCTAAGCCAGGGAATTAAATTTCTTGATCAAGTGCAGGGAGGAGTAGTTTACCAGTCAGCTGGGAATGGCTGGCAACCTCCTTGGGGTCTTTCTTTCTTCTTTTCAGAGTTTCTCCATTGATAGCATCTGGAGCTTTGCTACCTTTGTGTTTGTTATGAATTCTCTCACTCCTTCTCAGGTTTTCAGTGTTGATAGGAGTTTTGTTCTTTACCTGGCTTCTCAGCACTCTGACACTCTTTTCCACTAATTTTCTTTTTCTTGCTTCTTTATTTCCCTCAACAGCAAGATGTGATGTACCAGTGGCATTTTCTTTTTGAATGAGTTCTTTGTTTGCTGGCCGCTTCCTTCTAGTATACACCTTCAGTTTTCCACTTTCCTTTCCTTTTATGAGGGATCTCTTACCAGCTTCGCAGCCAAGCATTGCTACTGTTTCTAGTGTCTTCACTTCAGGGGTGATAATTTGAATATTCTCTATCCCAAGGCCAGAGAAATTGATTATAATTCCATCTAAAGGAATTGTGATGCTACTGGTGCTTCTACTGGTGCCACAACCTTGAATTTGCTGAGCATGCTGCATAACAACTCTCTTGAGGTTTGACAAGATCATGTTTATTCTCTGCTCATTGCTTTCCATTTCCATGCCATGTGCTGCCAATTCAGTAGTGTTCTTGTTTTGAGATGCTAGCTGTTCTATTTTATCTTCATCTGACTCTTTAGTATTCTTATCGACAGGCATTTCCTGCTGCTGCATTGACTCCAACTCACTGTTTTGAGCTTGATTTGGGGAAGCTTCTTGGAGTTGAGCATTTTCAGCAAGTGGATTCTGCTGCATTTCCTCACCAGGTACTATCTGCCGCATCACGTCAGCAGCTTGGCGTGCTTCATTGGCCAACATAGGAGCTTGAATTTCAGCATCATCAATTTCTTGATTAATAGGGATCAAAGGAGCTTCAACTGCGGCATCATTATTTTCTGGAATAAGAGGAATCACAACTTGTTCAGGACCAGCAACAGGAACGAAAAGAGGCTGATCAGCTTGGTTGACTGAGCTAACATTGGAGCCTTGGTTTTGGTCATCCTGATCATCTCCGATTGGCCATTCCCCAAAGCCTTGCTGGTTCATCTGATTTTCTGCCCATTCAGCCACTTGTTCAGGTTCTCCAGGGGCTACAGGTCCTTCATGAGGGTGAGGGTTACCATTGTTTGGAGGGGGTGGGATTTCCTCATCGGGCATCATATCTGCAAATTCATTGTTGAGGATATACACAGGCACAGTCCAAGATCTCCCCTCTCCATCTATAGTTCTACCAGCTTTCAGTTTCAGGCTACGAGGTATTTCTAGTAGATCCTCAAATAGTACTTTCACCAATACCCTTGACAAACTGTAATCTGTAGCATGCCAATGAAGAACCTGAGCAAAAGGGCTACATGCTTTATCTATATATTGTTTTTCCTTGTAATCCAGGGGGTATCCCAGAAGTAAAATCCAACCAATCCTATTGAAAGGTGACCTCTTACAGTTCATGGCAGCATCATGATTAACAAAAGTTACAGTATGAGGGCCGACCTGGTGCGGGCTAGTATGGACCAGAATATCACGCTCACAAGAGTTTCTGAACTTGTAGATGCCGACACCATGTGGATGAATGCTATATGTTGCGATCTCCTTTCTCATTACCGTAGTCACGTAGTGGCTGATCTCGTGGAGCAAGGCCAGTCTTTGCGCCGGGGTCAGCGCATCTTCAGTGGTGGCAATCGCGTACTCCTCATGACGCTTGACCGCCGGAACTCCCAAGCAGACAGTGGTTCGGACTCGACGCCCTGGTCCGCCATCCTCCTCCACCATCCCCACTGGGATGTAGGGAGCAGGGTTGATAGCAAAGTTCATGTCGACCCTCCTTTCTCCTTCGCTAAGGGTGCTTGTGGAAGGAGAGAAGTGCTCTAGAGGTTGGTGGACTGGGGATGAAACTGGAGTGCTGATGATTTCTGGCTGGGAGGAAGGAATGTCGCTCCTAATAGCCGAGTTTTCGCAGAAAAATGAGGAGGCGTTGCTTGCGTTAAAGCTGTTCGCCGCATGCACCTCGAAGCTTGGAGTAGGCCGTTCCGGATTAATGGGCTTGGGAGCCCAAGAGCGGGAGAGGCTAAATTTATGTTGGCGGCACTCTCGTGCCCGGTGCCCATAGTTAAAGCAAAAAAAGCATCTGATTTCTTCTCTACAGTCTCTGACAAAGTGACCCAGGCCCAAGCATTTGAAACAAGCAACGTTACCTCGGTCACTGACGCGGCAACCTTTCCATCTATTGGCGGACAGAGGTGGCTGGGTCGGCGTGTGCGCCTCGCTGCTGGAGCCGCTGCCGTCCACCCCATCAATGCGAAGATCTCGCCGAAGCTTGCTGTAGACCCTGTAAACCGGGATTTGAACTGCTTCGTCTACCTTCAGCCTCCGGATTGCTTCAGCGCCATGGATGACGTTTTGACTGTCTCCATCTTCAATGGAGCTTCCGGCAAACTGGTCTGCTTGATTCTCTTGCCCCATGGGCTCTGCTTGAGGATCTTCAACTTGGACTTGATAGGAGAAGCTTCCAAATTGGATTGTCCATGTTGGACGTGACGATGGATTTGTCTCCTCCACCTCAGGTGGCCTTGAAAGCTTGACAGGGGAATCTTGAGCGATTTTGTTGTTGAAACTGACTCTTTTTCCGTATTTTTTTCCCTTCTTGCGTGTTACCTTGGTCCAACTTGCTTCTTCTTCTCTATTCCAGCGCTTCAATTCTCCAATCCATCTAGCTCCACCATCTCTCCAGAGATGGAAATACACATCAAAATGTTCTGTAATGACTCTCTTGAGATCACAAACCTTGAAACCCACTTGCTTGCATGAGACCACGAATCTGAAATGCCTATCTTGAATGTAAGTGACATGGAAGCCAGCGGGCGCTCCACCGAGGCAAGCATGCAGCGCGAGACTAACTGAGTCCTCAGTCAGCCGGAAGGTGTATCTCCGGAAAACCGCTAGCAGAGAGAAGGATCCCGCCGGAGACGAGGATGGATGATGCACCGGAGCACCCAGATCCGCAAGAACCATGTTTTGGAAGCTTTTGCCACGGCTGAAGTCCCAGCTCTCCACGAGTTCCGCCAGTTGCTGGTCATGCTCCAGCTCAACCAACTTGGTCAGCGGAGCCATGGCGAGGGGTCGCTCAGGAGGAAAAACCGCCCCAGGAGCCGGTTGGTCGCCGCGGCGCCGTCGCCGACCGGCGGGACGCTGCCTGGAGCACCGTGACAGCCTTCGGTAGGCATTCGATGGTTGCTTAGCCTTGATGTTGTGGCCTATCAATATTGTTGAGCTTGTTTTGTTAGTGTTTAGCTATTTTGTGATATGTTTTTTCATGTTTCTGAATATTGTTCTCATTTTTAGTTCTTTAATTTCCATGATTAATTTTTTCATAAAAGTTCACTCTAATTACTGGTTAGTGTTAGTGTTTTGATGGGCTGGTTCATTAGGTTTGGTTGCATCAGGCACCTATATTAATGAAATATTTTAATTTCTAGCTTCAAAAAACAGACCTTTAATGAAACCTTCTTATACCTGCTTGTTAAGCGAAATATGCGCACTCCTCAATATTTTCCTAGTATCTATCTAATGAAATCTACTCTGTCGCTCTATCTAAACAAACAGTCCCAAAGGCTTTTGTAGCAACCTGTAAAATCATGTAAGGGTCAGAATCTATTTTAATCTTATTGGTTAGCTTGAGTTCTCCCCTAGGGCCTTCGTTAATTTTGTATAGGCCTTTCTGTTTTAACTACATAGTGTTGAAATACATAATTCTAATTTTTGATTGACCTGCTCTACTGATATATTTTTCTACATACATGCTTCCTTGGAACATCGGTCACATTTTGGGTTACTTAAATTGTCTTGTTGAAATTTTCAGATGATTCTAATTTGTATGTGGTTGTTGTTTGTTTTGGTAGGTACTGGATGAAGCTGATGTGTTACTTGATATGGAGTTCGAAAAATCTCTTGATGACATTCTAAAAATTATACCTAAGGAGCGGAGAACTTTTCTTTTTTCAGCGACAATGACTGGCAAGGTGGGTACATATGAAACTGCTTGCTTGAATTATGATTTTTATTCTTAATTGATGAGCCAAAGGCTAGCACACCAAATTGTTGAAAAAAATATTTGTGGGTCGTACTCGTGATCGGGATGACACAACATTTTTAAAATTTTAAGAGCTTTAAGTACTCCAAATTGTTACAACACTGTTCTCGGCTTGTGCTCATGATTAGATTCGTTACACAGCATTATTTTTTTCTATGGTAACAAATGATTTTCTCATGTTTATCTTAACAAAATGCTTGCTTAAAATTGGTCTTCTGATAAAACTAGAAACACTTTTTCTACTATAATATTTTCTTGCCAGATTTATATGATCATGACCTAGTTTTATAAATTTTTAGTCTTGACTTTAATATTTGTTTGTAGTAGACTGAGTGTATTTTTCTTTGTATCTAGGTGAAGAAACTGCAACGTGCTTGTCTCAGGAATCCTGTTAAGGTGGTATTATATCTTTTGCTTACAAGCAGTTTTCATTTTATAAGTAAATTTTGGCCTTTTGATGTTCCATTTTATTCTCTGTTACTAATGGTCACAACTTTCTTTTAAACTAGCTCAAAGTATCTTCCAAATACTCTACAGTGGATACACTTAGAGAAGAGTTTTATTTAGTTCCTGCAGATGACAAGGTGATTTTGCCTCTTCTTTTGTCAGTTCATCTGTGTTCACCTTATCAATCCTTTTTCATGTGGTTCATATCTCAGGTTTGTAGACTATCATAATTGTACTTGTTAATTCATATTGCAAGCATATATCTGTGATCTATCATCTTTAAATAGTTTATGCTCTTGCTATCTGTTGTTTTATGTATCTTTTACCCATACTATTATAACCTGAATTTTGAGTTTTGTAGTGCTATTCTACAACATTTATTATTGTACAAGTAGAATTACATGCTTACTATTGAAGAATAAACTTGTGGTCAGTCAGCTAATATAATATTTTTCTCCTTTATCTGAAAACTGCTACTGCTATAATTCTTGCTCTTGCCTTTATTAATAATAGAAAATCAATTTAGATATTGTTTTACTTGTGAAAGTAAAGAGTCATGTTTAGTTCTTGCATGCTATCTTTTTTGGAACTTTGTCCAAAAAAATTATCCAGATCTGCTAAATGTGATCAAGTTCTTGTATTTCATGACTTCATTCCATATTTGCCATAAATTTTGTGTTTCCTGTAGTTTTTCCTTATCAATTATCTTGTTTATGCGAATTTCAGGATTGTTGTCTTGTTTACATTCTGAACAAGGTGACAGGGAGCATGGTAATGATATTTACAGAAACCCGTTACTCGTCAAGGCTTCTTGCTCTCATGCTAAGGAATCTTGGTTTTCAAGCTATCTTCATCCATGGCAAAATGAGTCAGGTTCACTTTAATTGAGTAGACGTACAAATCTATTTGCTCATTCAGTTTTGTTGTGTTTCTACTTCATAGTTATATTTATGTTTGAATTAATCCTTCCAAATCATATGATGTTTGTTTATTTTTTGTGCCAGGATAAGAGACTAGGTGCTTTGAATAGGTTCAAATCAAAAGGTTGTAACATCATTACTTGCACCAATGTTGCAAGCCGTGGTCTTGACATTCGAGGAGTTGATGTCGTCATTAATTATGATATTCCCAGTCCTAAGGTATCATTTGGTTGTTTTGTAGTTCTAGATGACCAAGTTTGTGTGTATTCTATAGCTTATAGCATGAATGTACGAAGAGTTCAACTTTTTAGATTTCGTCTGGCTTTATATCTTGTTATGCCACACTGAATGCAGTCATATGTACATCGGGTGGGTAGACTGCACGTGCAGGACGGTCTGGATACACAGTGTCCTTGGTGAATCAATATGATGCCGGGCAGTTTAAGTACATTGAGTGGCTCCTTGGTATTCCACATGTTCTTTTCTTTTGGTAGTTTGCATTGTTTATGAAGTTAGGTTCTTACTAACTGCTTTTTTGCAGGCAAAGAAATTAGCAAGCATGAGGTAGACGATTGTGAACTCAAGATCCTAAAGGAGTGTGTATGCGATTCGAGGAGAATTGCATTAAAGGTATGCACCCATAGACTGTACATAGTTCTTTTTGCTTCTCCTGGTAGCAATTTTTTAAATTACAAACTAAGGTAGCAACTAGGAAGTGTTTACAAACTAAGCTTTATTTATGTGCATTAATTAAAGGTAAAGGGTGATGGCTGGAAGAGGCCAAGAAGCATGCGAGATGATGAAGACGAGATGGAGGGTCATGATTAGGCTGCAAGGAGATCTGGCTTGTCCATGAACAGCTACAGAAGAGTTAAGCACAAGAGGTAGGGAGGACAGCCTTTGTCACCTAAACCGAAATCCTAACCTTTTATAGGCTGTTCAAGCACAAGGAGATTTGGCCGCTTCTATTTTATCCCACTTCCCCACTAAAGATTAGGATTTCGTTTTCCCCACTTCCCGCTAGCAGGCAAAGGAAGGCTGTTCAAGAACTAGCTGTACTACCTTAGTCAACTACAAATATAGGCTGAATGAACCCAACTTCTTCTGCTGCCCTGAATATGACAACTCTCCTTTCTGGAAAGGGGTGATCTGGGCAAGTAAAGCAGCTAAGATGGGCTGCTCGTGGTGAGTTCAGCAGCAATTTATTTGTGGCCTAATGATAGCCACACCGCTAAGCCCAGCGGACTAGATCGTTGGCCCGCGACAACCCGCGATCTAGTGCTACCATTGTAGCCATAAGCTTCCTTTGTGTTCTGTCTTTTGTAACCCGCAAAGGGTGGCAGCATTGGTGATCTGTTAAAGACTCCATGCCATTACATGAAGATCGCAAGGGTAAACGGAAGGACAGGATTAGTTTGAGACGGGATTAGTGAGTTTGCGGACCCACCAATCCCACTAATGACCTACAAGCTGAGCTCGACTTAATATATAATTAAGTGGCGCTGGGAGTGGAAAGTTTATGAGCTTCTACCGTGGAGGGGGGTGTGATGCCCCCATACTCTTTTTTGGATTTAAATTCAGCTATACGCGGGATTTGCGCAACCACGCCCGTTGCTGAGATCTATGCACGCAAAGGCGCGTGCAAGGACGGACCCTACAGCCTCCATTTCCATCCACGGCGAATCTATTGGATTTTGCCACAAAGCCGAACCTCTGAAAAATATCTAAATCTATTAAAAAACTCATCCGTGACGGGTTTAATATTTTGCCCAAATCTGTACCCATCGGGTTAACGGATACCCACATGTAACTAATGGGTCTATACTTTACTATGCTAGTTTTTTTATCATAATCAACAAATTTAACATAGTAAGTATCAAAATTATAGTGTACATGGATACAAACACTGTAACTGTAAAGTAAAAACATCTTACCAAAATATTCAAGGTTCATCAAAATAAAAAGGGAAGGAGAAGGGATGTTAAGTTTATTATAGATTTATAAAATAAAATGACAATTGCACTAGGTTAGATCGGATATTGTAGGTATAAACCCGTACACACAAACCCAACGGTAGAATTTTATGTCCATTAATAAACCCACGAGTCTAAAAGTTGACCCAAACCCGTACCCAAATAGAGTAAAAATCCTTCGGATTTTGAATTGGGTCAATTGGATCCATGCCACTCCAATTTCTTGAAATTGGATCTCATGTTGAAAATCATGCCATTGAGTGGCATGATTTTCAACATGACACCCAATTTCACGGAGTTGTGGTGGCATGAATCGAATTTTCCCTTTTGAATTTCGGGTACCTATTGTCATGCCTAGTCCTCATGTGCCGGCCAAGAGCGTTGCCGATAAAAGGTCATTTGGATTCATCTATGATATTGGAGATTGATAGTTGCCATTTGTGGATCGATCTGTTGAGACGGGGCTATTCAGATGTTGTTGTAAAAATACTAATCTACCCTTCAAACTAATTTTACAACCAGTTCCGGGCTCACAAATTTTTTATTCCGATCCATAGTTTAGGTTCTTCGTAATAGGTTCCTTTTAACTTTGAACCATTAGATCTGTACTCATGGACGGCTGTCATTTCTTCCAAGCACCGTAAAAATTTTGTAAGGTTAATACCATCCAGGCCTCCGACACTGCTCTCTCTTTTTCATTGACAATATTATAGGTGGGCCAGAACTAGATGGCCAGACTACAATTGCCAAGTCATCTATCCTCCTAAAGTCTCACTGAACTTCCTTCTCCAATCTTCCACGAGCAGCCCATCTTAGCTGCTTTACTTGCCCAGATCACCCCTTTCCATAAAGGAGAGATGTCATATTTAGGGCAGCAGAAGAAGTTGGGTTCATTCAGCCTATATTTGTAGTTGACTAAGGTAGTACAGCTAGTTCTTGAACAACCTTCCTTTGAGATACTTTTCTGAAAACAATATCAAGTCTCGGCATTCCCTGTCCATTCAACAAAAACACCAAAGGAAACGTCTTGCTTCTTATTCATGCAAGAATGCCACACAATGGATGAAAACATTCCAGAGTTTCAGGCTGGCACATGAAAACATTCCTACCTAGTTACGGCCCATGCACGCTCGAGGTCTTCAACCTCGCGCCAGTTCACCATCCACCGTGTCTTAAAAAAAAACTCGCGCCACCGTTGTTACTAGAAAGGAGTCATGGGACCGTAATTCCTGCAAAGGAAGAAAAAAACATGTACAAGTAAGAAAACCACTTAGGGTATTATAGCGTTATCCCGTGTGAGGTCGTCAATCGTCATAGGCAAATCGCCATATTTAGTGGGGAAGTGGGGAACCGATCTGAAAAACTCCTACTGATCTGCAAACGTGGAAGCATCCATGCATATTAATACATCCTTTTCAAGAGATTTGGGAATGTTGGAGCCAAGGCAGTCCACAAATGGAACGCACTGATTTTTTTTTTGCCGTTTCCAGAGCACCCCATTAGGGATCACCACAAATGGCTGCTGCCTGCCAACTAGACTCCTCATCACTGAACTAACAAGCTCGCTTCCCCCCCCCCCCCCCCCCCCCCCAAGTCCCTTGTGCTTCTGCACACAAAGGTGAGTGTTCCTTTATTATTACTTGCTGCATGCATGTGGACTACCTAAGGTAAGCAGGTTCATACTGTCATAGTACTGTTTAATGTAATAGCATTTTAATTTGACGCTGAAGTTAGCAAAGATATGCTGCCTGATTCATCTACTTTTGCTTTGCCAGAAAATTTTAATGACAGTAATCTAACTTGATTGTGTGCTTAGATATGCATGCTATTTTGCCTTTTGCCGTTGTAGTGGCCTTAGCAGAGGAGCACTTTCTCTAACTGGTTTACATAATGTTGTCTGTAATGGCAGCAAAGGTTAAAGAAAAGGAAGGACGACACACAAGCATGCCGTCTTGTTTACAGAGACGACGGTCAAGGCATGAGCTTTGTCCACTGCTAGCGAGCGGCTGGTCTGCAGCAAGCCAAGCCAACAACCCAATTTCCCACGAGGGCACAAGGACTGCTCGCATGCTTGGTCATGGATGGAGGCATGGAGAATTGGAGATACGAATACGATACTTCCTTTCTCCAAAACACGGGAGCGCAGTAGGTGGCCATTTCTGACTCGAGGCTAAAACCAAGGAACCTTCAGCAATCAGCATCCATGCGCATCCTGACTCAAGTCTGAACCAACCAAATAACCAGTGCTCCATATCTGTGACCATCCATGCAGTTGTAGAGAAGGTGATCGACTGGTCGGCGGTTTCATCTTCTTGATCACAGAGTCTGCATGTTGTAGCCCCTGGCAGTTAGTGGCGGATCCGAAAATGATAAAAAGGAGTGTTGATTTCTTCATCCTCTCCGTTCCTTTCTTCTTCATCTCCTTCTTCCTCCTCCTTTCTTCTTAAAAATGGAGGAGAGCTCAAGGGGGGCTTCATTCGTTTGTGGGGTCTAGTGGGGCTGGAGCCCCCTAGACCCAATGCTAGATCCACCCCTACTGGCAATCCATGACGGCGCCTCCGATCAGCTATCCAAATAAAATGAGTTGCCTAACTGCAAGCCAAGTGAAGAACCTCACCTTCAGCGGTGCCCATGCCTTCCAGATCAGCTTCGCGCCCCTCAGAGTGTTACCTTTCCTTGGAAGAACATCATGTAGGCTGATTTTGCAGAATAAGTGGTACCTCTGTATAAATATGTTTTTAGTAATGATTGTCGTGGCTCTAGAAGGAGGGTCACAGCCGGGTGGCGTAGTGCACCCACCTAATCCCAGAGGGTGGTTACTCGGGAAAGCGCAAGCGATTCGTCAGATCTACTCATGAAGCAAGAACACTCGGGGATTTAGAGTGGTTCGGGCCGCTAAAGCGTAATACCCTACGTCCACTGAGAGGTGTATTGCTCTTGTGTCTGTGGATGAGTCTATCCTCTGCCTCCAAGTCACTTTTTGACCCTAGTCCTTCTCTAACGGGCGTCTCTCTTTTATAGCGCAAGGGAGATGCGTACACAGGCGTTGGACCTCGACAGGTGGGCCTAACGAGGATGTATAGTATACCACGAAAAAGACATTAATGGTGCTACAGTGGTTGAGAATCTCTCCCCGGATACGCTTCATAGTACTGTAGACTCTCTGACCGAGGGGGGTCTTTACTTGTCCCATCGGCGAGGCGCCCGTTGAGGCAGTGTAGGTTGCGGCGTAGACTGTTGGGTCTACTGCGTAGGCGTCATGATGGGCGAAGGTGAGCCGTTGTGTCCAACTGGCGTATCAGACTGACATGCATGGCGTGGGCGGCGCATGCGGCTGCACTGTGTGCCTTGGTAACGCGCAATCAATAATGCAGCATGACAAAAGTCGCCTCGGGCTTTGCTGTGGCAGAGCGCACTTACGTCTCCCGTATTGAATGCAGTAGGTGGGCGAGTCTTCCCGAGGAAGCTTCGCGGCCGCGCGCGTGCTTACTCCTGCGGACACGTGGCGGCTCCGGACCTGCCCCAGGCGGGGTGTCTGTTCCCTCCCCGCTGAGGGGTCCGGATAGTATATGGGGGTTCGGGGCCCTCGGCTATTTTGGCTGAGCGCTCCCTTCTCCGGGACACGCGGCGTCACCGGACCCTTCCCTAGCAAGGAATGGGTCTGGGGCCGCTGACCGGGTGAGAAGGGCTCCGGACCGCGGGGGTCCGGCTGCTCAGGTCGTCAGCGCGTAGTCAAGGATAACTACAAGGCTCTCGCCTAGACACAGTAATACCTCTGGGACACGTGGTGACACCGGACCCGTCCCCGAGCGGGAAGCGGGTCCGGGACCGTTGGTCCGGTGGGATGGAGTCGGACCCCTGGGGTCCGACTGCTCAGCTCCTTAGGGCGTAGCTACGGATAACTACGCGAGTCTTGACACAGCAAGAGGGGGTACCCTAGTCCAGAGGTACCGACAATGATGGCATAAACAAATGAACTTATAATACAATGGTTTTCTAATTAAAGGGAAAAAAAGCTAAACCATGACCGGGGGTTATAGGAGGGCTCTAACAAATGAACTTTGGAGTAGGTTTGTGCTCTACCATTATAGGCATATAAGATTAGAATAATGTAAATATTTTACAGCCTCCTAATAACACCTGAGTTTTTTGTACTTCAGTTAATGCTAGTAATGATGGGCGTCACCTTTGAGTGTAACTTTTAGTAATGATGGCGTAAACACTTGATTTTTTTGCTAGTAAAAGGTTAGATTTAATTGGAGCTGTAAATCCAACTATATATACAAGCCTTTTCAACTACAATATAGACAATTCTAGATGATTGCCTCCTATAGAAAAACTACCAAAATCATTTTCATGCAACAACTAATAAAATGATAGACAATCCTTTAAAAAAAACTTTCAGAATCCTTCAAATCACAAGCAAACCGACGAATGGACTAGCTGTCCAGCTTTACTTAGCATATGCCATAAGTGGGATTATCTAAAGAACAGGAGCACTATCTAGCACCTTGTCAAAAAAAACATCAATGCATGCAAACCTGCTGGCTACTTTTTTACCCTCTAAAAAATGTCCACGAAAAGCGAGCAAAAAAGGCAGAAAAAGAGGAACTCCAGTCTGCTTCGTCATGCTGGCCCGGGACAGGATGAAGGGTTTGTCGCGGCTAATGTCTAATATAATGCTCTCCTTTAGTTTTACCACTTTTTGGTCAGTGGGTTTTTCTATGCGCGTCGTGGCCTTGGAGTAGGTGTCCACCATGGGAGAGAGCGAGCGAGCGGCGTACGTGCATGTGCTTCGCACTCTTGGCGATGTGGTCTCCTCGCGTTTCTTCGCGCTCCACCAAGAAAGTGGTGGTCACGGTCAGCTCGACCGGCTGCGGCCGGCGGCTCCCCGCCTGCCTATATATCCCACGCCGGAGCGGACAGCAGCGGAGCCCCCGTCACGGTGGTGCGACATCATCGTCTACGAGCGCGCATTCCGGCTGATCGAGAGGCAAAGGGAAAGAGATTGCAGCAGAGAGAGAGAGAGAGAGAGAGAGAGAGAGAGATCTCCATCGTCGTTGGCCATGGCGTGGAGGGAGAGCTACTTGGACGTGGTGCTGATCCCGCTCGCCGTCCTCTTCCCCGCGGTGTACCACCTCTGGCTCTGGCGCGCCGTCCGCCGCAGCCCGCTCAGCTCCACCGTCGGCATCAGCGCCGCCGCGCGCCGCCTCTGGGTCTTCTCCATGATGAAGGTACTAGCCGTAGCTGCACATCGATGTCATTAATTAGCTCATCGCCATGGCCGCAGTGATCACTGACCTTGCCTACTGCTCGACCGGTCGTGGGTGCGCGCGCAGAACAACGAGAAGCAGGCGATCCTGGTGGTGCAGTCGGTGCGGAACGTGCTCATGGGCTCCACGCTGGCGGCCACGACGTCCATCCTCTTCTGCACCGGCGTCGCCGCCGTGCTCAGCAGCACCTACGCCGTGAAGAAGCCGCTCAGCGACGCCGTCTTCGGCGCGCACGGCGAGTACATGATGGCGCTCAAGTACGTCGTCCTCCTCCTCGTCTTCCTCCTCGCCTTCCTCTGCCACAGCCTCGCCATCTGCACGCTCAACCAGGCCTCCTTCCTCGTCAACGCGCTCTCCCCGTCGCCGGCGCTCCACCTCCCGCTCACCAGGGACTACGTCGCCGACGTCATGGAGAGGGGGTTCCGGCTCAACCTCGCCGGCAACCGGCTCTTCTTCGCCGGCGCGCCGCTCCTGCTCTGGATCTTCGGGCCCGTCCTGCCGTGCCTCTGCTCCATGGCCGTGCTCCCGATACTTTACAACATCGACACGGTCGAGTACGTCCAGAAAGGGAGCAGCAATGGCGAGGCCAATGCGAAGGTGGACATGGTGCATACCGAGAGTGATCAGAGCACTGAAGTCTGATGTGATGATGGTTAAGTTTAGACAGGCAGAAATTCAGGCAAGAAGCATCACCATGGAATATGCTTTACATTGGTGCCAATTCAACTGTAGAATGTTGCAAGTTGTTGGGATGCATTTGTGCAAGCTAGGCTTCCTTTTTCACTGGCAACTAACTAGTTTGTGCTCTAGCAGCTGGCCAGTGGGTTGGGTTGGTTATCTATTATATTATTAAAGGAGTGTTAAAAAAAGCCACCACGTTCGCCGAGATGGTCTAGAAATTCCCACGTTAATCTAAAAAAGAGAAGGATTTGCACTGTTGGATTTTATGAAGATCTAACGGTCAAGATTAACCCAAAGAGTCCACATCAAATACGATTAGTAACAAAGAGTCCACATCAAATACGATTAGTATATATAATTTCGGAATTTATAAATTAATAAAACTTGCCTTCGATTAAAAATCCTTACCGAATACGATAAGTAAATAGCTACTAAAAATTATTTTGTTGTACATCTAGAGAAACTGATTAGGCTAACGGGCGAGTCCACATCAAATACGGGTAGTATATATAATTTCAGAATTGATAAATTAATAAAACTTGCTTTCGATTAAAAATCCTTACCGAATACGAAAAGTAAATAGCTACTAAAAATTGTTTTGCTGCATGCCTAGAGAAACTGATCAAGCTAACGAGCACTCCAACAAAACGACGGGAATGACTTGCATATGCCCGTATTGGGCTATGGAATTGTAGTTCAAATATTTGTGATACATGTATCCATATCAGATTGTTTCAATTTGGGCATCGTGCGGGTGTGTTCTTTCATGCTGTGGAGTGTGGCTTCCATCGCCAAACTGTATGTCTGTATGTCGAGCTGAAGCATTACGAAGATCTAACTATCTAGACTAACTCAAAAAATCCATATCAAATAAGAATACTATATATATTTAAAATTTTAAAAATTAGGAAATTATCGTAAAGAAATTAGCAGTTTACACAATGGCTCCATGTCAAATCAGACTAATAAAAAATTAAATATGGAATTAAAGGATAAAGAAAATTAGCAATCAATTTGCATACCAATTGGGATGCAAAATAGCTACAATAGAAGTCTATGACAAATACAATTACTAAATAGATATTTTTAGAATTTTATTTTATGAAATAAATTACAAGCACACATGCTCACAAACATGCACACATACTCACCTCTATGAATACGTGCACGCAACTCTACCACTCTCGAGCACCTCCAGGGGATTGAGCAAGTAGATCCCAAAGTCACTACAAGCATCTCGCTGTCGACTGGCATATCTACTACCACTGAATGTGAGGACTCATGCTGAGTCGAGAACTTTTAGTCTTGAACACAAGTGGACAAGTTCTACCATATGAGCTAATCTTAGTTTACATCTAATTTTAGAATTATAAATAACACAAAATATTATTGTGATACTTTGATTAGTAAAAAGCTAAATTTAGAATAAAATTATAAAACTTAGTAATAATAGTATGAACAGTTGGTTCCATCGAAGTAGAAATAAATGGCCCTACTTCTGGAATGCTTAAAAAAATGTACACATATACCTCATCACTATGAGAAGAAAAAAAGAAACTACCTAGAGAAAAAAATGAATTTTATGTACATATTACTATGATAGCTGAAATCAGACTAACCGCGCTATTAGCGCGGGCCACCTTACTAGTTTTCTTTATTTTATTGTATCTGTAAGGAAAATCCATGGAGAATTGACTACACGACAATGCACTATTGCTTTAGCTCTCAAGTGCACCACACTGCTGCTTAATTGATTCAGTCAGCTGATAGGGCGCCGTTTCCATGTCACAAGAAGCAAATTCCTTCTTGATTTCTTTTGTCGAATGTGCAGGAGAGCCGTGTATCTTTGTATTAAAAAATAAAAGTTTATCATACAACGTGAGCTAACTCGCCACCAGCCACTAACACAAGCGTTATATAACATACCTACAGCAACCAAAATGATGAAGCTCTGGGTGTGACTTACATGACAAACAGACAACCTAACTTACGTGCACCAGCATCGATCCAGCATAAACCAATTCCTTCTTGATTCAGGAGGCTCTTTCGTCTTTTCTCCTTAAAAAAAGGAAAAACATTTTTATCTCACCTCACGATACGCCATGGATTCTTTCTCCAATGGAGTGGATGTGAGAATAATTTCGCAAACTCATTCCTATTTGCCTATATTTTATAAAAATAAGTGCTTGAGCATGTATTTTATCAAGAGGAGGAAAGACAGATCAGAACACCACACCCAAACTAATTAAGAAACCAGGTGAACACAACTAACATGAGACTTCCTTTAGACTCTTACATTCTTTACTACCTTTCTGTATACTTCAGACTCCTTGATTTATGATCATCTACGTATATTGGCTCATATTCAATTGACACCAGAATTTAAGCAATTTATCCTCTATATATGTTGGCATGTATATACCCCTTTCAATTAATGGACAAAAAGCATGAGACTTTTGTCTTGTGTTTTTTTTCCCAACCTACGGCGCATAACATTTTTCTCCTACAATCATATATTATGTTTATACACTTATCACCTTTTCATATTGAACGACACAGGCTTATTGCCTATCCATTGAGTGGCTTTTAAGCAAGTACCTCTTTGGTGGCAAGTTTTTGCAAAATATTAGGGCTTCAGTGATCCTAGGCTCCTAGCATTATTCAGAATCAGAACACCAATCTAGCATTTAGGAGAAATTCAAAAAAAAAAAGGAAATGGTGATGAAGAGTATTATATCAACACTTCATAAAATCTGGTGAACCCAACCGATAATTTTGACTATGAGAATTGAGAAGAAACATCGCCTCATATTATTTTTTTCTAAAAAAATACACTAGTAGAAAACAAGCCAAAGGTCCACCCTAAAAGTACCGGTATAAAAATGAACCGGTACCTATGCTAGCATAGGTACCGGTTCATCTTCATACCGGTACTTTTGGGGTTGATGGAATCTATGGATAAGCCTTAGGTACCGGTTGGTAACACCAACCGGTACCTAAGGCTCACCATAGGTACCGGGTGGTAACTTTTACATTAGTACCGGGTGGTACCATCAACCGGTACCTACGGATGAGCCTTAGGTCCCGGTTGGTAACACCAACCGGTACCTTAAGAGCCTTAGGTACCGGTTGGTGTTACCAACCGGTACCTAATCCTCATCCAAGGGTTACTTCAAAAGGAAAATATCTCTCTTCCCATCACAAGTGATGTGTAGGTGAGATGGTAAGAAAGGTGCACGTGACGCAATAAGTCCCAATTTCGAATCCCAGCCATCATTGCATGCATATTTTTGACAAAAATGAATGCCATTGGTATCGGTTGTGTTACCCGGTGTTAAAGCCAAAAACCTTTGGTCTCGGTTTCGGGGTACCGGTTGGAAAAACCGGTACGCTCTATTCAACCGGTGCCTAAGGGCCTTTTTCCAGTAGTGATGGTAGCCCATTTATATTGATTTGATTAGTGAAAATATACTCACAAAATCAGATTGCACATTTGTGGTGAACTTACAAAGCTATTTTCTTCAAGGCCAAATGATGACCAAGGCCGTAAATATGGTTATTAGCCCACTAAATTATGGTGTCGTTGATGCTGATATAATGATTCTGAAATGATGGTGGGTTTCGCGTTTTTCTCTTTTGCAGAATTCATAGTTTCGCAAGTCCAATAGGATACTCTTGACAATTTGAATAAAAACGAACTTCTGTTGAATTTGCTGAAAATTTATCTGAGACCACTGCCCGGAGAAAACCAAACTAAGATTCGTGTTATATATATACGAAGATATATACCTCTTTTCTACCACCGGCAAGAAAGATAAGCGTACACATTACTAGTTCACGTACGTTTCATCGTGTCGGCATGCCAGTACGATGCACACACGGCACGATCCCAGATTGATCCCCATGCCGGCCCATGTCGATCCATCAGTTGATGGCGACATCATTGAGGTCCTCCTCGTCGTTCACCGACGAGTAGAAGGACTGGTCCTCGCCGGCGCGGTCCACCGCCTTGAGCTCCTCGATCCTGTCGACGGCGGCCTTGAGCTCCCACCGGCTGTCCACGTTGGCCTCGCAGCACGCCATGCCGATCTTGATCAGCTTCACCATCTCCTCCCTGTCCTCGTCGTCCTCGACCTTCAGGTCCGGGTCCACCACGGCGCGCAGCCACTCGCCCTCCGGCGTCGAGCCCACGACGGACACCAGGTCGCTGCCCGCCGCCGCCGTCTTCTGCTGGGCCGACGCCGACGGCGACGGCTCGGCCGCCGCCGCGGCGCCCGCCTTGGGCAGGTCGTAGCTCGGCGGCCTCCCGGCGAGGATCTCGAGGATGAGCAGGCCGAGGCACCAGACGTCGCTCTTCTTGGAGGAGCGGCCGAACTGCTTCCGCTCGGGGGACTTGAAGGCCACCATGAGCTGCGCGGCGTGCGACTGGTTCATCACCGGCACCAGCGCGTAGTCGGTGAGCAGCGGCTCGTACTGGCCGTTGAGCAGGATGTTGGAGGACTTGAGGTGCCCGTGCGGCACCGTGAGCATGCACAGCTCGTCGTACAGGTAGCTCAGCGCCCGCGCCACGCCCTTGACGATCCTCAGCCGCGCGCTCCAGTGCAGCACCGCCTTCTTCAACCCCCGGCCCTCGCCTTCGTTCGTGCCATCGATCGAGCACCAAGCAAGCAATTAGTAGACTTTAACAAAACAGAGAACCAAGTCGATCGTGTTGATGGTGGCTAGTCACCATGGAGGAGGTTGGCCAAGCTCCGGTTGGGGACGAAGTCGTGGATGAGGAGCTTCTCCTCCTTGCGGTAGTAGTAGGCGACGAGCGGGAGGAGGTTGGGGTGGCTGAGCCGGCCGAGCCGCCGCATGTGCTCCTCGAAGTCCTCCCGGCCCACGCGGTTCATCTCCTTGAACCGCTTGACGACGACGGAGTGCCCGCTGGTGAGCGTGGCGCGGTAGCACACGCCGAGGTTGGCGGTGCCGAGCACCTCCGCCGTCGCCTTGAGCAGGTCCTGCAGCTCGAAGAACCGGCCGCGGTCATCGCGCACGAAGGTCAGCCGCCCCTGCTCCACCTTCCGCGCCGTGCTGCCGCCCGCGCGGCTGCTGCGCTCCTCGCCGCCACCGCCCGCGGCGGCGGCGGAGGCGGCGGCGGCCGCAGCCGGCGCGGCGCCGCGCGCCGCGCTGGCTTCGGCCTTCGCCGCCGGCTGCAGCTCGACCCTCGGCCCCGAGGGCTTCGTCGACGCGGCCGGGCCGAAGTTCTTGGTCCTGTCCCGCCGCTTGTGCAGCGCGAAGAACGCCACGCCGGCGATCGCCAGCGTGCCGAGGACCGCGGCGAGGACGCCGTAGGACGTGACGCCCTCCACGGGCTTCTGAGCTGCTTGCTTCGCGTCATCAGCGGACGCGCCCGTGGACGCCGCGGCGTCTTTGTCGGAGCTCGGCACTGGCGCCTTTACTGCCGGCGGCGGAGTGGCCTCGCATTTGGCACCAAGCGGCGCACCGCAAAGCTTCTTGTTGCCTGCACACATTTGTACAGCAACAGATCACATGCTGTCCACGTCGACGTCAAAGGAACAACATGGTCCAGAAATCCATGTCGTTGCTCACCGGCGAACATGTCGGCCTTGATGTTCTTGAGGCTCGCCGGGATCTCCCCCTCGAGCTCATTGTTTGCGAGATTGACTTCCTTCAACTCCTTCTGTTTCAGATCAGGGATCTTGCCCTGGAACTTGTTGTCGTTGAGCTGCAGATCGAGGAGCTTGGGCAGGTCGCCGAGCGACGCCGGGATGGGGCCGGAGAAGTTATTGCTGGAGAGGACGATCTTCTTGAGCCAGCCCATCCCGGCGAACGCGTCGGCGGGGATCGTCCCGGAGAACTCGTTGCCGGACAGGAAGATGGCACGGAGGCCACTGAGCTCCTTGACGTCGGGCATCGGGCCGGTGAACTCGTTGTCCATGAAGCTCAGCGTGCGGAGGCCGGACAGGCCCTTGAGGGCGCCCAGGTCGAGCTTGCCGGCGAGGCTCATCCCCTCGAGCTGCAGGCCGTGCACGCCGTTCTTGTTGCACATGACGCCGACCCATTTGGATTCGTCACCGTCGCAGGGGCTCGTGCCGGGGGCCCAGCTGCTGAGCTCGCCGGCGTCGTCCCTGATCCCGAACTTGAGCTTGAGGAGCGCGTCGGCGTCGTCGGGCGCGAGGGCCAGCGGGAGGCGCGCGGCGTCAGCGGCCAGCGGGAGGAGGAGGAGGAGGAAAAGGCGCCCGGCCGGCAGCAGGAGGTGGCGCGCTAGCGACGGCGGTGGCGCTGTGGCCATGTCCGGGGCGGCGGGGACGGGGAGCCAGCCCGCCGGCGCCAGCGCTTGACGACGGCGGGTGATGCGGCCGGCGGCAACGCTGCGGCCCTGCTCTCGTCGGGCGCGCGCGAGTGGGAGGCCGGCCGCGGCTTTCCAGGGAGGGGGGAAGCGGGAGGTCGACGCCAAGGGAGGCGGAGAAGGGGGAGGAGAGTGGATTCAGGAGCCACCGCCCGCGCGCGCGCGCGTGGCGAGGATGGTGGCGAGAGAGCATGGCATGCGGCTGCCGGTTCGTGGTCGTGGCCAGGAATAGCAATGTGCCTTGCTGCGGCCGTGGGCCGATGAGGTTGTCAAGTCGTTGCAGCGCCTCTGCTCTGAGCTACTACTAAACGCGGCAAGGCGTCAGCAAGAACGTGGATTTTAGACTTGCACACGAGGCCACGAAGGCTTTTTCGACCATTCATTTTCGTATGAGTAAATTTCATGGCCCGTCCCTAAACTATCGAACGATTCTCATCCAGATCCTCATACTATAAAATTGTATTTTTGGATCCCTAAACTATCTAAATGGGTCATCTAGGTCCAATTCAGCCACGTCATACCCCAGAAGCTGATGTGGCAGGCTGACCGTGCAGTGATGTGGACCCTTACATGTGGGGCCATATGTCGGCCTCCTCCCTCTCTCCTCCCTTCTTCTTTCTCCTCCCGCCACCGCCGCCGCGAGGAGCCTCTGCTCCTCCCTCCACGGCCCGAGCTCGAGGCCAACACATTAGCTTCGGTTTTGGGCTCTGTTGCGGCACACTAATGAAAGAAAGAATGAGATTGTCAAAGCATGGCGGGGTCTAGAGTCAAGATCTATGGAGTTCTTCGCATCCCATGGATGGCCGTTTATTTTACGCATTGGTCAATAATGATGGGTCATTATATGTTTTAAATTTTGTATGTGATGTAATAATTTTGAACTGATGCCCCTTCTATGAAGAGGTTTGAAGCCGGATGTTTTCCATTATCTAAAAAAGTCCATAACTATTTTTGACCAATTTTTAACTATGGTTCATTTATACCACCAACACCCTCATATAATTTTAGACATATGTGAGGTTGTTTTTGCCATCTCTTCTCGGCTTGTGGGCCTCATTTGAAACCAATAAGTCCATGAAAAACCAGTGACAAAAAATGTTCTCGATAAAACTAAAAACTATTCTACACGTAGCATGTTCAAAACTAAGAAAGGTTCACGAATATAACAATCTTACTGGCAAGACAATACGAAATTACTTTGAAGAAAATAAAATATTCTAATGAAAAATATAAAAACACAAAAGAGTAGAAAAATGTTTCAACAATATAGCAGAATTGTCCCACCAGCAATCTGGAAGTGTAGAAACAAAGCATGTTTTGACTCGAAACTAATCAAACACCCAGCTGAAATCTCTTACCATGCGTGCTCCTTCATGATGTACTGGGCAGGTCTTTATCCACCGGAAATGCAGGGGAAAATTCTGGAAGGCGTCAAAGCTCTGTTGGCTTGTGTGCACCGGGCGGTGGTGACACAACCAAGCCACACTCCAAGGATTCTACCTGCTGTGACTGAGGAGGACAACGAGGAGGCGGAAGTCGACGGCTGATCTTCTTTCTGCTGTTGTTTTGTTTTATGGCTGTAATGGGTCGTGGTTTGCTTTTAGTCGCTGTTAAACTTTAGTGCTTCTAGGAACCCGGGAGCTTTCTTAGTCTGTAATATGACAGGGCGCTTGACCTGAATCAGGTCATGCGTTCCTGAAGGTTGAATCTCCTCTCCCCTTTCTCCCCTCCGTTCTTAAACTCTTGAACTTCTGTATTTCCGTTACATGTTAATGGAAATGGGGTGAGCCCGTCTCGAAAAAAGCAGAATTGTCCCTCCGACGAGCCATTAAAATCATTGCGGAGAAAAATCGAAATGTTCAGCCAAGAAAGGCTCTTGGTTTGGGCTAAAATAAGCTTCCATTTCTTTAATTTATTTTCTAGTATAAAAAGCACATGTCAAAGTAACATGTTAAACTAACCGCAAAAAAAAAGTAGCATGTTAAACCGGAGGATCATATCAATGTACAATACGTCATACGTTTATACGAGTATAGGTACTACTATCTATTGTTGTATTATTATAAGGGTCATTTATTCTATTATCCTACATTTGAGGCGAAATGGCGAGCGAAATTTTGTAGCACTACCATGCATAAGACTGTCTTGACACGTGTACACGGGGTCCTACTGGAGCACCACAACTTTGCTGAGGATCCAGAGCACCAGAGTCATCTCGAAGACGAAGATGGCGTGGAGGAGCCCCCTGTCGAGCGTGAAGCCGAACAGGGTGATGCCGCCGCCGTTGTGGCGCAGGTACGTCACTACAGCGCACAGCAACAAAAAGTTGGCCTCATTTGATGGCAGCAAATCAGAGTTCGGTTGCTTTGGTGAATTACCAAGTGCTTGTCTGCTCTTGTACGAGCACGCCGCGCCGGGCTCCGCCGCCTGGGGTACGGCCGCCGACGAGCCGGAGACGCGGGACGCGTCGGCGTCGCTGCCCGGCGACGGCTTGCCGTGGCGCATGGCGGCCACCATGCTCATGTGCCACTGGCTGGCGATGGACACGATCCTCTGCGCCCTGTGCGTGATCCTGGCCGCGCCGAACAGGCACATGAAGAAGCCGCTCAGCTGCACCGCCGAGCCGACCAGGAGGTCGCCGGTGTTGGAGAAGCTCTTGGCGTCCCCGGAGGAGAGGACGACGAGGAGCGCGCCGAGCTGGCTGACGGTGATGGTGACGAGGCAGCAGATGATGAACGCCCGGTACCGGTGGCTGGTGGCCAGCAGCTGCGTCCGGATGCGGCGGTGCTCGGCGAAGATCTCGGCGGCGGCGGCGGCGCGCGCCTCGACGTCGAACATGTGGTGGATGCCCACGAAGCGCAGGATCTGGAGCTCGCAGGTGAGGCGGAACAGCACGCACACCAGCAGGAACACCCCCGTGCGGAACACCCACGACGCCACCGTGGCGACCAGCGCCACCGCGCGCCAGGGGACCCGCCACGGCGGGAGGAGCGGCGGGAGCACCACGCCCAGCGCCGCGGGGGGCTCCACCCGGACGGTGCAGAAGAAGAAGACGGCCTTGTGCGCGGCCTCGACGCAGAGGGACGGGAGGAGGAGCGCCGCCAGGAGGCGGAACGCGCGGTCCAGCTCCCGCGCGTAGCCGCGGCGGACGTAGGCGGTGTCGTCGCGGAGCGCGCCGTCGAGGAGCAGCAGCTGCCGGAGCCCCCCGAGGCGGCGGAAGAAGACGGCCAGCGTGGCGAAGGAGATGGCGGCGAGCCCCGTGGCGGGCACCTGGGCGACGCGGTTGAAGGTGATGGCGGACGCGGAGGCCGGGGACAGCGCGGCGTCGGCGCGGAGCGAGACCGAGACGGCGGCCGGCACCAGGAGCGCAAGCGCCAGGAACGCCGCGTACGAGGCGGCGCGCCCGGCGCGGGTGGAGTGGTCGAGCGCGCACCACTGCAGGAACGCGCGGAAGCTGCGCAGCTCGTCGTGGATCACCGACTTGCACCGCGCGTACGCCGGGTTCAGCAGCAGCGGCCGCTGCGACGACGGCGGCTGCGGCGCCATTAGCGGCGGGCACTCCGGCACCGACTCCGACTCCGACGCCGGCGACGGGCCCTGCTCCTCCTCGTCAGAGAACTCCATCATTGCGCTAGCTAGCCAGTAGATGCTTCGACACAGTTGAGAATGAAGACGTCGAGTCGCGGGATCGGAGTACAATATATAGCCGAACATGTGGCGATCGGTGAGCGGCGAGGTGCCATCCATGGCGCGCAAGTGTGCGTGAGGACTGAGGAGTCGGGAGGGGAAAGGAGAGGTGCGAGAGGGGAGGCCCATGACCGTTCACACTTCACAGGGGCGGGGAGCGAGGTCGAAGCGCAGAAGGCTCACTGGATCTCGACCGTGTACGTGTGTGATGCAACAAAAGCGAGTCAAGACGGGGACTACTAGGCACGCAGATGCGCGGGGATGCAGTAGCTGAAAGCAAGAAAAGGATTGAGCAGGAATTGATCTTCTTGGTTGCCTTTGCTGCAGGTCTTCGATGCAAACTCGCTCATTCACTTGTTTTGCTTTTCGTCAGAGGTTGTCAAGTCAGCAATCTCTGGGGCAGTTTAGTTCCCAAAAATTAAATTTTTTGGACAACATTTGACCACTAATTAGAAGTATTAAACATTGACTAATTATAAAACTAATTACATCGATGGACGGAAAATCAGGAGACGAATCTATTATAAAACTGTAGCACCAAAAAATTTGGAAACTAAACGGGCTGTCTATATACGAATCCTGGACCAAACCACGGGCGTCCAAATAGGGCCACGTCACCCGTTAGATTGCTAGCCGTTGGATACGCCCAACTTGCGACGCAGACCATCTGATACCCATCTCTCGCCCGTTAAGCCACGTACCCGCCGCCTTCGCGAATCCTCGCGGACCTGTCTGCTCCCCTGCACTGTCGCCGGCAGGCCGACCGCCGTCCTTCGTCTGCGCGTCACCTCTGCACCTACGCCTCACTCTGCCTACAGCACCACCCATCACCCGCTTGCCGCACTACCCACGGACGTCGTCCGCCAGCTCCAACACCCTTCCCCTTGCCATGGCCGCCGCAGGCAGCCACCTCCCTCTCTTCTCCCTTCCCACTCCTCTCCCCCTGCCATCCCTTTACTTCAACATGGGTAGCGTTGGATCTGCCAGTCTTGGCGGCTCCCCCTCCCCGGAGTGCAGCGACGGAGGTCACTTCGGAGAGCAGCTTCCACGACTGCAGGTCAACGCAATACTGGCGCAAGCAGCAGCTCCATCTATGACCTCCAGTGGCTGCACCATCTCTCCAAGGCTGGTAGGCTGCAATGCCCTTTGCCAGCAACCAGCGTGGCCTCCACTGCCTCCAAGGTTTTCGACAAAATGTCCAGCCCTAACACTGGAAGCTGCACAGTCCTTTACTTCTATCCTATGCTACAAACGTCAAGGCTCAGGTTGGTTTACTGGACTAAAAGCTTACCAAACTACGATTTTTGCATCATTTTTTGCTACAAACTACTGATTTTAACCATAGTAATCAGCTAAAAAAAATTCAATCCTCACTTGCATTAATGTAACCATTGACCTTCAACGTGCTTTGGGGATTGTTTCAGCTAACCAGCCCCTCCACAACTTAAAAGGTGTTTGATTGTCATGAACCTGACCTACAGTTATTATCATCAATACTTTCATCCTTCCTCAGTGCAGGTTCTTCTGAGGATGATGAAATTTCTCACATACAAGGATGCAGCTTTGTGATGCTACCTATCTTTGGTTTCAGAGGGGAGATTTATCAAAAAAAAGATATTGCACATGTATTACTTAGTTTTGCTTTGATGTTGCTATGGCAATCTACATAAATTTGCATTGACACACACTGATAACTCATTGAATTTGCAGTGCCATGGAACATGGATTGATCATTTATATATATTATCTGCTGATAATTCAACTATTGTTTGGTAACTCGGATTACAGATCAGTGATTGCAACAACTATTGACTAGCAAATAATCCATTTGAGTAATTGGATAGCAGGGCTTACTCTGTGGTGGGCGCGGCATTGCCGCGCCTTTGTTTCTAGTTATTGAACTATTTTGGTCTTACTTAAAAGAATACGATAGAAATGAACTAAGATGGTTAGTTCAGCTCAGAACTAACCATCTTATGGCCAATTACATGGCTACTCTTATGCCTTTGGTTTATAGGTGGCCAAATGGGCGGCACGGCCCAGGCACGCCTCGCCTGGGCACGGCACGAAAAGGCACGATTAGAATTTCGTGCCGTGCCGTGCCGCCCATCGTGCCCGTGCCGCCCATCAGGCCCAAACACGACAGGGCACTAAAACACTGATTCAACACAGTTTTTTATCGTGATTCACAAAACATTGGTAGAAAATCAACAAAATATAACAAATTGTCACCAGTACATATGTAATCCATCCATCATATAAAATCCATCCATCATATATAATACTTCCTGACATCTATATATAACAAACTGACACTAGGAGCGGGCCTTGGGCCGTGCCGCCCATCGGGCCGGTATTATCGGGTCGTGCCTGGACGCGTCCAGCGTGCTGAGGTTGAAGCCCAGACACAGCCCACCTATGGGCCCGTGCCGACCCGGGTCCTAAATTCATAGTGTTGGGCCCGTGCTTGGGTCGGACTTTATTGGGCCGTGCCTCGGGCCCCCATGGGCTTCGGGCCATTTGGCCAACTATACTTTGGTTTACTACTGCACTTTCAGTTTCTATTTTTCAAAGAGTGGAAGGTCACAAAAAGGCATGCTTATTTGTCATTAAAATTTAACACTTAGTTTATGAATGCATTTTAAATTTCATTCTATGCCACAAAATTATAAATTCTTATAGCATTGTAATTTGTATCAATCTAAAAAGCAGAAGAAAATGTACATTTTTTATAAGAAGAAAATGAAGACATGGGCCGGAGCATACTGCCACGTGAGATCAAAAGGGTCCACTAACCAGAGATGGGCCTAAATGTCACCCTCATCTGGCCCGCACGGCGGAGCAACCAACCACCAGTTCCCAGCTCGTCGTCCGGGAGTGCCGTCCGTGCAAGTACACCGCAGGCCGACGCGGCGGAGGCAAAAGCCAATCTGCACCCCGGAAATTTCCCAAGCCGAAATCGCAACACCCTAGCCCGCTGCTCCGTCTGATTCCCCTCCTCCTCCCTCCTCCCTCGCTCGCCGCTCCTCTCCGCGGCGTCTGCGGCTTTCCCTCTCCGCTCCAAGGAGCGGTAAGGCCTACCGCCGCGCCGACCGCCGACCGCCACCGCCAGCCATGTCTTCTCAGGTACCGCCCCGCTCAGCTCCTCCTCCTCGCGCCGCCCTCCTCGATTCCGCCGGTCGATTAGGGTTCGAGCAGGTGTCGCGCTACATTACTCCATTAGTCGCGGCCGCTGGAAGCTTGCTAGCGTTGCTGGATTTGGACTCTCTGTGCTGTGCTCGTCGATCTCCCTCTGAATCCCAGACATCCGCCAGGTCTAACGAATTCGTGCGTGGGTTTGCAGGTCGACAGCCGCAACCAATCCGCTGGGAAGCGCGCGCGCACCGACGGTAGGTTACCCCGCCGCCTCCTCGTTCTCTGTCACATCGGATACCTAAGCTGCGTCTGGGTGGGTTTCCCCCTTCCCGGGGGACAAAAAAAACATGCGTGTCTCAGGCAGCCGGCGTGAGGATGACTGGGTTTGCCCCAGCTGCAAGAATGTCAACTTCGCCTTCCGCACCACTTGCAACATGCGCAACTGCAACCAGTCCAGGCCAGCGGATCACACGGTACATGACGGTTTTTGCCTCGCTTTAGTATAGTGTACCTGCGAGTACTTCCGCTTGTCGCTAGCGCTTTTGCATTTACCGCGTGTTGCTGTTGCTTGCCATTCAGAAGGCCATGCAAAAGCCTATGCAGACTCCGCCCCACTACACCACGTCAGGGGGTTACATGGGCCCAGGGACACCTCCATCGATGTACCTTGGTGGGGGTGCTCCCCCGTATGGGACCTCCATGTTTAATGGACCTGCAATGCCGCCGCGCTATGGCATTCCTCAGTTCCCTGGGAGTTCGGCGTATCCATATGGATATGGTGGTCGCATACCGATGGGGAGCCCCTACGGGCCGATGCAAATGGCCGGGCCACCTCCATATTCTGGTGGATCTATGATGGGAGCAGGTAACAAGTTCTTTGGCTATGATTGGCATGCCTTATTTTGATATTGCCTTGCATTTCTTAATATTAATCTACCTATCAAAATAAGTAGGCAGAATCCAATATTTTCAATCCTTCCTTTTATGCAAACCATAGTGTGTAAACAATTGGATTTTACAGAACATAAGAACACCATTTCTTTTCACTTGATCCTCATTTATCATCAAGGTTCTAAAAAACGCTAGACGCTAGGCGAACGCTTGCCTATGGTTTAGAGTTTTTTGTGATTAAACTTAGATTGAACATGATTAAACGTGTGTTGTGATTAAACGACACTGTGATTAAACGCAACGCTTGGCCACCGTTCAGCGTTTAATCAAGATTAAACGATGTTTAAAAACGTTTTTTAGAACACTGTTTATCATAGATACTTAGCTTGTCCCGCAGACCAGCACTGCCTCTTTGGGGACTATTTACTTTTGCGTTCTGCCACGTGTCCTCATTGACACTTCTTTGATTGGGGGTCACGATGCATGTTTTCCAATCCAAAGTTCTCAATGTGTTCACTCAAAAGTGACAAGACTTATCTCATTTACTGTCCCATTAATAGGTGGAATGTATGGAATGCCCATGGACAGATATGGCTTAATTCCTCCTAGTCCTGGTTCAATGGTATGCTCTTCTGATTACCCTTGCGTACATGCCACTCATGCTAATTCGAATTAACTACTGTTATCTTAAATGAAGAATTATCCGCACATTGGTTGCTGTTACTTTGCATTCCCAGTTTCATGATAATTATAATGTGTGTCTACTCCATTTCTCAATGTGCTCATTGCTTCTTGAACTTGAAAGGGCACAAGGGCTGGCTCATATTCTGATGAAGGTTCCCAGAAGAAGCCTGCAGGTATAAATTATTGAATTTGTAGTTTTTACTCATTTAAATTATTACTACTTGGTTAATCTCTGCATATTCTCCTGAACTATCACTGCAGGATCTGGGTGTGATAATGATTGGGAGTGTCCAAATTGCCACAACATCAACTTCGCCTTTCGCACAGTCTGTAATATGAGAAAGTGCAACACACCAAGACCTGAAAACCAGGTATGAGACAGATGAGCGATTCGATATAACTACTTTCAGTTTCATGTTTTGGAACTAAAATCATTTCAGTTTTTTCTGCAATTATCGATACTACTGTAACTTTGCATGTGTGCTTGAAGTTGATTTTGCTGCCACAAGATTAGTCATGTGTTTGTAGTTTATATGTCTTCATTGTATACTACAACATAGTCTTTTATCCCAAGCGAGTTGGGGTAGGCTACAACATAGCCTACTACATAGTCTTCATTGTATACTATTGTTCTAAATGGTCTGCTTATGTATGCCTGGATATCTCTGGTATGCAGTAGCTCATCATTGCATTTGTATGCTTGTTCATCTATTGGACATCAGAATCTCAGTACTTTTGTTGATCTCCTTTTCTGTAGTAAAAAAAACTCAATACAACTTTCTCTTGTTATTGAGTGTTCATGAACATTATCAAAGAAATTGCTCATTTAACTGACAATTTGTTGCTAACTTGCTACATGACTCATGCCATTGCACCCGCTTGATGTTCATTAGTCATTACTGTTGGTGTGATATGTGATAAGCTAAACCATAACACTTTTGTGAACTTTTAGCAAACAAGTATTGGCTATTCTTATCTAAAAGTAGTTCTCTTTCATCTAAACTTGGGTCTACATTTCTAATGCTTGGGCTTCTGTATATCGTTTATAGAGCTAAGTATACTTTACTGATTGCTTGTATATCCACTCTTTCTGCAGGGATCTAAGCCTGATGGTTCAAGAGGCTCAAGTAAGTTTCCATACTATAAATGCTTTCTGCTGCTTTTATCGCTAGATTTTTTGTGTATATCAAATGCCTTTAATTTATTAAATTTAGAAAACTTTGTTATCACTAGACATTTCTTCAAAGGCAATTAGTTTGTTTTCTTTGGAGTTTTATACGCATAATTTATGGACTAGTTTATCTTTATCATAGGCTTATGTAATTTATTCAATCAACTCTATTTAATTTCACACCCAACCTCTCATTGATAGAACCAAAGATGCCAGAGGGCAGTTGGAAGTGCGAGCAGTGCAATAACATAAACTATCCATTCAGAACAAAATGCAATCGTCCTCAATGTGGAGCAGAGAAGCCACTGCAGACAAACAATACAAATGATTCAGCAACAGATCAGGACAATCAGGTCTGTGTTTCATGACCTTCAGTATGATCAGGACATTTGGCACACCTTTATTTTGAACATTAAGTTGCATATTAAAGTTATTTTTAATCATTTTCTTGCCTCATGGTTGCTTGCGCATAGCTTGATATATCATGTCCTTACTGTTACAGTGAGTCCTAGAACAGTAATGAGGGTCAAGAAGGTCCAGCGTCATCGTCAAGGTTCAGTCTGAATGTGGGGTCCATCTGTGTCAGTAGTCGCTGCTGTCGTTACAAGTTTCTTCCCCTTGAGACCTTAGTTGAGTCAGGGTCCTAATGGTAAACACGTTGGAGTTGGTAATCACTACAGATTTTGGTCACGAACATCCATTTGTCATGTGAATTGGTCATCTTGCCTTTCCTGGCTGAACTTGGTTACTTGTCTTTGTTACTGATACTCTGGGTAAATTGTCATCTTTATATGAAATTTCTCTAGTTGTCTGTGTCATAGATTGTCACTCTGCTATGAACTATCACTACTGTTCAACATTTTTTGGTTTTGTTAATGCTGTGTTTCTGGTCGTTTTTCTTTCAATTCATGGTTTGGTATTTTACAGGTGTTTTTTTTTTCTGAATGGTTGGCGATGGCAACCTTTTTTACCTTCGAAAATAATGTTCTTGGGGATGTTAGCAACTTAGCAAGGTGGTCTACTAAGATACTCCCTCCATCCCAAAAAACAAGTCATTCTAAGATTTAAAATTTGTCCCAAAAAACAAGTCACTCTACCCTATTTAGAAAGTGCATGTGCATGTACGAATCAATTACTGCCAAATATAGGTAATAAACTGTGTTACATGGACACGCGTGTCCAAAATTTTTTTGCCGCGTTGGTGCGTATCGCAGACACGGCTGGACTCGTATCTGACACGCTGAGGACGAATCTTGTTACCGGGAGAGAAAAAAGGTAATGTGCTGATGTGCACAAGCTAGCAAACGAGCAGAAGACATGGATACATGTGTAGCGGTAGAGAGAGAAGTGTTTTCAATTTCTGTGTTCAGCAGCCAGCTCCAGCTCTAGCCCAACAGTATTTTCCTCTCACACCACTTCAGCCACTAGCTCTAGCCAGCCAACAATATTTTTCTCTCACACCACTCCAGTCACCAGCTCCAGCCCAGCGAACGGAGTTAATGCCGATTTGAGGGTTCTGTCATGCAGAAACCGTAGCTAGTCTGCAGCTTTTGCTGTGCTGTCAGGCTTTTTCCTTGGGTAAAGCATTAATGGGATCTCTTGTGGCCTTCTAGTTTGTGTTGTAGGTCTACACTTAGAATATATTTATTATTTGAAAAGCTAAAATACTATTAAATCAATTTTAAAAATATATATTGGACGAATCCCCGAATCCTAATTTTCTGAGCTTGCCGAGTCCGACACCTGCATCCGTGTCGGATTCCGATTCCCGCACCCGTGTCCCGGTAACATAGGTAATAAATAGGAGTAAACATGGTTATTTTACCTTCTCGTTAATCTGTCCTAAAATTTCTAGAATGACTTCTATTTTGGGATAGAATAGTACTTAGGAGAGCACTTTACTTGGTAGTTGGTAGTTACTTTTGCTTGTAGTAACTGTTAGGTCTGAAACAAGTCGATGGTGGACATTTCAGTTGCATGACTGCATATGTTACTGTTATCATCTTCCATGCCCTCTGGGGATTACCGTGTTCAAGTTTCACCATTCTCATGTGCTTGGTTAGAAGAGCTGCTCCTTGGTGAAAGTGATGTGCATCATCACACTGTGCAGTGGTAGACCATCACCTTGCATGCTTGTCTCGATTGTGACTATTTCACTGACATAATGCCATTGGAATTAGTTTTTGTCATGTAACATTACGAAGCTTTTATCAAAGCTGCGACTTCTTCATGAATCTCAAGACAACAGTGAGCAGACACAGACGGATCTTCCTGGTGATGTGGCTGGAGCACCAATGAGTTCTCACGTGTTCCGGATGGCAGCACTCAGTGTGTTGCAGAACAGTCTTACAAACTAATTTGCTACCGTTTCATATTGTGAAATGAAGGTGAGAAATTTGCACCTCGTGGATATGCTTCTGTAGTGAGCGTCTGGCAGCGCTATAGGAAGTTCGAGATGGTAAGCATTTGTGATGTTCAGGGGCCAGTATCTTGATGTAACCATTTCAGTTTCTGTTTGGAGTGTCTTGTTTCCTTTTTATCCTTTTCTTTATTTATTCTTTATGCCTAAGTTTGAGCACGCCACTATTGTTCCGTACTCCTGATGTAAGTTCATCACGTTTCTAAAATGTACCGGAGATAATTTCCCCCATGCCATTTGTTACTGAAATCCTCGAATCTTTCCACCAAAAAAGTTGTTTGATGCACACATGCGAAGGAGAATTTTGAAGGGGCAGACGCCTTACCAAGCGAAAACGTGGCAGAAGGGCCTGAACTTTATTTTCGTAATGAGTGTGGTACAATTCAAGGTTTGGACCGCAACCGGTTCTAACAGTCTGGTTCTCGTTGTGGTTGGCTATGGTACAGTGGAAACTGGTTTAACTTTGTAAAGTGGTCCAATTTGGTTTGGTTTTACTAGAAAATCAGATTGGGTTGGTTTGGTCTAGATTCAATCCGCTACTTTCTATTCTCTGTTTGAGGACAAAGGCGACAACGCAGTCCCCCGCATAGGTGATCTTGACGAGCGCCCAGGTGAGAAGCTCCCGGCTGGCGGCGTTGTCCCGCCTGATCCACACCACCACCGTCCTCCCCCCTTCGCCGCTGGGAACGACAGCAGCGGCACCCGCGCCTCGCACTGCAGGCCTGCAGCAGCTGCTAGCGCCGCGTGCCGTCCGGTCGATCGATGCCCCCCGAGCCTGAGATCGCTCGCTTGTTTTTGAATAGAGAGAGAGAGCTGCAACTGCGAAAAGGGGGATCCGTGGGAGGCTGCGTTTATGCGGCCGTCTATTTTCACTCTCGTCATTTTTAGATTAGATGGTAACCATAAGAATAATAAATTCAGTTCGGTCTTGGTTTCAAATCATTAGAGATTAATTTGGTTCGCCTTTTGAGGTTGGTGTGGTGCGGTTTGAGCGGTGAGCATATTTAGCAGTTGGATTGGTGTGGCATTTGGTTTGGGTATCAGACCATTAACAGATTGACATACAATGGCGGCTAGAGCCCAAGTGTTGCGCGAGTTCCATACTGGTCGGTACCCTGGGCGGGTATTCAAACCAGTCTCAGTGGAGAATGTCATCACACAGTTACTTAGATTGTGAACTAGGTAATCGAGCCCTCTCACATTTCATGACACTTCCCCTTCTCTCTTCTGTCATGTCAACAAATTTAATGCTGATGACACTCCTATAACACTTTCACTGAGATTGGTCTTAGTGTTAATGTGCTATACCCACGGCCAGGAGTGTTAATGTGGTATACACACTGCCTGATTGTATGCGAGCTGTATTTAGTTACTAGTTGAGCTCGAAGGGGAACAGTCGGAGCAAGCTAGGCAAGGGTTGGCGGTAGATATCGCGGAATGTTTTTTTTTTGAAGATCGGAATGATTTTTCTTCGGGAAAAGTTCGAATTACACCCTCGAACTATCGTAGAAGTCCGATTTCCAACTTCAACTACAAAACCGGGCAATATAGGACATCCAACTATCGAAACCGTGCAAATTTGGACCTTGGCGTGGTTTTCAAGGTGGTTTTATATTTTTTAAAACTAAAAATTCTAATTAGATTTAAAAATAAAATCTAATTCATTTTAAATCAGAAAAATATGAAACTAGTATAAATTTTTTTCTAAAAGTGTGACCTATCTATTTGAAGCTTAGTTATTCAAAAATAATAGGCTTAACTAAAATCAAACAAATATTATGAAAATAAAAAATTTTGATCTAAATTACTGAGATGCATCATGGCAATAGATAGGTTATATTTTTAGAAAACTTTTGATACTCCTTTTCATATTTTTTTATCTAAAATAAATTACTTATGAATATTTTAGTTTAAATTTGAATATTTTAATTCTCACAAAATGTAAAACCAACTTGGAAACCACCCCAAGGTCCAAATTTGCATGGTTTTGACAGTTGAATGGCCTATGTTATCCAGTTTCGTAGTAAAAGATTGAAAATCGGACTTCTGCGATAGTTCGAAGGTGTAAACTGGACTTCTCCCTTTTTCTTCAGGGTCCTCATGTCTTGCATTAACACGTGATTTCATGGAAGCATTTGCTGAATTATGATGCATAATTCTTTGAATTCCTGATCACTTTGTGAAACATCAACAGAGTTTTAATTTGCACTACCTTCCGCTGCAGATATGGATAGAAGCTTCACTAAATCAAGTCATGATTCATCTGTTACATACATTCAAGCGTTCAATTTCCACGTCTTCAACATCAATCGAGATATGTTGATATGTCCACATGTCGAAACAACTAGGTTTTTGAAATTAAAGCATTCGTAAAGCTATGATGTTATTTGTGATCTAAATTAGGGTGTTATTTGTAAATTATAGGGACTTATATGCAAAAATTTGAATCGTGATTAATATATAATTATCAAAGTTAGATGGTATTTTGCAAAATTGTGCCGGCTTCAATCGCCTCTTCTCTTCTAAGCCCGCTAGAATTGGGGAAGAGGTGACCGCTCCGCGGCCACGGACACCTTCGTCCGTTGTCGCTGGACGCCCGGCGCCACCTCGACCTTTGTCCATGGGTGGTGGCTTCGCTCGCCGCCACCTCGACCTCCGCCCGCGGGCGGCGGCTCACCCCGCCGCCGCCTCGACGCCCTCACCGTTACAGAGCAATTAGCTAAGTAAATATCAATACTTAAATTGCTACTCATCTCCTCCTTTGACAAATACTTAGCTGGCTGGAAGGCACGCCTACTGAGTTCTGGAGGGCGCATCGTCTTAGTGAATGCGGTGCTTGGGAGTCTACCTATCTACTATATGTCATCCATCCTTCTCCTGAAAGGTGTGCGAGAACTCCTAGATGCTAAACGACGCGCTTTTCTCTGGACCGGGGAGGAAAAAGCAATGGAGCGAGTTGCCTCATTGCTTGGGATCGTGTTTGCTAGAAACGGGACGATGGTGGACTGGGTGTTCGTAACATGGAAACTTTGAATCACTGCCTCCTCATGAAATTCGTCCACAAGCTCCATGAGCCCAATTCGCTGCCATGGAAAATGTGGTTTCTATCCTATGCTAGGCCGCACTCCTCCGGAATGCCCGACTCTTATCTCTCCCGGCTCGTCCAGGAAGAACTGCCGCGGTACCGCTCCCTGACGACTGTTCTGCTCGGTGATGGTGCTAGCACATTCTTTTGGCACGACCGCTGGCTGCTTAACACCACTGTGGCCGAAACATTTCCTGCACTCTTCTCCCATTGCATCCACCACGAAAACGATGTCCGCTCGGTCCTTCAGTCTGGGCTGCGGCCCCTCCTACAACCACGGCTCACACGTGCTGCGCGTGAGGAGCTTCTTATGCTTACTGACTGTCTTGCCAGTGTCGCTATCCTTGACAGGCCGGATGTCCGCCTCCTTGACACGGGCAAAAGAGAACCTTTTACCTCGAGCGGTGCATACTTTGCCCTCTGCAATTCTACCCCGGCAATCGACATGGGTGCATACTTTGCCCTCTGCAATTCTACCCCGGCAATCGACATGGCTCAGATTTGGACGATCAAGCTTCCCACGAAGATCAAATTCTTCGTGTGGCTACTCTTTCATGGCCGCCTCAACACTCGTGCTCATCTCTTCCATCGGAATATCAAGCCACTGGAAGAGTCCTGGTGCGCCCGCTGCAATGGCACCCTAGAAACTGATAAACACATCTTCGCTGACTGCAATGCTGCTATCGAGACCTGGGAACGACTACACATCACCATCCTTGGGGATACGTTCCGACGACCCTGGGAGATTCAGGTTACCAGCATCCTCTCGGTGACTGTCAAACTCGACACGATACTTCTTGTCCTCTGGCACATTTGGAAGGCACGAAATGGCCTTGTATTCGACTGCCAACCTTCATCCTCAACCGACATTATTCGCAGAGTTCTCAAGGATCTTGATGCTTGGAGCTGCCGTTACAAGAAAACGAAACCGGAAGTGCAGGCCTGGCGCGACTGGTTTGCGAGTAGCATCTCGTAAACTGTCTCCCTTCATGCTCCTCTCTCATGTACTCTCATGTATTCTCTCAGCCTTGGAATTCCAAGGTACTGTTTGTAACAAACCCAACAAGTTTCAATGAATAGTAGGTGCCAGGTGGGGATCCCCCGATACCGTTAAAAAAAAATATCAATACTTAAATTAAACAGGGTACCTAACCTGTGGTGCGCCAAGATTCGGAAATCCAATCCAACGGCGATTCGAATGGGTGGGTACGAGGCGCTAGATTGAGTAGAATGTTTACGGTACCGGCTGCACGCACGGCGGCCTCAGGCCGCGCCGGCGCCCGCCACCAGTCGGGCCGCCAGGCATCTCCCGCGAGACGCGACCCTCCTCCCAGCAGCGACGCCAGTGCCCGGTACTTGTGGGGTCCTGCTTCTGCGTTGAGGTCCGGCGAGGTGAGCCAAGGCCCCGCCCGAAAAGGCAGCACCGCAGCAGCCGACCAGCCGTAGGCTGGCGAGACTTCCGGTCATCTTCCCTGCGCGCCGCACCCTCCGATGTCGGCGTCAGCCGTCAGCGATGGCACGACGGCGCAGTGCCGGCTTAGTTCCCGGCCGGCGCACGCCAAGGAGCGCTCGTACGTCTCCGATCGCCGGTGCCACCTCCGAGTACACGCTGCGGGCTGGCGAACGCGGCAGCTATGGATTCCGCGGTGGAGTGGAGTGCAGGTCCATCAGGACGCCGGTCAGATTGCCAGTTCTTCCACGCAAGAGAATTGAGATTGGTGGTCTGATTCGATCCCTTCTCTACGGGATGCAATTTCAGCAACATTGCCCGAACATCTTCAAACAACATCGAAAGTGGTAGGCAAGGTTTTCCTTATCGATAGAAAAAAAATATCGGAGGTCACTGGTAAACAGAAATATCGGATATATCGGAATTCTATCGGTGATAGATTTTTTTTTCGGACAAAATTTAGAAAAAACACTAAATTTGTGCAGAATTAAACATAGATCCTTTCCAAACCAAAGAACATGAAAAACTAGACATAAATGATGTAGAAAATAAGAGAAAGTCACCCTTTGATAGCACGTATTCAATAACACCTATTGGATTGCCCACCATATAGGCTCATGGCATTCTACATTAAGTTAAGTGGTGAAACAACAAATAAAGTCCAAAATATTTCAACCAACAGTCCCAAATGCTACTAGTTAGAATGAAATTGTTGCAACAACAGTCCATAGCAAGCTTGGTCCACAGTCCCAAATATTACAAAGTTCGAATGAAACTTGAACACACACACAACAATTCATAGTCCCAAATACTACAGTCCACAGACCCAACTTTGGACACCAAAGTAGTATGTAGTCCAAAATATTACAAGCACAACATAGCCACATATGGCTCAAAATTCTGATCTCCAGATCAGTTCATAGTCCGTGGCCCCTAGGATGCTCATATCACTGCAAAAATTGCATATATGCTCAAAATCTGGTCACTAAATTCCAATTCAATTAATTCATATGATGGCAAGAAATCCATCTAACCTTTGCACCTGGGTAGAAGCAAGAGACTTTCCTCAACCTTTTTGATCTTGGACGAACAGAGGCATCCTATGTATTTTCAGCACCTATAAAGATGTACATAACATAAGCATCCTAGCTCAACTATCAACACAAGATTGGGCTGTCAAATATTATTCAGAAATACTACAACATTCAGATCAATATTGTTCAAGATGAAATGCATATATATAATGTGTAGCTGAAAACATTATCCAAATGCATATATATATATATATATATATATATATATATATATATATATATATATATATATATATATATATATATATATATATATATATATATATATATATATATATAGTGTTGCTGAAAGTATATGCTGTGCAAGTAAAATAAAAAGTTAGTCAAAGCTCATTTGTACCACCACCATTATTTGGATCTCCAGCAGGTTCTTCATCACCACAAGCCCGTCCAATGTCACCATCATCACCGTGACCTTCGACAAAAATAACATTTTGATCGAATATATGTGGCCTTGACAAACTTAATACAAAGAATGTGGAGAATACAATCAAAACTGAAAACTCACCATTATCACCTCCATCATCAGAGCTGCTGTCCCCTGACTCGACATATGTAGGGCTACCTTGCGCAGAATCTGATTCAACATCATCTGCAAAATCTTCTTCCTCTTCTTCCTCAAATGCTAACCTTCTTTTCTTACCACGTTTTTTTGGGAAAAGTAACATTCTTAAATGCAGCCACCTCTGCTTCGTCCATCCCCAACTCTTCTACAATAAATGCACTAGGATTGGGTGGTTCAAGGTCAAGATCACTATCAACATATTCATCAAGAGTCGGTACTGACTGACTCCTAGAGTTGCACAACCAATCCATGATCGGGTTGTCTTCATCATACATAGCACAATCCATCAAGATGCTACAAGGATCAGAATCTGATTCAAGATGGCATTGCATGTCCTGAAGGCTTTGCATTTCGTCTTGAAATAGTTGGATGCGCAACTTCAAATTATAGTGCACATAAACTAATTTATGGAGCTTGTCATAACTTAAACAATTTCTCAATTTGGTATGAACCAAGGCAAAGGTGCTCCAATTTCTTTCACAGCCGCTAGAAGACATACATTGTGAAACAATACGCTTTGCAAAGTATTGCAGGTCCGGGTAGTCCCCGCCATATTGATCCCACCAATCAGCTAGAAAAATGTAAAAAATATTGCTTAATAAAGGTACTGCAGATCTAATTCATTTTAATACTAATAACATGGAAGGAAAGTATTGCTTAATAAAGGTTCAGATAAGAATAAACTACTAATATGCCTAAGCTGCAAACAAAAGAATGACATATAAACTGAGAATGTAATTGAGACACAAGTCAATTCGGGAATGGCAGCAATCTGAAATCACCTGCACTCACACGGCCATTAAGGGGCGACCTTCGAGCCTCTTCTCCTCCAAATAACTTTCCTTGCTTTCTAAAGAGGATATATTGGTCAATTGCAGCGGAAACCTTTGAAGATGAACGAGCAAGCTTCTTCAGAGCCAATGTTACAGCATGTTTGCATTTTGAACTTTTTGAAAGCTTGGTAGTATAAATTGTTTTTGGGTCCAGTGCAGCAGCTAGAAAAAGAACAGGTTCAACAAGATTAATAAATTGACAATGCATAAAAGAGGCACATGAATATAAGAAGTTTTTATTTCTACCCTTACCTGCAACTATGAGAGTATCATTAAGAAGATAGTGAAGCCTTTTGTTGTTATTTGCTTCCAACTGTCAAGGAGATCTTTATGTCTTCGGTCACTTAAATTGGTACTTATGTCCTTTACAGCACGTGTCATTTTTTCAAGGAATCCAGATACAGTAGCATTTTTCTGCTGATCAGCAAACCGAAGGATAGTATATATTGGTGAGACAGCTTTTAACACCAACTCCATATCACTCCACCAGTTCTTTTGGGAAAAACAAGCCTCAGTGTATTCATGGTCCTCTCACCAGCCCATGCACAATCCTCCCAGTCCTTAGATGCCATCCATAACTTAAATTGATCCTTCCTATCCCAAAAACTCTGAAGAAATAGGTAAACCGTGCCAAACCTAGTGGCGTTCCACGGAATCAGCTCTCCTCCTATCTTCTCTCTCATCATAGCATGCAGCCTGAACAGAAAGCAAGCATAAGAGTCATTACACAGCACATTTATATTCAGCATCTAAGTTTCTCAATTATACTAGTCATTACCTATTATGGTTATACAAGAATCTACAAATTTTCTTTGCACTATCCACTACATGCTCAATAAGAGGAAAACGCCCTAGGTCCTTTAACATCAAATTAATTGTGTGAGCTGCACATGGTTGCCAAGTGATGTGAGTATACTCAACAATGAGCAGCTTGCAAGCTTTCTTGTAGTTGGCACCATTATCTGTGACAATCTGAACAACATTTTGTATCCCAACCTCAACAACAACCACTTCTTTGAGAATCTTATAGATAAAATCTGAATTTTGGGTACAACCAGATGCATCTACAGTCTTGTGAAAGAACATGCGTCCATGGCAAAAGATCATAAAGTTAATAATAGACATCATAGTAGGGCCTGTACAATCAAGACAAAAGAAAAGGTAAGAACACAACTACAGTTATATTCAACATGTACAGCAAAATGAAGCACAAATTATACATGTATCTACCTGTCCATGAATCACACATGATGGTAACTCCATATTCATTCCAGTCTTCCTTGAATTCAGCTAAGTGAGCCTCCACATCATCAAAATTCCTATCCAATAATGGGCCATCTATTTCTTTTCCACGTGGAATATGCACTCCATCTCCAAGCTCTTGAGATAACTTGACTGCTGCTCGAAAGTATGGGCAGCCCGCTTTCCTTCCAGGAATATCATTAGCATGGAACCACTTTGCCCAAGCTTTCCCAAGCTTCTCTCTAGCACCCGCAGTGAGCATAACATCCACTCGAGGCTGCACTTGATTCCTACTACGTGCCAAATCTATGTCAAAGGGAGCTTCGAAAGAACTACCATGACTTTTGTAAAACTTGTCAATTCTAGTTTGATGATTAGCTGAACAACTTGCAGCCCCACTACCACTTGCCTTACCAATAGATGGAGGACTGCATTGTTCCAAAGCATGTTCCCTTAAAGACTCTCTCATTGCCATCTGAATTTGAGCTTCTTCATCAAGAGGAATTCTTGTGTTGCAGTGTGTCCTATAATTTCTGCTCCCTGTCATGACCTCTCTTTGAATAAAGTGTTTAAGGTCTGTATTTTTCTTTGACCTTATCCTTCGTTTTGTCACATCATCAACCATCAATTCCTTAATAAAACGCGGCACCTTGGGACAGGAAACTACAGAACCAGAAATACCGCCCAAATGCTGCCTGAATCGGGTTGCACCTCCACCAGCAATAGTTGTTCTACAATAAAAGCAGCTAAAGCCACTTTTATACTTCTCACCATGGCTCCATACATACTCAATGGACCCTTTTAATTTGACCCGCCTCCCTGCAACGAAAAGGAATTACAAAAGTATGTAGTTGGCATACAAAAATGTGGCTAGAATGAAACAATATAAATGATCTTTTTAATCTAATTGAAAGGGGCAAAATATAACAATTGCATAAATTGAATGAATAAAAAATAAATTCATAACAGGCCTACAATATTGGCCAGCTGTACTAATTAGAAATACAGAGATTTTTTAACCTGATTGATGATTTATTGCCCTCTAATTTCATTCCATGTTATAGTGAGTCACATACACTCTAATAAGCAACTGAAATTAAACAAACAAAACAATGCTAGTGTTCTGTTGTGCCTCTTTACCATCTTCGCAGACCACCTCAATGCCAGTGTCTGTCGTCGTGCTCGTGCTCCTACCACCGATCACAACACCAGTGGTTGATTCCCTGGCGATACCCTTGCCTTTCACAGCGGCTGATGCCCTGGCAACACCATTGCCTTTGCCAGCAGCAGCAGTTCCACTGCTCGACGCCCCAATAATGGCTACATCAGCATCATCTCCATCGCCTCCTGTCACCATCAGCACTCTGTTTTGCGCCATATGGCCTTGTGGGAATGACTTGGCAGCACGTGTCACCCTAAGAGGCAAAGATGTATAAATTTCAATCACCAACACTCGTATGATAAAGGCGCACAAATAAGTTAGCACTGCAGTGTTCTAGCACAAATTTGTACCACAGAATATATAGCTCTTTTTCTAGCTGTGTGCTTTGAAAATTGTAGGCAACCTTTTTAGACTGCAGGATTTAAAGCTGCTATTTCAGAGCCTATTACTTGAACAATTATATATGCTAATTTCAGTATATTGCCCTTCAGTTAACCTGTACTCCCTAGAGACATCTATCTTCCAGCTAACATGGTGTAAATCTGAACTTATTCACAACACTGAACCTGCCATTGCTCACCATTAGGGGGGCACACTAATTGCCTCTGCTCTGCTGCTACTAAACTGCACTTGGACGTGCAACACAGGAGAGAAGCTATGATCAAATAGGCATTACTTTCAAAGAAGAAACGGAACAGAATTTGGCATTGGATATATGCTCTAAAATTACAACTTGTGATTTTGATCTGCTATATGACTAATGTGCCCTAGGCCTAAGTATGCCTACAGCTATTCCTTGGCTGGTAAGCTCAAAGATGGCGTGGCAACGCCAAGCCCATGGTTCAAACTGAGCAATCATCTCACAGAGGCAAAATATTGAACATTTGTTGTGCATATGTGCTCTTAATATACACACGTGGGTAGGAGGGCACGTTTTGCATGGGATTGAAGCAAACAAATATGCTAGGGACGTGAAAGAGCAGAGAAGGTTGACGGCATGAACCTGCGGAGGTGGATCTGACGGCGACGACGTTGACCGTGCTTCCTTGACTGCAACAGAGGGGGTGTCGTTCTGCTGCTGTAAATCAAGTGGAGGACAGGAAGAACAGAGGGGGTGCGGAGAGCAGAGCGGCAACACGGCGCGCGGCTGCCCAGAGCAGCGCAGCCAGGAGCGGCCGCGGCACCCGGGGAGCTGCGCCCCGGCATGGCGCGGTCGGAGCCCGCGGCCGCGCGGGGCGGCCGGAACTCCCGCGACCTGCGCGCGCGACGTCCGGAGCACGGCGGGCGGCGGCCTGGCATGGGGTGGCCGGAACTCTGGCGACCGGCGCGCGCGGCGGGCGGCGGCCTGGTGCGGGCGTGCGGTGGTCCAGCTGCCTTGGCCCTGCTGGCGGCGGTGCATCACTTGGGGAGGAAGAGGAACGGGGTGAGGAAGAGGAACGGGGTGGCGGCGGGGTTGAGAAAGAATGAATCGATTTAGGGTTTGAGGAGGCCCGCCGGAGCGCCTTTTATCCACTCCTGGGCTTCTGGCGGGCCATGAAATGGTGGAAGGCGCGGGATCGATTCAAAACGCCGAAATTTTTGAGCGGCAACCTAAATTTATCGGGGCCCACCGATAAAACTGATATATCAGATGGTAGGTTTTTTATCAGCGATAAGGAAAACCCTGGTGGTAGGTTGGATGCAAAGGAGAAGTTCATCTGAAGCTAACAATGTCAAGAGATTCTGCATGAGAGAGAGAGAGAGCTATTAAGGACAAGTCTTCACGGGGGCTGTCCAACTCTACGCGACCATGGAGGCACGCTAGCTAGCTGCTCCGCGGCAAGTGATGGCCGCTCACGGCCGGCGGTCTCCCTCGACAAGCTTCCCCGCGCCTATACAGCTCCGGAACCGTACAGTCCCAGCCAGATCGCGTGGCTTCTACGTTCACCCGAGGCAGTGAACCGTGAGCGCCGCCGCCGTATGCCGGGCGGCCGCCGGCCAGCCGGGTGTGGCCCGTGTCGCAATCGCGCACGCCGGTGCGCGCGTGGCCAGCTGCGGTGGATCGGGCAGCAGCTCAACGGCGGCCCCTAGGACCCCTATGTCCCGCACGGAAGCCGCGAACGCTGGCGGTGGAGGTCAGCGCGGCGTGGTCGCCGTCGATAGCGCCCGCGCGCGCCAGCGCCCGAGCTCAGGGGGTGGACGTCGTTTCGGTTGCCGTCCGGGGTGGACGGCAAATCAAATACCGTCCGCCCCTGGGTCTCTGGAGTCCGTTGGATCGCACTCGTGTGGCCCGGATCGATCGCAAGGCTACCACACCCTTTCCTTCCGCCTTCCTCTCGTGTTGACCCGCGCGGGTCGCGGAAGAAGGAAGAGCTCTGGTGCACGAGTCGCCGCGGCGGGGTTGGTGGTCAGCCCGCGGCACCTCGACGGCCGCATGCCTCTGCACGGCGCGGCGCACCCTCCGATCGATATCGCCGGTCACTCGGCTCACCGCCGGTGCATGGCCACCGCCGCCTAGCTAGCTGGTGTGGTAACCGGCACCGGCAGACGCCACCATGGGCGCCGCTGAATACAGGCCCTCCAGTCTCGAGGGCACCGGAGCACGCCGCCACGATTTCATCATCATCATCATCTAAACCAAACTAATTCATGCACGGATCAACCGGATCGTGAGACCCCTAAACTCCTAACCGAATCGTCAACTGGTGAAGGGGCGCCGTCGCCCATGGCTCTAGTAGCGGCGGCACAAGTACGTATGCTCCATTGTTTTTTTTTTGGGGAGAAGATCAGGTACTCCAATGTAGCATAACTGTATACGACACATTGAGAGATGTGAAATTGCTTTATCTGACGAACACCATGCACATGCTTGATCTTAAAACCTGAAATGCATGACGATCATCTTGTCTTGGCCACACGCACACATGCATTTATACATCTTATCTATATCAAATGCAAGCCTCATACATGCACATACTAAAATGCACAATATCCTTGCTATAACACCTTCAGCTAGGCACATCTCATACTATAATAACACCATGTACGCATAAACAAATGTTCAGATTTTCCTCGCGCAATGTACCTATTTTTCTTGCACCCACAAAAATTCTAGTATTAAATCAAACAAAGCTCCTGGCACACGCTTACCTAAAGGAAAATAATAAATGTTTTTCGAAATATCCCTAAAGGAAAATAGTAAGTGAAGAAACGCGCATATCCTCTGCCTAATCTGCTCACATGAACTCCGCGAGGGCCTCGAGCACCAGCCAGAGGATCTGATGTCCTTCTGGATGCTGAGCCCCATGGACAGCATCATCCGGTTCCGCAGCACGCACCTCTACCATCGAGCGCTCGAAGCTCCAGCAGAGGTAGTACGCCGTTGCGAGCTTGACCTCCTCCATCTTCTGCAGGCGTGGTACACCAGTGGCCACCACGGTCGGTGCGATGTAGTGGCTGCCATCGCCGCCGATCCCCCCGAAGGCCGCGCGGGGACCGTTGGATCTTGGTCTCCACATTTGCGAACTCAGCCTTGAGCTTCTTCTCTGCTATTGCTGTTGGCTGGAGCTCGGAGGGAGAGGGCGATGCGGGAGAAAGAAAACAGGGGAATGGAATGCAGGATAGGCAAAGTTTTGGGTAACCCAACGAGTTTCGGGTAATCCGGTGTTTAATTTTTGGGTCAACTCATTATGAAGAAGATTTCTATTGAGTTGAGTACTGGTTGACCCAAAACCAACCCACTTGCATCCTGAGATATCCCCATATTGACCTCCCAGTGGCCAGGTTGACTGTGGTCTCTCACAGTCTCCCAGCCTCCCAGGTATCCTCCTCAGCCACCGCACGCGGCCACGTGTCCACTCGCAGCGGCCTTTAAAACTCCTTTAAAACCCCCTGCCCCGGCGCCCCCTGTTTCCCCACACACCGCAAGCACAACGTTCTCGTCTCGTCGTCGTCTTGCCCTCGCTTGTGTGGTGTCTTGCAGCTTGCTGGTGGACGTGCGGCCATGGCATCCTCGGCGCCGACGAGCGGGAGCAGCGCCGCGGGGAGGAAGGGGTCACGGCGGGCCAGCAGCAGGCGCCCAGTCGCCGCGAGTCCACCAGCGCCGAGGGCTGGCGGCGTCGGGTTGCACAGGGACCTGGGGTGGGTGGGCGTGCGGGAGCGGCTCAGGGGCGGGTAGCCGGGTACGCGGCGGAGATCCGCATCCCGAGCAGCCGCTCCAGGGTGTGGATCGGCAGGTTCGACCACGCCCTGCAGGCAGCGCTCGCCTACGACGCCGCCATGTTCTTGTTCTACGGCCAGAAGCTGCCCAAGCTGCGCAGGTACAACTTCCCGGCGACGCCGCGCCCAAACGTCCCCGAGGTCGTGCGCAAAGGGCTCACCGTCGCAAACGTCAAGGCGATCGCGGAGAAGCACGGACGGAGCTTCGGCCACTTCCTTCCGCTCCCACCGGCGCCCATGATCCCGGCCGCACCACCAGCTGTGGCACCGTCGCAGATGGCGGAGGCTGGTGGCGCTGCTGCTAGTATGGTACATATGGAGTATTACCGATCGAGATGACGCTCATACAGGTTGGAGATAGAGATACAGTAACGCCGTCACATCCTCGAAGATGCCTTGAACATCCGATTTGCGAGCCTCTACAAATCTTCCACACCTAATCACCTACCAAACATTAATGTCTTGGCTCATGTATCTTTCCCAATACGTTTTAAAGATTCTTCTTTAGCCCTCTCCCGACTCCGTTGTAGTCTAGCTGGTTAGGATACTCGGCTCTCACCCGAGAGTCCCGGGTTCGAGTCCCGGCAACGGAAACTTTTTTTGCCACTTTTCAGTGCCATTTTTCCTTCCTGCTGCGCTGACGCTGTGCTTCGGCTTGGTCTCGTACCCAAGTCAAAGGCTGTCTTTTTTTTTTCCTGTTTTGGCGAAAGGAAAGTCAGCGGCTTCCACCACGCATGTCGTTGTCCTCGCGACGCACGCGGCGCGGCCGCGCCAGCGCCGCGCGCACGCCATGGCCAAGCGGCGCCGCGCGCGCCGCGACACGGACCGGTGGTGCGACGCGCCTGCGCCTGCGCGGTGCGCTCCGTAGCCGCTCCTCACCGTGGGCCCCCTTGCGTCAGGGTCGCCGGCCAGACTCATCACACCCCCAAGCGGTGCCGGATCGACTACTCCGATCCCGTTCGTGGTTTCAGTCGTCAAATAAAACAAATTCTTACTATACCACCCACCCAAATGCAACCGACCGATCATGGGCAACAACACAAAAAACAAACATTGTGCATGGTGACGATATCTGCCCGCTTGTTTAACATGGCACATCGTTGAACTTGCGCCAAATTCTCGAATGGATCGCTCAGCTTCAAAACAACACACGAAACTAGCTATATATCCTCTTCTCGACCAACACTCTTAGAGATAGATTATATAGCAGCCGTATTCGGTGGCAAAGGCCTCATCGTCATTAATCAATCTGATGAGAAAAAAAAATCTTTGCGAAGTTAATATTAATTTAACCTGCCAGCAGGATGCATCGTGACACTCGGCGGCTCATCAAGCTCCCTCATGTTTCCTCGTCAGTGAACTAAATCACTACAACAAATTTGTTGTGTGTTTCAGCGTGTTCTAGAAATGGAAATTGTTTCGTTTATCCGATGTTGATGCATGCCAATGGCCATGTTACGGTATACAATGGTCAATTGCAGCAGGTATTTTTGATATTTGGTTATGATTTTATAGGGTAGAATGGGAAAGGAGGAAATAAAGAGAGAAAAAGAAAAGGTGCGAAAACCGACTGTTCATGCCAATTTTGATTTGAATTTTAAGAATGGCAGTGTATCCTCCTAGGATTGAAATTTGAAGCAGTAAAGGACACTGCATTAATCATGAAAAAAATCATGGCCGAGTTGGTATATCATGTGATCTAGTCACTGTAAAATTATTTGGCTAGCCAAATTGGTACGCTGATCGATGTAAACTGCAATTCTGCAAATACTATACTAGTTTCTTCTGTATGGTCGACATGCTACTCAAAACTCATATTATAGTTGACTTTGTCATTTGGATTGAGATGGCATTTGAATTTATTATGGATTACATGTATGATCTTGACGGATTACTTGTGGAGGGTTCTATGTTATGAGAGGGAAAAATCGTCCTGTCTGGTCACTTTTCCTGACAGTTGTGATGGCATAAACTATACCTCACCAGTCAACCTTAGGCCGCCAGCTACTCCAGAGAAAAATCTATCTTTCATGTGCCAGCTAACTCCTCATGGTTAGCTACCAATAAATTGTACTCTTTATGGTTATATTATAACTTTCTTGATGGTTTTTGTCATCATGAACTAAGGTATACTCTTTGTGATTGCTTACATGTCCTCTAATAATATCCACTAGTAAGGAGTCATGTGCACATATCTTAGAAGGAATGTATTATTCTTTCAGGAAATGACAAGTAAGTCGCAATAGCTATCACAGTCCACATATAAAGAAGGAATATATTTTTTCTTTTGAGAAACGATAAGGAACAAAGCCATCCACTCAGTGAAGACACAACCGCTGACGTGGGACTTTATGGTTAATTAGTTGTCTGGTATTTAAAATAGTATTGATTTTTTTTTCAATAAGTCGTTTGCACCTACCATATATAAAAGCAACACATTCTTTCGAGAAACAAAAATTAACGGGAGTTACACATAGATACATGAGAAATATACTGTTCTTTCAAGAAATGGTAAGTAATGCAAGCTCTATGTGCTCAAAGAAAGCATTATCAATGACATTGGAACCATATGTGGCCTCTTTTCCGATTGCACTGCACTTACTAACGACATATGTCTTTCCATCAAAGTACACAAATAGGAAGGACTAACGTGTACCAACAAAAAAGAACATACTTGTCGGGTACCACGATTAGGGACACCCTAATCGGGGTACTAAGATCACTCTGAAAAATGCAAACACATGTTAAGCGACTGAGCCCACGAAGGCCCACGGCCTCCTTCCCATCCGGAAGAAAGGAAAGGACTCAAAGAAGCCCAGTGTGCGGCCCATTCGCATCCCCTCGAACCCGCGGGACGATCTCCGCCTCGCTCGAGGGTCCCCGTCGAGACCCCTCGACTGCGCCCCGCACCTCCGCTTCGCTCGAGGGTAGCGAACCTAACCTCGAGTGGGTAACACATCTCCGCCTCGCTCGAGGGTAGCGAACCTACCCTCGAGGGAGTAACTCATCTCCGCCTCGCTCGAGGGTAGCGAACCTACCCTTGAGGGAGTAACTCATCTCCGCCTCGCTCGAGGCCGCCCCACGGCATAAGGGACAAACAGCCCTGCCGCTCACCCGCCCGTCGTACGAAGGCATTAAAGGCCAGCCACTCCGCCACGGCACCCAGGACAGGCGCGCGTTGGACCGCCATTCCCACAGTGGATGTGACCTGGGTCCCATCCGCTGAATCCGGTCACCGCTCCGCAATTCCGGATGCTGTAGCAGCACTGTGGGGCCTGCGACACGGGACAAGACAGGCTCGGCACTGCTCCCGTTACTTTTCTGCTTACACCGACCGTCCGGATCCGCCTCCCACTGGGGAAGGGGTCCGGCGACGTCACGTGTCCTTCCGAGAGGGGCGCTCAGCACACACGGACGGAGTCCCGGACCTCCCCCCTTTGAGGAGTCCGGGACCTCCACGTGTCCCCCGGACCTCCTAGTGTGCACGCCCGCACTCCGACCGGGGGGTCCGGGGCCGTCGCGCGCTACCACTACCACTGGTACATGCAGGACCCTAGTCCGCAGGGCCCACTGAACGCCACCGCGCCGTATATAGAAGACCATATACCAGCGACGACCACGCCGCCTGCAGGGGCTGGCAGGGCGACCGGCGCCATCTTCGCAAGACCGAGGACGATATCCAGGACGACTGCGACGCCCACCACCTTCCCCCAGTGTACTTCCTACAGTATCTGACCACTGTACCCCGCGATTCGGGGGAAAACGATGACTTCCACGCCCCCCACTCATGTGTGCCGCCCCTTCTTGTGACTATAAAAGGAGGAGGCGGGCTTCCTTTAGACGAGACGCTACGCCAAGACGCTGGGACACTCCCAGACAAGATCCATCATCGCTTACGCTCCGACATCCCTACTCGCCACATTCAACCCCTCTTCTAGCAGAGACCTGGGAGCCTTCCTCCTTCTCTCGCCTTGCTTGTACCCCCTACTCAAGCCCACCGGGTGCAAGATAATACAGTGCCCTCGCACACCCCCTTTGCTGGACGTACGACCCCGCGGCCAGAACCAGGATAAATCTTGCGTTACTGTGTTGTCTCTTGCATCATCACCTGGGATGAGGAAACACGCGACATTTACTAGTTGGCATCCGGGCCCCGAGTCGAGACACCGACAGTTGGCGCGCCAGGTAGAGGCTCGCTGCGTGACGTTTTTCCCTTTTGTTCCCATTTGATCTCCAGGGATGGCGGGCAGATCCAACCCATACCCTATGGGTGTTTCGGATCCGCTCCCAGCGGGATTCGTGATCTGGTTCGGTAGTCTCGAGTTCAGAGCGACCGGCAACGGTTACCTCATGCGGCTCCTCTCGCCCAGACACAAAACCATCACCTCGACTTCACCAGCCCAACGCAACAGGCGCTCGGGTCAGCGCTCGCGACAAGCACGCGCGGAGCGGCGTCGTGCGGCACGCCACAGCTCCCCCACGTGGGTCGAGGCTGGCATGTCGCAACTCAGCGTCATGGCCAACAGGGCCACCGTTTCGTCATCACGTGCCTCGGCGTCATCTGCGCCGGCACCGTCACCTGCTGCAGCACCAGTGTCTCCCAGGGGGGCTCGACCTCGCCTTCGCACTTCCCCTTCGGGATGCGCAACACTGCCGCTCGCACCTACGCCTCTTCAATCGGCACTAACTCCACCGAGTATGAGGATCTGCCGGGTCATCACCTTCTGTCGATCCGCAACCTCATCACGTCGTCTCCCGACGAATCCTACCCCGAGACGGCGAGCTCGATCGCCGACGACATCAACTTCTTCATGAACAACTTCACGGCCGAGGAGGCCGAGGACTACTCCAGGGTCTACGACCCCGACGCTATCCGCTCGTTCCAGCTGGCGACGGCTTACTGCCTCACTTGCTCTGAAGACTCCAGCGAGGGGGATTTCGATCCTGCCTGGGAGTGCTTCATGGTCCAGCTCACGGACGGGCAAGACGACATCGCTCCGGGTGATGACGGGAACGGCGGGGCAGACGCGCAGGCAATCCAACCGGTGGTCCCGCCTGCAGCCCCCTCTTATTCGTCGAGCTCGGCGGCGCGGCAGGCACAGCTGGCACAGCTCAAGGAGCTTCAAGCCAAGCTCGACGAGCAGCGTCAGCAAACCCAAGAGCTGCGCGCCGCACTCGAGCAGCAGCGTACCGCACGTGGTGCACATGCCCAGGCGGCGGGACGTGTTGCCCGGGAGCACATCCTGGCCAACGACAACGTCCACAAATCTCCGGAACTGAAGATGGCCGGCGAAAAACTCATCGCTGCGGCCTATCTACTCCAAGCTATGCCCGAGCCATCGACGCCTTCGGGCCGCAACCTGCGCCGCGAGGCACAGGAGCTCATCGAGCAAGCTGCCGTGCAGCAGGAGGAGAGTTCTGCGTCTCGTATGCGCTCGAAGGCCCCGGAGCAGGCTGATGGGACTGTGCACCAGGACCGCGAGGTTTCTGTGCACACACCACCAGCAGGGAAGGGCAAGGCAGCCGTAGCGCCCGGTGGGAAGGCACCCTCGGTGCACGAGCGCGTCGGCAGAGTCCCCGTAAGGGAGCGAATCCGTGACACGTGCGGGCATGTCGGTGACGGCGACGCCCGCAACATCGTCGAGGGTAGGAGGTACACCCCTCGACGGGGTGGACGCTTCGACCCCGAGCACGACAGGGGTGAGTCACCGGAGCCTTCGGGCACCCGGGTGTTCAGTCGGGAGATCCGAACTGCATCTTTCCCCCCGCGCTTTCGACAACCCAACACCCTCGTCAAGTACTCGGGCGAGACCGATCCTGCAGTCTGGCTCAACGATTACCGCCTAGCGTGCCAGCTAGGCGGCGCGACGGAGGACGCGGTCATCATCCGCAACCTTCCTCTTCACCTTGCTGACGCCACACGAACGTGGCTCGAGCATCTGCCTGCGGATCAGATCCACAACTGGGCCGACTTGGTCTAGATCTTCGTGGGCAATTTCCAGGGCACGTACGTGCGCCCTGGGAACTCTTGGGACCTCAAAGGGTGTCGACAGAAGCCCAACGAGTCCCTGCACGATTACGTGCAACGCTTCTCCAAGCAGTGCATCGAGCTCCCCAGCGTCACCCACATTGAGGTCATCAACGCCTTCCTTGAGGGTACGACGTGCAAGAACCTGGTGCATGAGCTCGCGAGAAGCCGTCCGACCAACACCAACGAGCTGTTCGACGCTGCCACCAACTACGCCGCCGGCGAGGAGGCTGTTGGTGCCATCTTCGACGACAAGTCGAGGAAGCGCAAAGACGATGCGCCCGCGGAGGGCAGCAACGCCAAGCCCAACGCCCCCGCCAAGAAACAGAAGCGGGGGAGGAAGGGAAAGAAGCCGGTCCCACCGAACCAGCGCGGCTCGGGGCAGGCAGAGGACTCCGAGGAGGCCTTCGCTGCCGCCCCGGAACGCAAAGGACCTCGAGGCCCCCCTCGAGGCGGTGGTGGCCAATTTGACGACATGCTTAAGAAGCCGTGCCCTTACCACAAGGGTCCGGTCAATCATACCCTCGAGCAGTGCGAAATGCTCAAGAAGTATTACAATCGTGTCGCGCATCGCGACGAAGACAAGAAGAAGGATGCGGGCGACAAAGGTGGAGATGACGAGTTCCCCCAGTGGAGAACGCCTTCTTCATCTTTGGAGGAGCAACGACGAACATGACTTCTCGACAGCGCAAGCGCGAGCGCCGGGAAGTTTTCTCCGTCACCAAAGCCACGCCATCCTACCTCGATTGGTCGAAGGATACCATCTCCTTTGGCCGCGAGGACCATCCCGACTATGTCCCGCACCCGGGACGGTATCCGCTCGTTGTCGATCCCATCATTGGCAACACCCGCTTCTCCAAGGTGCTCATGGACGGGGGCAGCAGCCTCAACATCATGTACGCCCACACCTTGGAGCTCATGGGGATCGGACTGGACAAGCTTCGCCCCAGCAAGTTGCCATTCCATGGCGTTGCACCGGGGAAGCGAGTCCAACCCCTCGGCCAGATCGATCTGCCTGTCTGCTTTGGCACAACAGCTAACTTCCGCAAGGAGGTACTCACTTTTGAGGTGGTGGGGTTTCGAGGGTCCTATCATGCCATCCTTGGTCGTCCTTGCTACGCCAAGTTCATGGCCGTCCCCAACTACACCTACCTCAAGCTCAAGATGCCGGGTCCAAAGGGCGTCATCACCATCGGCTCTTCGTTCGAGCACTCCTACGAGTGCGACGTCGAGTGCGTTGAGCACGCGGAGGCTCAAGCGGAGGACGAGGCCCTTGCAGCCACCCTCAACAAAATGGCAAGCGAGGCCTTGGACTCCACGCACCGACACGCCGGGAGCTTCGAACCCGCCGAGGGTGTCAAGAAGGTGCCCCTTGACCCGAGCCAGCCCAACGACAAGGCGTTGCAGATCCGCGCCACCCTCCACAGCAAATAGGAAGTGGTGCTCGTCGATTTTCTCCGTGCCAACGCTGACATCTTCGCGTGGAGCCCCTCGGATATGCCTGGCATACCAAGGGAGGTCGCCGAGCACTCCCTTGATGTCCGACCCAACTCCAAGCCGATGAAGCAGCACCTGCGACGCTTCGACGAGCTCAAGCGCCGGGCGATCGGCGAGGAGTTGCAGAAACTTCTGGCGGCCGGATTCATCAAGGAGGTATTCCATCCCGAGTGGCTAGCTAATCCAGTATTAGTGAAGAAAAAGAGTGGAAACTGGAGGATGTGTGTAGATTACACTAGTTTAAATAAGACATGTCCGAAGGTTCCCTTTCCTTTGCCACGAATTGATCAGATTGTAGATTCTACTGCGGGATGCGAACTTCTATCCTTTCTTGATGCTTACTCCGGTTACCACCAAATTAAGATGAAAGAGTCCGACCAGCTCGCGACTTCTTTTATCACGCCTTTTGGCATGTACTACTATGTTACGATGCCCTTTGGCCTCAGAAATGCCGGAGCTACATACCAGCGATGTATGCTCCACGTTTTCGGAGACCATCTCGGGTGGAGCGTAAAGGCATATGTCGATGATATCGTTGTAAAGTCCAGGAAGGCGGACGACCTGGTTGCCGATCTCAGGATCGCATTCGATTGCCTACGGGCCAAAGGGGTAAAACTTAACCCCGAGAAGTGCGTTTTCGGGGTGCCTCGAGGCATGCTCTTGGGTTTCATTGTCTCCCAGTGGGGCATCGAACCCAACCCTGACAAAGTCTCAGCCATCACTCGGATGGGACTGATCCGAGACCTAAAGGGGGTACAGAGGGTCATGGGATGCCTAGCGTCCCTTAGTCGGTTCATCTCGCGTCTCGGCGAGAAAGGCCTACCCCTGTATCGACTCTTGAGGAAAACCGAGCGCTTCACGTGGACCCCCGAAGCCCAAGAAGCCCTCGAAAGGCTAAAGGCGTCGCTCACTCATGCCCCCATTCTCACACCACCCACGGACGGCGAGCCCCTCTATCTGTACGTAGCTGCGACGACCCAAGTGGTCAGCGCGGTGATCGTGGTTGAAAGACAAGAGGAGGGCCATGCTCTGCTCGTCCAACGGCCGGTGTACTACATCAGCGAGGTGTTGTCTGAAACTAAGACACGCTATCCGCAGATTCAGAAGCTGCTCTACGCAGTGGTTTTGGCTCGGCGCAAGCTGCGCCACTACTTCGAGGCCCATCCCGTCACCGTGGTCTCGTCTTTCCCTTTGGGAGAGATAGCCCGCAACTGGGAAGCCGAGGGCAAAATCGCCAAATGGTCTGTGGAGCTGATGGAAGAAACTCTTACCTACGCCCCCCGCAAAGCGATCAAGTCCCAAATCTTGGCTGGCTTCATGGCTGAATGGACGGACATTCTGCTACCTTCGCCACAAATCCAGAGCGAATGTTGGACTATGTACTTCGACGGGTCGGTGATGAAAACCGGCGCCGGTGCCGGCCTCCTCTTCATTTCACCCCTCGGAGAACACATGCGGTACGTGATACGCTTGCATTTCCCTACTTCGAACAACATGGCGGAGTACGAGGCCCTCCTTAGTGGCCTCCGCATCGCCATCGAGCTCGGCGTCAAGCGCCTCGACGTGCGTGGTGACTCTCAACTCGTCGTCGATCAAGTCATGAAGGAGTCTAGCTGTCACGACCCAAAGATGGAGGCGTACTGCAACGCAGTGCGCCGCCTCGAAGACAAGTTCGACGGCCTAGAGCTCAATCATGTCCCGCGCAAGTACAACGAGGATGCCGACGAGTTAGCCAAGATCGCGTCAGGGCGGACCACCGTCCCTCCGAATATCTTCGCCCGTGACATCACCAAGCCCTCCGCCGAATTCATGGATCCGGCAGAGCCAGGCCCCTCGACCACTGGGCCCTCCGGCGGGAACCCCCCGGCGGACGAGGTCGAGCCCATGGACGTTGACTTCGGGACCACCTCCACGGACGAGGCCGAGGCAATGGAAGTTGACGAGGCCCCCACTTCGCATGATTGGCGCGTCCAGTACCTCGACTGGATGATTCGAGGCATCCTACCCTCGAACCGCACCCAGGCGCGGCGCCTCGCTAGACGGGCCAAGTCCTTCGTCTTAATCGACAACGAGCTACACAAGCGCAGTCCCTCGGGTGTCCTGCAACGATGCATCCCTGTCCCCGAGGGCAAGGAGCTTATCCGCGACATCCACGCCGGCATCTGCGGCCATCACGCTGCGCCGCGCACCCTCGTGGGTAACGCGTTTCGGCAAGGTTTCTATTGGCCCACCGCGGTCGCCGACGCCACTGACGTCGTGCGGACCTGCGAGGGTTGCCAGTTCTACGCTCGAAAGATACACCTCCCGGCCCATGCTCTGCAGACCATCCCCATCACGTGGTCGTTTGCCGTGTGGGGACTGGACCTCGTCGGTCCGCTGCAGAAGGCGCCCGGGGGCTTCACCCACTTGCTGGTAGCGGTTGACAAGTTCTCCAAGTGGATCGAGGCTCGACCCATCGGCAAGATCAAATCCGAGCAAGCAGTTCTATTCTTCACCGACATCGTTTTCAGGTTCGGGGTCCCGAACTCGATAATCACCGACAACGGCACCTAGTTCACAGGCAAGAAGTTCTTGGCGTTCTACGATAGTTTCCACATACGCGTGGACTGGTCGGCTGTGGCACACCCACAGACGAACGGGCAAGTAGAGCGTGCTAATGGCATGATCCTCCAAGGACTGAAGCCAAGGATCTTCAACAAGGTGAACAAATTTGGCCGGAGGTGGCTCACGGAGCTACCCTCGGTCATTTGGAGCCTGAGGACGACCCCAAGCAGGGCCACGGGCTTTTCCCCGTTCTTCCTCGTCTATGGCGCCGAGGCCATGCTCCCCACTGACTTGGAGTACAGATCGCCAAGGCTCAAGGCATTCCAAGAGCAACAAACCAGCGAGCTCGCGAAGACTCGCTGGACCAAGTGGACGAGGCTCGAGACGTGGCACTCCTGCACTCCGCGCGCTACCAGCAGTCCCTGCGAAGGTATCAAACGCAGAGGGTCCGGCGCCGAGACCTCAACGAAGGGGACTTGGTGCTGAGGCTTCGACAGGACAACAGGGGCCGCCACAAGCTCTCACCACCATGAGAAGGACCGTACATAATTGCCGAGGTGCTCAAACCCGGCACGTACAAGCTGGCAAATGAAAACGGTGAAGTCCTCACCAACGCTTGGAACATACAACAGCTACGTCGCTTCTACCCTTAGCATTTCAAGCTATTTGTACATCGTTTGTACTCGCAGTTTAATTTTCCCGAAATAATAAAGAAGCACACATTACTTGTTTATTTTTTGGGAACCTTCCGGACCCTCGAGGGCTCGGATGCGCACTAACACTGAGGTACGCTCGGCTTTACCCTCGGCAAAGCCGAGCCTCCCTCGGGGGCTACTACGGGGGAAACCCCCGAACGTCCCCAAAAAGTCACCAATGTTTTTCTAAATATTTCCATCTCGCCTCTAAGCTTCTCGTATCCTTGGAAAAAACGGACGCGAGGCGTAAGCAACTACGGTACGGGGCCGGCCGAGTCGTGGGGCCGCCTACGCCTCCGGGATACGGCACCCCCCTCACCACCCTACGCCTACGTTGCTTATGAACGCAAAATTCCTCGCAAACGTTTATCTAAGTCGCATACAAGAACACGGAAACAAATTAAAGAAACATAGGCTCGAACGCACAAGGCCTCGATGGGCCACGCAGTCAACTTAACGAAAATAAATCTCTTATATTCATAAGATGCGATTACAAAGTACGATTACAACAAATGCTAATCTATTACATGGGCTTCGAGGCCCAGATTTCCTACAGGCTGCCATCCCCCCCTTGCGGGTCTTCAGGGGCGTCGAATTCGGTGATGGGAGGGATGTCTGCTTCGAGCTTCTCAGCGAGGACGGTGGTGAACTCCTCCGCGGCTGTGTCGGCTTCGTCCATGATGGCCGACGCGGCGTCCACATCAGCATCATCGGGAACGACGTACCCCGACGACACCCTCTAGAGATGCATGAGGTAGTGTATCGAGGCCACGGCGAGAGCCCGCAGGACACCGAGGCGGAAGGTGCTCTTGGCGTGTTCGGCAATCCGACCGCCCAGCGCGCGCAGGCGGCTGATCACCGAACTGCCCGAGACAGCACCCTCCCCCTCGAGCTCTTGACACACGCTCACGGCAGTTTGCTCCAGCTCAGCAAACTCCATTTGCGCCGCCGTCAGCGCCGTGTGGACTGCTTCCTTCGCCGCGGACTCGTCCGCCACCTTCTGCCTCAGCTCTGAGCAAAGGAAATCAACGTCAGCTATGAAAAGAAACAAACCAACGAAAACTCGAAGGTACTTACCCGTGATACTTCTTTGCGCCTCCTCCCTCTGGACTCGGGTGGCCTCTTCGAGCGAGGATAAGGAGGCTTCCTTCTCCTTAAGGGCGGCCCCCACGTTCTGGAGGGCCACCTCCTTCCCCTCGAGGGCCTCGCCCATTTCCCGGAGGGTCCCGGTGAGCGCGATCATGGCCACCTCCTTGTGGAGGAGCTCGGTCTTTTGCTGCTCAAGCGATGTCCCGAGGCGCTGTAGCTCTGCGCTCTGCGCCTCGGCTTCCCGAGCCTTCTCCTCGAGCGCCGTCCGGAGGCGTTGCAGCTCGGCAGCTTGCGCCTCGGTTTCCCGAGCCTTCTGCTCCACTGCCGCCCTCTGGACGTCCCTCTCACCGGTAACCCGCGCCAGTTCCTCCTCCAGCACCTGCTGACACGCTCCCAGATCCGCCATCTTCGTGTTGGCGTCGATGTTCTTGAGCACCAGCTCGGCGTTGAGCTGCCCGAGCTGGCTCATCTGGGAGTACATCCGGGTCATCTCGGCGCTCTTTTCGCGCGAGATGTCCCTCAGCCGCTGCAGGGGGGAAAGCGTGGGTAAAAATAGGTTAAGGACGAATCGAATCTGAGCAATTTTCAGGGAAAAGCATTTACCTGGCTGACCTGGTAATCCGCCCCCTGATGGAGCTGGAACGCACGGTCGAGAGCTTGTAGGATATCGCGGCCGACACCAAGCTGCGTGTTCCAGGCCTCCTCCTCCTCTTGCTCCTTGCGGAGGAACTCCGAGGGGATCCCGGACGGGACGATCGCCCCGAGATGACGCCCCTCGGACGTCCCCGCCTCGAGCACGCCCGCGCTGGCCGACGCGAACTCGGCGATGTGCGCGGCGGCGCTTGCTGCAGCAGCGGGGTCGATGTCCATCGAGTCCCCGTACTCCTCGCTGCTGTCCGACAGCTCCACCACCGCCGCCACGCTCCCTTGCGCCGTTGGCACAAGCACTACCGCGACGATACCCTCGTCCCGGGCCTCGGTGGGCTCCGAGACGGGGGCTCCTTCCACCACCGGCGCCCCTTGCGCCGTCTCTTCCTCTGCAACGCCCTCACCCTCGGCCCTCGGGGGCTCGAGGATGAGGGTGTCCTCCTCTGCTTGGCCGGCAGGGCGCTCCTGCGCGCCCCCGCCAGTTTCTCCTCCTGTATCCGGTCGGGCAGCGCTGGCCGCGTCGCCCTGACCGGCCTTAACTTCAATAACTGCCTGGGCGGCGCCACCGGCACCGCCCCGGCCGGTCTCCTCAGCGTCGTCAGCCTGAGCGGCCGCTTCGGCGCCGCCTCGGCTGACATCGCCCTCCTCCTCGTATGCTCGAGCTTGCTGGGCCGCCTTGGCCCCTCGAGCCACGGCCTCCCGCAGCTTCGCCGCCTCCGCCTCAAGGTCCACGGCAGGCTGGGGCTGCGGCGCCGTGTGCGGCGTGCTACGTGCCCCGGTCTTTAGGGCCTTAGCCGGGGCAAGCTGCACCGCATCCTTGGGAACGGCCCCAGGGATGAAAATTGAGGAACGCAAGTTGAGGACAACAGGATCGAGAAATCGACCAAACACGCAATAAAACGAAACCCAGGTTTACTTACCCGGATCGAGCACTCATGCTCCGCTTCCTCGTGGCGCTTCTTCGGGCCCGCGGCACCATGCCGCCCCTCGAAGACTGCCCCGAGGGCGCCCCCTCGTGTCGGCCTGGAGACTCGAGGCTGCCAGGGCGGACGACTCCGCGCCCGCCGCAGCCTCGTCGCCACGGATCCGCACCTGGGGCGCAGGCGTCTCCTCACCGGCTGCCGGAGGCGACGGCTCCCGCTCCGCACCCTCGAGGGATGGGCCCGCTGATGGCTCCGCCACGACCCTCGTCTCTTCTGCCGCTACCGGCGCCCCTTCGTCGGCATCCAACTCATAGGTGGGCAGGGGGCTCGCACGCGCTGCCGCCCCGTTGCTCCCCAGAGAGTGGTCCTCGGCATCCGAGGTCTCCTCCTCGTCCTCCTCCGAGGACTCGGGCGTGGCGGGTTGCGGCTTCCCCTCCGCGCGAGCGAGCTTACACGCCTTGTCGTGCTTCGCCTTCCTCTTCCTCTTCCTCTCGACCTTTGCCTCCGCCGCGTCTTTCCGCCTTTTCATCTTCTCCGCGTGGAGGCGGTTGATCAGGCGTTGTTCTGGGACCGGGGGCCTCGAGGTGCCGCACCTCAACCCCTGCAAGGCATGCCCGAGATGGAGTCAGGAAAAGAGGGCTACACAACACACACCGGATTCGAAGTCAAAACTTACCAGAGAAATGTACCCCATCTCGGGGCGCATTTTGATCCTCCAAAGATCCTCGGGATTTTGGGGGAACTCCGCCACCGCGTACTTAGCCCTCCGGGCGGCGGTGGTGCGGGAGAGCAGCTTGAACGATGTCCTCGAGCCCTCCACCTGGCTCCCGGGGGTGAGCTCGAAAATTGGCAGGGCCCTTTCCACGAGAGGGATCACCCTCTGCCGGTGGAAGTTCACGATGACGGCCGCTGCCGTCAACCCCTTCCTCGCCAAGTGCTCCAGCGCAACGGTGAGGACTTCGTGCTTGTCCTGTTGCGCTTGGGGCGACACCCCCCAATCCCACTTCGGTGGTCGCTCCCGGAGCACCCTGTTGGTGAACGCCGGGAGCGCGCCATGGTAGTTCCGAAGGTAGAACCACCCTCGACTCCACCCGGCGTTGTTCGTTGTCATCTTGCTGTGGATGTAGAGGTTCCTCCGGGAGTGACGCACGTGGAACGTCAGGCCGCCGGCGCGCGCGAACCGCCTCGGTTGGCCCCGCCCGCTCTCGACAAAGAGTTCGCCGCGGAACAGGTGGATCCAGAGATCCCAGTGCACTTCTATCCCAAGGTACCCCTCGCAGACGACGACGAAGACCGCCGCCTGCGAGATGGCGTTGGGGCTGAAGTTGTGCAGCTCTGCTCCGTAATAGTCGCACAGCGCCCGCATGAACCGACTGTCGGGGATGCCGAAGCCTCGCTCGTGAAGGCGCACGAAGCTCATGACGTAGCCTTGCGGGGGCTTCGGCTCGGTCTCGTCTGGATGCGGGGAAATCCACGCCGGCACCCCCGAGTCGGTGATCCGCGGCAGCAGCCGGTCGGCCACCAACTGCTCCAGAACCGCCACGGTGGCGGAGGACTTCCCCCATGGCAATGGCTCCTGGATATCCGACATCTCTCCGAGTCAAGGGGGGACGGGGGAATGAATGCTCCGGGATGGCTATGTCTATCTCTCTCTCTCTCTCTCTCTTCCTCGCCTTCTTCTTCCTCCCTTTCGCTCTTAGCTGCGGGCTCAGGATGCAGGGGAGGCGGAGAAGGCAAAGCGAGATGAAGGCAAATAGCCAGGTGAGCCCAAACATCCCCCTTCTCTTCGTTTTATTTCACCGCGACGGGCGGGTCCGCCGCTTCAGCCCGAATCTACCGCATTGAATGCGGTAGATTTCGCTTTCGCTGATGGATGGGCCCCACGACCGCGGAGTCTCCCACGCGCACACGCAGCAATAACTGCAGCACGGTAACCGGCGGGCACGGCGCGACTGTTGCACTATCCCATCCGTCAGCCGCCGCCAACGCCGCTTTGTCTGCCCGAGGCTGCCGCCTGAAAAGGCGCGCCCGCACCGCACCGCACGAATCGGGCCACGTCGCCCACCACCAGCGGATGACCCGCGCGCGTGACTCGCGACTCTGCGTCATTTTCGAATCAAGATGGAATATTCCTTCAGGGGTCCCTTTACCCTCGAAGGAATCACATTTCGAGGCCTTACTGATCAGGCATTCGACGCCTGGCCCTTCGGAGGTTCGACAGGCGCCCCAGATCACCAGAGTCAGGGACTGCAGGGATGTGCCGTACAAGCCACCCTCGAATGCGGAGTTCGAGACATCCTATGCAGTGTTCAAGGCCAGTCGAGGGTGCCTAGAAGGGGGATCCCATCGAGGGAGAGCATCGAGCCCTCGGACCCTATCGAATGGGCCCGAGCCCCGCCTAGCGAACCCTCGCGAGCGCTTTATGAGACATGTCCATGGACCACGAGCCGACCCCTATCGAACGGGGCACGGACGTCTGCTTGAACAACCCGCTAACAGCTCGCTGAAGCAGCCATTGCTCGCGGCCCGAGCATGGGTAGCATGGTGCGCTTCACCCCTCCTCCCTGCGGAAGGGCGACGAGGGTCGTAGTCAAAGTCGAGGGTTCCCCTGAACGCCTTCACACGGGCCTGGGCTCGGGGGCTCCTCGCACACCATGGTTCAAACCGCACCCTCGAATAAGTCGACGACCTTCGATTGTGAAGCTCCACGTGTCTAACCAAACCCTTCGCTGTTAATGTGCGCTCTCCTGATGGTTAAGCTGAATGCCAGGCCGCTGTACCAGCACTGAGAACGCCGAGGCCGGCTGAAAGAGTGCCGATGCCAGCTGAAAGAGACGCTGAACGGCCACCCCGGTGAGGCAACCCAGTGGGACAACGTTTATAGCCCTTGGACGAGCACAAACACTCCTCCAAGGCCTCGGGGGCTACACCCGAGGGTGCGCTGACACGCCCCCGTGAAGGAGACTCCACACATATTCGAGGGACGTAACTCTCTGTACACCCCTACGCCCTCGGTCATCCTCCCCGTAGAGGAGAAAAGGGAATTTATTGTTAAAATGCGAATAAAGATTACAAAGGGTTACCGGCGCGAAGCCGTCGAAAGATACAAACACATTGCCACCTACGTGGCAATTTTCCCTATCTTGGGGAGGAACGAGTGACGAAGAAAGGCACTGAGCCCCTGGCTGACGCAACGGCCAGGCTGCTAGGGATGCGAGGAGCAACCCCCAGGCCGCACGGGTCCAGCGGGAGGCTCTCCTCGCAAGCCTTCTTCTAGCGTCTCCTCCACCGAAGACCACGCGGGGGGTCGAGCTGGCGGACAGCGCCCTCCGCACCGTCTCCCCGAGAGCAACCCTGTTGCCAGGGGGGACGATGCGAAAAACAGCCGCCAGACCTGGCGCCAGCGCCACGGTCAGGTGTCTCCATCGCCCTTCAGGCTAGGGGACATCGCAGGAGCAGGATCCCACGGGCCCAATACTCTTCTGCTGATCCCACTTAAGCTGAGGGATGGTGCGCACGCCCACTCCGGTCTTCCCCCACCGCTCGCAAGCATTCCTCTAGTGCCAAAGCCTAAAAAAGCCAGGCCACCCCATCTGGGGGCCGACCACGAAAGGCAAAGGAAAACATTACAAGATTTAGGCAATGCTGGAAGAAAGAGCTGGGAGGCTGGAGAAGAAAGGGAGCCCCGCGACCCCTATTTATAGCTGCGCCGGGCACCAAGCTTCAAGCTTGTCGAAGAGCGAAGGTTTGGGCCGCCTGTGACGGCGCGGCACTCCACGAATAAAGGATGCCCTCGGTCACCGCGCCGAGGCGCAACTGAACAAAATAAAGCGAAGCTGAGCCCCTGGACGCTAGGCGGCACAGCATCGGCTCAGGCCGACCGCCCTCGAACGGCGCGCCGCAAGGCAACCAGGGGAGGCAGGGCCAAGGCCCTGAGTGCAGGACAGCGCGACGAAAGCGCCAGCTGCCGAGTAGCAGGCGCCGTCGTCACCCTCGCCCCCCTCAGCACGCAGACACGTCTTGTCCCCGGAACAAACGAACAAAGAGGCGCGCGCCTCGAAGCTCTCCCCCCGCAGACGCACTACCCCGACTGACGAGTTGTCGCATCCGCCGGGCAGGCGTTCAGGCGCGCCCAGCAGGTGTACGACATTGACCAATCACGTCAAAAGGGGGAAGTCGCCGAATCACCATTTGGCCGAATCCCCTGACTCGACCAAAGCCTCGGGGGCTACTGTCGGGTACCACGATTAGGGACACCCTAATCGGGGTACTAAGATCACTCTGAAAAACGCAAACACATGTTAAGCGACTGAGCCCACGAAGGCCCACGGCCTCCTTCCCATCCGGAAGAAAGGAAAGGACTCAAAGAAGCCTAGCGTGCGGCCCATTCGCATCCCCCTCGAACCCGCGGGATGATCTCCGCCTCGCTCGATGGTCCCCGTCGAGACCCCTCGACTGGGCCCCGCACCTCCGCCTCGCTCGAGGGTAGCGAACCTACCCTCGAGCGGGTAACACATCTCCGCCTCGCTCGAGGGTAGCGAACCTACCCTCGAGGGAGTAACTCATCTCCGCCTCGCTCGAGGGTAGTGAACCTACCCTCGAGGGAGTAACTCATCTCCGCCTCGCTCGACGGCATAAGGGACAAACGGCCCTGCCACTCACCCGCCCGTCGTACGAAGGCATTAAAGGTCAGCCACTCAGCCACGGCACCCAGGACAGGCGGCGTCGGACCGCCATTCCCACAGTGGATGTGACCGGGGTCCATCCGCTGACTCCGGTCACCGCTCCGCAATCCCGGATGCTGTAGCAGCACTGTGGGGCCTGCGACGCGGGACAAGACAGGCTCGGCACTGTTCCCGTTACTTTTCTGCTTACACTGACCGTCCGGATCCGCCTCCCACTGGGGAAGGGGTCCGACGATGTCACGTGTCCTTCCGAGAGGGGCGCTCAGCACACACGGACGGAGTCCCGGACCTCCCCCCTTTGAGGAGTCCGGGACCTCCACGTGTCCCCCGGACCTCCTAGTGTGCACGCCCGCACTCCGACCGGGGGGTCCGGGGCCATCGCGCGCTACCACTACCACTGGTACATGCAGGACCCTAGTCCGCAGGGCCCACTGAACGCCACCGCGCCGTATATAGAAGACCATATACCAGCGACGACCACGCCGCCTGCAGGGGCTGGCAGGGCGACCGGCGCCATCTTCGCAAGACCGAGGACGATATCCAGGACGACTGCGACGCCCGCCGCCTTCTCACAGTGTACTTCCTACAGTATCCGACCACTGTACCCCGCGATTCGGGGGAAAACAATGACTTCCACGCCCCCCACTCATGTGCGCCGCCCCTTCTTGTGACTATAAAAGGAGGAGGCGGGCTTCCTTTACACGGGACGCTACGCCAAGACGCTGGGACGCTCCCAGACAAGATCCATCATCGCTTACGCTCCGACATCCCTACTCGCCACGTTCAACCCCTCTTCTAGCAGAGACCTGGGAGCCTTCCTCCTTCTCTCGCCTTGCTTGTACCCCCTACTACAAGCCCACCGGGTGCAAGATAATACAGTGCCCTCGCACACCCCCTTTGCTGGACGTATGGCCCCGCGGCCGGAACCAGGATAAATCGTGCGTTACTGTGTTGTCTCTTGCATCATCATCTGGGACGAGGAAACACACGGCATTTACTAGTTGGCATCCGGGCCCGGGTCCTTTTTTCAGGAAACGACAAGATCAATTCTAATGATATGAGAGCCATATACGTTAAAATTAAGTGGCATATCATCTAATAATGTGCGGCTCTATTAAAATTGCAGTGGCATCGCGTGCTACCATCTTAACTAATAAGATTCAACTTGTGGTTTTTGTGCTGCACTACGCCGTGAAATATTGTCATGACAACTATTTGCTGATATGTAGGTGGTCCTGGTATTGGAAATGTCAAAACATGCATGAACACTCTCAAGTAATAAAATATCCAAATTTAAATTATGAATAATATCATCTTTCAGTTTTTTTTGTTGCATCACAAGACTAGATTGATTTATTATGCATGTTATTTCTCTACTAAAGAACTAAAGATCGAGATAAAACAACTAAAGATGTAAACCAAGCGAAGCAGCACGGGAGATTACCTTCACTGTTGCTAGAACATAAAAACTTTAGAATAACAGGCAGGGCCTTTTAGCCCTGAAATACGGAAACGGGCATATCTGATTTCCTCATGTCAAGTTGACCAGGACTGCAGGCTCTAGAGTATATATATCTATCTATTTGGTCTTGAAAAATAGTGAGGATATACTGATACTCACTTTATTTGTTTTAAACTTCACTTTTATCTTCGCAGGCCGTGCTTAGATTTTTTTTTTAAAAAAATAATCGAGCTTACAAAATCCAACAAGCCGCATCTCCATATCCACCTACACGCGTATGCATCAATTCAGGCGCTACTCTTTATATCTTAGAGATAGAATTGCATCAGCAGCAGCTGCCGTTTTTATTCGGTGGAAAAGGCGTCAAAATAAAAAATCAGATGAAACAAGAGAAAAATCTTTGCAAAGCTAACCTCTCAGCGGGATGCATGACACATTGACACTCGGCTCCCTCACCACACTCGTCAGTGAGCAAGTTCCGCCGCGTGTCCACTCATGGCCGCCTATAAATCCTCCGCCCCGTTCTCACTCGCCTCTCGCACCGCTCGGGGCTCTTCTTCTACCTCGCTCTTGCGTGTTTCTTGGTCCTTGTAGGCTTGCAGCTTGCAGGGTGCGCGGTGCCATTGCCATGGCGGCGCTGGCGACGAACGGGAGCGGGGCGCCCTGGAGCGGCGGCGGTGGGCAGCCTGGTGTGGCGTTCGGGAGGCAGAAGCAGTCGGAGTGGACCGGCGTGCGGCCCCGGAAGTCGGGCCGGTGGGCGGCGGAGATCCGCGTGCCCGCGACCCGCGAGAAGCTATGGATCGGCACGTTCGGGAGCGACCGGCTGGCGGCGCTCGCCTACGACGCCGCCGTCTTCTGCTTCTACGGCGAGGACCTGCCCAAGACGCGCAGGTTCAACTTCCCCGTCGCGCCGCGCCCCGACGTCCCCGAGATCCTGTGCGGCCATCTCAGCGTCGCCAGCGTGAAGGCGATCGCCGAGCTTCACGCCCGCACCGTCGACGCCCTCCTCCCGCCGGTGTGCGACGCGGCCGCAGCTCTGGCGGCGGTGGCGGCGACGGAGGCTGGTCCTTCTGCCGGCGCTACCCCGACCACCATGGCTGACAACAGCAACCTCGTCGTGGCAAGTGCTGTTGACGAGGACCAATTCTCCTTCGACCCCGACGTGATCGCCGGTTTGATGGGCCTCGTGCCCGACGAGTACTGACCTGACCTCTCCTGGAAAGCTGTGCCTGTGCGAACTGCCGGGCCATACCCCCATGGCTGCGTCGTCTATGTGGGTCTCAATAAGATCTAGATCGTCTGGTCACTTCTGAATAAACTATGTTGTATGCAGTAAATCATGTCACTACAAGTTTGTAGTGAGTGTTGGTATGTAAGATGTAACAAGCAAGTTCTGAAAACATTGGGAACTGTTTTATGCATCAATTGCAGCAAGTGTTCTTTGCCATTTGAAGATGATTTTGTAGGGGAGGATATGAAAGTATGAAATGAAAGAAAAAGAAAAAAGAAAAGGCGCGAAAACCGACCGTAGATGTGAAATTTGATTTGAAATCTAAGAATGGCTACTACATATATGATATGATGGACTCATTGATCTTTGTTCATTTTTGGAATTATAGGAGGGTTGGACGGAGGATTTTGTGACGTTGCTTTTATTTTATTTTATTTTGATTAAGGTCTTCAATTTCATAACTACCTTTCGTTTTTATCCTCTCTGCTGTCGTGTGCTCTCTTGCATACCCTCCTTTTCTCTTGTTGTTTTGTTCCAAAGAATAGACAAAATATGTAAACTATTTGTCCCATCTATACCTCCTCACATGTCTATTTTGTCTTTGCATATATAACATAGTACACTACAAAATGTAGTATTGACTGGCTATTACTGATGATAAGTGAAATTAAGTTCTTTCAGAGTTCCAAAAAATGTTCTACATTGTTTTGTGACTCTTGCAACAATGTTTTTCTAATCTTCCATGTTTCTTGCCCCTAGCGCTATTACTTTCCATGTACTTGTTCAAAACAGATGGCCGTAACAACCACCAGCTTACCGTTACTATTTGAGGCAGAAGCCAAAGGAGATCCTACAAATTAATTGTTAGAGATGTGTTGAGGTATCCGGTTTTGAACCTTTTTTGTGTGTACGTGAAATTTATCGACTCCTGCCAACTAACCACACCTCTATAGTGGGCTGCGGCGACTTCTTGCGAATGTGCGCGTGATGGAGCAGGTGGAAGAGTGAACCCGAGATCTTATGCGTTGGTTACTTGATCCAAGGGTGGAGAGTGGAATTTCCAAGTTAACACTTCTGTACTTCAGTTTTGCACCTTCTCTATACTTTTATGTTTCTATTTTAAGAAATTCAGACCCCGTCAAACAAGAACTCCGTTGTAGTCTAGCTGGTTAGGATACTCGGCTCTCACCCGAGAGACCCGGGTTCGAGTCCCGGCAACGGAATTTTTTTTTTTGCTGTTTGGTTTCGTTGCTGTCGACTTGATTCAGTTCTCTTGTTGCGCTTCTGTTGCCTTTTTTTTCTACATTGTTATATACTGAACTGCAGAAGAGTAACCAGAGTACCGTACAGAAGCACAAAGTGATGATCACTTGATGCATGAAAATCGAAGGATCTTTGACCCGGAAACTTTCATATATTTGAATTTGTCTAATCGATCCTTCAACGATTGTACTTTATAAATCAGCAACCGATACCCATATTTTTTGTCTAATCCTTCAACAGTTCCACTGTATAAATCAGCAACCGATACCCCTATGAACCATCCCCACATGGATTCCCACAGCCCTGGGAACCAGCCGAACCATCCCCAATGCCATCCACCTCCAAGCATGAAATGCTCGAGGCATCGGAGAATCGTGCGTCGGCTCCCTCTACATCATGAAGAAGCTTCAGGCTGCTGCTGGACCCAGGAATGGTACTCCCTCAGCAGCTGCTCCCCCAGCACGGGAACAAGCCTGTCCAGCAGGCCTTGCATCAATCTGAAATAAAATTCAGTGCAAGTATCAGATCGAGTAAGCCGGCATAATTTGAGATGCATTATGTATTCATTATGTATTCCACTGGTAAAGCGTCTAGGCAGGGTCTTTCAAAGCTAATTTTAATAAGAGAAGATTCAAGTGGGCGCTGGTATTCTCTTTTAGAGTTTGTTCTTTGTGGATTTTTGGAAATCTGAACGATGCAGCAAAAAGGCCTACATACAGGTTGCCTGGTTTCTCCACTGCTGACAATGGAAGCATGCTGAACGGCTTAGTGTAGACCTGCAAATTGCAATCAACATACCAATCAGTTTTAACTATTCTCTTGACCAAAAAAAAAGGATGAAACTTCACAACCAGAATGGAACGAATTTGCTCATTCGGGCGGTGTTTGGTTACTACAGTAATTTTTACGCGCACGTTTCCCGAGAAAAAAATCTAAATGAAGTCTATTTGCAAAATCTTTTAAAGGATGGATGTAACTTTTCGAAACGAATCTAATGGCGGTAATTAGTTGATCATTTGCCACAGTAATGCTACAGTACCATCCTCTAATCATGCGGTCAAAGGCCTCATTAGATTCGTCTCGCGATTTACACGGGGGGTTGTGGAGGTGGTTTTGTAATTAGACTTTATTTAATACTCTAAATTAGTGGTCAAAGGGCCAAAAAGTTTTCGCGAAAACTTTTACACCCCAAACCAAACACGGCGCGAAGTAGATGTTATGCCATAAAATACAATGTAGTGCCGAATACTGAATGCAATAAGCACACCTCCAGAGTGACTGTTTGATGAGATTTTATACAATATTTTGATACAAATCTTTTAAATATGATCAAATAAGCTGCGGAGATTGATCTGGATCATTTATGTTACATCTCTTAAGCAACAAGAGAAAAGAAGCAAGGAAAAGAGAAGAAGCTAGCAATCTCATGGGCTTCACGTACACGCACGCATGGCATGACAAGCTAATTGCATAGGAGCACATGCATGCTTGTGTGTGGCGTCCTGTACGTGTACAAAATCAAGATGCAGTACGTTTTTTGGCCCACCAGACAGCATACATTGTGCATGGCGTCCTGCGCACATGGTGAAATTCCAGACATTGGAGTTAAACATGGGAGATGCTGGTCCATCTGTTGCTAGCTTTCTTATCTTGTGTACGTGTCAACAAAGAGGTGGGCCGGCGCATGATTAGCCCCACGGCTTAGAGAGCGCACGTGCGGCCAGGTGATCAACACGTTCATATTTATCTACTCAGCTCGTTGCCGACGCACTCTCCAACAGAACAAGATTATCCTCCCGTGAAGCTCGTACCGTTCAGTTCAACAGGATGGCGGCTCTTCCGTAGATCGTGGACTCCCGCCGCTTACCCTAGTCCTCGCCTATATAAGGCCACGAGGTCTTCACGTACAAGGGTCTTCTTCCTCTCCAGGGGGAGCGCAGCCAGGCGAAGGAGCCAAAGAGAAGGTGCACCCCGGCCCCAGGCGATCTCCATCTATCGGAGATGCCGACGTCTTGCTCGCCTTGACGAGCGGAGGAGAGAGGAAGCCACGAGAGATGTGCTCATCCTCTCCGCAACCATCATCGTCAAGCTGCTGCCGGTGCCCGAGACGAGGTTATTTTCGCGAAGGAGGAGCGGGAGTCCAGCCATTAGGACCCCATCGACCTGCTCATCGTTGACGACTCTGCAGCACGCCGGCGACAGCTTCGCCTACATCGTCGTCAAGCGAGCCGCCCAGTCTGCACCACGCCGGCGACGACCACGCCGCCCTCTTCGTCTTCTCATCGTCTGCACCACGCCGGCGACGACCTCGCCGCCGTCTTCATCTTCTCATCGGCCGCACCACGCTGGCATCAAGTGGAAACCGAGGAACTGGAGGACCAACTGGAGGACCAAGCCATGGCGCCCTTGTTCGTCTTCGGGGGTGCACCAGCACGGTGGATGGAGGCATCGGCTACGACGACACCCCGCCGCACCATCGAGCCTGGCTGCCGACCGACAACGACGACGGCGCCGCGACGACACCCCGCCGCACCATCTAGCCCGGCTGCTAGCCGACAACGACGGCGCCACGAAGACACTGAGGCAGCCGGCGGCAAGACCCACGCTGCGCGTCGAGGTCCGACTACAGAGTCGCCGACGACAACGGCGCCGCGAAGCTACTGAAGTCCGGCGCCGCACCGACGACGACATTGAGGCACGACGTGATGAGGCCGGCGCTGCACGCCAAGCGGCCGGCGTCAACGAGGACGATGACACCGCCGCTGTGCCGACTGTCGCAAAGATGCCGGGACCAGACTGCGACGACTCCATGACGAAGGGCTGTCGCAAGATGCCAACACACCGACGGCAGACCAACACACCGACGGCAGAGACATACGCATAAGAGCATTCATGTACAGGAGCATGCACGTAGGTGTGCCCACCAGAGAAGCAAATTGCATATGTGTGTTGACGTCTTGCCTCCACGGATCCTCCACTTCGCCCACGATATGCGGCCATGACGTTTCATCGACATCGTCCAACTCTCCGCCATGCATCGTCGACGACCCCACCTCGTCTCGGCCTCCGGCAGAGCAGCGGCACCCCTCGTTGTCGACGACCATCTCGGCTCGGCCGCCGGCAGACCAGCGACTGCCCTCAGCGTTGACGACCACCTCGGCTCGGCCGCCAGCAGAGCAGCGGCACCCCTCGTCATCGACTACATCCGGCTCGGCCGCCAGTGGAGCGACAACACCCCTCATGCCCATCATCCTCACGTCCATCTGGCTGCAGGCATGGATAGCTGGATGTCCGCTCACGGAGCCGGGTTGGAAGAGCAGCGGCCGGAACGTTGCACGGCGCTGAAGCAGATGTTATCCTCGCCCACGAGGAGCCACAGAACGACAGCACCAACATGGCCTTCTACGAGCGGCCGATGATGACGATGACGGGGCTGCTGTGAGGACGCCGAGGCGCGGCATGGCGAGGCTGGCACTTCACCTTCAAGCCTGGCATCGACTGACGACAACTGCGCCATTGTGGGGACGCTGAGGCGCGACGGCGGCACGACCGGCGCTTCATGTTCAAGCCCGGCATCGACCGACGACTACGCCACCACGAAGACACCGAGGTGCGACGGCGGCACGACTGGCGCTTCATGTTCAAGCCCGGCATCGACCCGACCACTATGCCGCCATGAAGACGCTGAGGCTGGCGGCATGACTGACGCCGCCCGTTCAAGCCGGCATTCACCCGATGACGCCGTCGCCGCAAAGATGGCAGGATGAGAAGCGACGCCGTGATGAAGAGCCGCCGCAGGACGCCATCATGCCGATGACCCAAGAAACCGTATGGAGCAGCCGGATGGATCTGCACCTCGGCGCCTATACGTTCGCTCGCATGCAAGATACTGTACACGTTGTCGCCCTCACAAGTGCACATGTACGAGAAGCTAATAAGTGCACATGGATGTACGAGAAGCTAATAAGCTACCGCATGCACCTGTACGTGCGCCACAGAGCAAGCTACATCCATGTGTAGATGCTTTGCCATCACTCCATCAAGCTACTCAGAGGCCGCACGTCTCGACGACCAAGCCGCCACGACATCGACTCGGTCCAGCTTCAAGTCTTCTCCACGCATCGGTTATCTGCGACTACTATGACTACTCCACCGTTCGAGACCGATGAGGCCGAACGACACGGGCGGGCGCTGCTGATGCTCCAGCTGCGCTACACCAGCTCATGGACACCGACGAGGCCATGGATGACGCCGACGCCCACATCTACACCACAACCATCATCATGTATGGAGAATGTGAAGCGAAGACCGAAGACGACGACCACGGCAGCTTAATCGGAGGTACTCCGGCAAGCTAGTCTTGCGGAGGTAATTAACCGGGAGCTTTTCGAGGCCCCGGGAGCCAGAAGACCACTATCGCCCAAGTCAGATCTGCCCAATGGCAGGATATGGAGCGCACACTTGTACACGGGAATCTGTATTTGTATTTTATAAAATACGAATAAAGCTTGTGTTCCTGTATCTTTGTTTATTGTGTATTTTCTATATACACTGGCACGCCCGCAATTTATTTTCCCCCGCGTGTAGAGGAAACCCCCTTGGGTATTTTTCTCCCCAAACAAATTGGCACGCCCAGTGGGACATGGTTCTCCTCCCATCTCTGCTGCGTAGTGTTCGTCGAATTCGTCTTCATTGTTCTCCAATTAATAAATTTTGCATGATGGATGTTCGGCATAGAGCGGCCCAGATAAGAAGGAAAGTCCTCCTTCTTGCGAGGATCTTCTGATGTGCCGCTGAGGTCCAAGTGGTGCACATATTCGAGTTCAAGCTGCTCGCTCCAGCGGGCAAGGGACCTCACTGATGCTGCCAAGAGCCAAGTGTTGCGCGTCCACGTTGCCTAGGCTGTCGTTCTATTGGCGCTGAGGCCGTCCCTCAGTTCTTGGCACCGAACCCATGCAGAGCCACAGCTGATGTGGAGAAAGCAAGCATGGCACTCGCGTCTGGTGAGATTTTTTTTCTCTCTTTCAGGTTGCACACGTGGAGTGAGGGACGGATGATGAAGCAAGTAGCTGCTAGCCACGCCTAGCTAGTGGACGTGCTTGCTAGTTGGAGAGGTGGCCTTGCCCAAGTCCAAGTTCCACGGCGCTGTAGTGCTGCATGGGCGGAGACCATACCATTTATAGAAGCCGCCACAACACTGCAATCAGAGTCGCCGCCACGCCATCAACGGAGCTCCTACGCTACAGCCATGGATGAGCTCATCGACACCGGGTAGCGAGGACGTCGCCATCGACCTCTGCGAGTGGACGTCCTTGTCAGCAAGCAACGGCTGCAGAGTGCCAAACTGTGTCGTTCATCAGGACACGTACCGGCACAGAAGGCAAATTGAGCTCTGGTGGCCGACTTGGAGGCCCCGTCAATAGCTTGCTCTCGTTTGCCGACAGCGCCATCCACAGCAGTGATACCCTCCAATGCGCCGACGTCCCATCGGACACCATCCATGGTGGCATCCAGCGCGCGTCCGCGACGACTGGACACCATCACCGCCATGAAGCTTGCGTCCGCGACGGCTGGACTTCATCGCCACCATGAAGGCCACTCCGCGATGGCCGGACACCATCACCGCCATGAAGGCCACGTCCATGACGGATGGACGTCATCGCCGCCATGAAGGCCACGTTCGCAACGGCTGGACGTCATCATTGCCATGAAGGCAGCGCTAGGACGACGTCACCATCAACGGCATGAAGCATGCAAGTGCCACATCCTAATAAGCCAGCACAAGCCAATTAACAAGCCTAGAAGCAAGCAGGCTGGAGCTCAATCATGGAGCCCGATAAAAACACACAGGTGGACATGCCTCCGGGCAATGGCTATAGCCAGCCCGATGGAGATGCAAGCACCTTCAACGTCTAGAGGAATAGTGTCATCCACACCGGCGACACGACGCATCGGTCCGCTACCTCGACTTGCATCTACACAGTGCCGGAGGCGCACGAAGACAGTCGCCACCGCATGGCGCTGTGTGAAATTAGCAAACAAGGGGTGGAGAAGGACGGACGGACACCTGCCTCGACCCCTTCATCCTCATCTACATCATGCATCAAGCTGCTGCTGCCATATCTATTGGCGGCAACATCACTGGCTAAAGAGCGAGCGCTGCAAGGAGCAGCCGGCCAGAGATGTCCACGTGAAGATAGGGGGATGCTCAGATGATCAGATCCATGGAGGAAGGTAGCCGTGCGATGCCCTGGACTAAGCCGCGCACAGCGGTGATGCCCTGACGTCGAATGAGCGCCGCCAAACTGGAGACGAGCACTGCGCCAAACATTGCCAAATCGGCCTTCCACCTTCATCTACGCTACCTCAAGCTGCCCGACACCACCCACCCCAAGGTATGCACTCCATGACTGCTCCGATGGCGTCCCAAGCAGGCTGCCAGGTCCAGACTTCGCCAAGCTGCCGTAGTCACAAGAGACGGCGCTAAGGTCCACATCAAGCCGACGGCTTGGCTAGCATGATCATCACCGGGGGCAGGACCCCACTGCCCCAATCCCAAGGCATTGCAAGTTTTCCAGCATCGTCTTCCACATCGACGTCACCAGGGAGCAAGACGGCATTTTCCCCTGCCTCCGACTGATGTCGTTGGTCTTTCGGCGGCACATTCTACATCAACACCCGGGGCTGCACCATTGCGCCTTGGTCGCCTACGACGCTGATGTTCTTCCGACGTTGCCTTCAACATCAATCACAACTGGGGTGATAGCATAGTTCCCCGGTGCCCTATGGCGCCGACATTCTTCCGTCATCGTCATCTACATTGACAACAAAGGGGCAAGCACCTCACCTCCCCAGTCATCTACACAGCCGATGGCTTCCAGGCACCTTCACCGACATCGACGCCACAAGGAGTGGCAGCTCACCTCATTGGTCATCTACATCGCCGACCACTTCTGGCGTCTTCTCCGCATCAACAACACAAGAGAAGAGCACCATGCCTCTTCGATCATCTACACAGCTGATGGCATCTCGGCGACTTCATCGACATCAACACGTCAAGAGCGGAGTCTCACCTCCTCAATCATCATCACCGCCGATGGCATTCTGGCGTGACATTCTACATCAACAATGGGGGCAGCAGTGTACCCCTTTGCTCATCACCGCTGATGGCGTTCCGGCGTGATCTTCTTCGTCATCAACACAATGGGCTGCAGTGAAACCCCTTTGCTCATCACCGCGATGGCGTTCCGGCGCGGTCCTCTTCATCGACATCACTAGGGGCAGCAGCAAACCCCCTCGCTCATCTTCACCGCCGGCGGCGTTTCGGCGTGGTCTTCTACATCAACACAACAGCACTGGGGGCAGCAGCGAACCCCCTCGCTCATCTCCACCGTCGGCGGCATTCCGGTGCAGTTCTCTTCATTGACATCACGGGGGGCAGCAGCAAACCCTCTCGCTCATCTCCACTGCCGGCGGCGTTTCGGCGTGGTCTTCTACATCAACACAACATCACTGGGGGCAGCAGCGAACCCCGGCCCCTCGCTCATCTCCACCATCGGCGGTGTTCTGGTGCGGTTCTCTTCGTCGACATCACTGGGGACAGCAGCGAACCCCCTCACTCATCTCCACCGCCGACGGCATTCCGTCATAGTCTTTTACATCAACAGCACTGGGGGCAGCGGCAAACTGCCTCCCTTGTCTCCACCGCCGACCGCGTTCCGGCGTGGACTTCTACATCAATGACACTGGGGGCAGCAGCGAACCCCCTCGCTCATCTCCACCACCGATGGCGTTCCGGTGTGGTCCTCTTCATCGACAACACTGGAGGCAACAGCGAATTGCCTCCTTGTCTCCACCGCCGACGGTGTTCCGGCATGGTTCTCTACATCGACAACAAAGGAGCGACACCTCACCTCCTCGCCCATCTCCACTGCCGATGGCTTCTCGGCGTTTTCATCAACATCGACGCCACGAGGAGCGGTACCTCACCTCCTCGCCCGTCTCCGCTGCCGATGGCTTCTCGGCGCTTTCATCAACATCGACGCCTCGAGGAGAGGCACCTCACCTCCTTGTCCGTCTACACCACCGACGGCTTCCCGGCATCTTCCTCTACACCGACAACATGAGGAGTGGTGCCTTACCTCCTTGGTTACCTACACCACCTGTGGCTTCTCGGGCACAAGAAAAGGTTGCACTATGTCTCTTCGATCGCCTACACCGCCGATAGCGTCTTGGTGCCTTTTTCAACATCTACAACACTGGGAGCATCAGCATAGCTCCTTCATCCTCTACATCGCCAACGACATCCTGGCATCATCATCTACACCAACAACACTGGGGCAGTAACATGCTTCCTGTTCTCTACACCGCCAATGAATATTCTGGCATGATCTTCTACATCAACAATGAAGGCAACTAGCGTTTCCTCAACCATACACGGCGCCGATGGCATTCTGGCATAACCTTCGACACTGGGGGCAACAGTGTGCCTCATCGGCCATCTTCACTGCCAATGACATTCTGGCGTGACCTTCTGCATCGACACTGGAGGCAACTGGTGGCATGCCCCGACCATACACAGCGCCGATGGCATTCCGGCGTAACCTTCAACACTGGGGGCAACATTGTGCCTCCTTGGTCAACTACACTACCAATGATGTTCCGGCGTAACTTCCAACACTGGGGGCAGTAGTACATCTCCTCGGTCACCCACACTATCGACGGTATTCTGACTACACCTCCTACATTCATCCAAGCATTGCAATATTTTTTTTGCATAAATCATTTTGCCTCTTAGATGATCAGAGTGCATTCACCGTTGCACCACTTGGTTGTTTTTTTTCCTGCAAAAAAAAAATGGACCTCACGCGTCCAAAATAAAGACAAATGGCTCTCCCATGGAATGTTCAGCTGCAGTGTAGGTTTGGAACTGCCACAGGACTTTGTCTAGAAGTATTCAAGGTGGAGTTGCAGCCGACGCCCCTCCACACATTGTGCACGGCTCATGCCAAGCGTGCTCTACCAGAGGTAGTGGGAAAACGACTTGAGTTACTCCCGAGCAGCGAGGCGACCACGCCCCTCGCGCTTCTTGGTCTGGGGGCAACACACTCCAGGGAAGACTATAGGAGAAGAGCAAGAAAAGGGCTACCTGGTGCAACACAAGTTTCATTCAGTGTGCAGCCACTTGCCATCCCTGGAAGGTGACAACAAGGGACTAAAAGAAAATAATGCCTGCGAGGATTCACCTAGACACACATAGGTGAATGGCAGCTCTCCGAATCCCTTGAGATCGTGGCAAGCTTCAAGATCAAGATCCAAGTTTCAAGAGGTCTCCAAAGAAGATGACCAAATCAAGTAAAAAAAATCAAAATCAAGAAGATAATTCTCAAGTCCAAATGGTGAGGAGCCTCCAAAGAAGATGGCCCCAGCTCAAGCATTAAGCAAGTTCGATCTCGGTGGAAGGCGGAAGGTTGCTGTTCACCATCCTCGGCAAAAGTAATGGCAAATTCCCTCGGCCTTTATCCTATAGCCTCCAATATCAATGCAGCCATACCTATGTCTCTGTGCCAAGGGGCATGAGCGGGTTGTGGTATTACTCAATGTGAAGGAGACTCAAGCCATAGTTCACATCACCTCCAGCGGAGTCGTGGAAGCATGATGTCCACAGTCACATATACTCAGGTGGCAAGGTTGATCCCATCATCGCTATGATCATACGGCAGCAGATGACTCAGTCCTTTGGCAGTCCGATCCTAAGCTGCTCTTATAGCTAACACTCGGCGGGAGAGCCAACATTTTTTCCAAAATCCAACAAAAATGTGTTCATTTCAATCCAGCTCTTGCATTATGTTTTTTTTTCTCCATGCCTAACCAGCGTGCACAAGCGACGTGTATGCTATTTTCTTAAGCGTTGCAGGACTTTCGCTTCGCTTTTATGGGAGCAGTGCGGCGCGCCAATGCGGGACAGCGCCAAACTGTGAAACCCTTCAATTCAGTCGGCTGGCACCACAGCAGCAAAGTGGTCGCGACTGAGTTGATAAAATTCTTCGCCAAGCGGTATGATTTTTCACTGCAAGTTGAAGACGATCCTGGGCACCTTGTTGGCACATGTCGTAGCAGCTACACGGCTCCAACGGAAATCCCAATGTATCCTTTGAAGCTGGCATGAACATTCGCTAAGCAACCTCGAGATAGAATCTATTATTCCAGGTTTTATCTTGTTTTGTTTTGTCCTCCTCCTACATGCTGACATGTGCAGGGGCATCTCAACGTGGCATGCATGCTGGAAATTTTGTAGCGCCACCAGAAATCTTCCTCACAGGCCACCATGCTCACCGTCATCTCTGCAGCTAGCGAGTGTGCAGACGACGGCTCTACTTTGATGTGTCGTGCCCTGGCTTGTGCAGCAGCGATGACCGGTCGACCTCAGGGCTCGTCGCGAGAGCGCCATAGGCGAACCCCAACTCGTTCTGCAGCTATGACCGCCAGGGCGGTGCAGCAACACTTCTGCTGCCTGGCAAACCCGGCGCCAGCACTGATGATCTCACTACCATCATGCAAGCACGGTGCAACTCTGCTAGAAATCGTCTGTGTTGTGGCGACGACGGGACGTGCAAGCGGCAGCGTCCCAGCTGATTCCAACAGCTTGGCAGCCCCAGCGACTCCAGGATCTCGCGGGTGCTGTGGCAATAGCTCGTACTACGACGACGATGATTCCATGTCAACAAATCTGCGGCAACCACTGCGGCGGTACGAGCGCACCAGCAACTCAGCTTCGGTGGCAATCCGGGGACCATGATGTGTGTACACGTAGCTGTGGTGAGAAGCCACGCTCTAGTGTTGTATACCAGCATGAAGGTATACGAGAGTGTCTAATTAAAATATATAATAGAGTGACTAATGAAGTTCACTGGAATGGGAGCAAATGTATACTTGCCCATGAAATCCTAATCTAATGAAAAAGAGCACTAGTAGTGCCTTATGTTAAGTGAATTTCCTGGGATCCGATCACCCGGACAAATGAGTTTCCACATGATCCTTAGAAAAATCATGGATGCATGGCAGGGCGTGAAGTACTCGAGCTGCAAGTGCATGTACGCATTGGGCAGTGCCCTAGAGGGGCAGCATCAATGCAGCCTCCGCCGGGCAACCTTGCAATCCCTGGCAAACATAACATGACAGCATCCTAGCCGCTGCTCCGGCAGTCGGGGCGTCGTGGCAATGGGCGACCAGGGCTCGCCACCTCAATGGTAATTTAATTGACCGTCTGCAGCGATAAGCGCCTGACATCGAGATCAGCACTCACTATGGCGGCGCAAGCGTGCGGACATGGAGACTGGCTTCCTTGTGCGTACACAGGTTGCCGCGGCAACACAGGGACATAGAACCCGTGCCACGACATCTCAATAGCCTTTGCATGCGTGTGCTAAGTGGCCCACACGATGGCATCGCGACCACGAGGAACGCTGCTTTCCTTCCGTGTCATGCCCAGCGACGCCGGCAACCAAACGACTTCGATGCCCAGCTGAGAAGCATACCAGTGGCGGTCGAAGGACGATCGATATCTGGGATCATGTGACGATACAGCACCCTCTATGGTGCCACCAGCAATGATAAGCTCGTAAGCTAGCAGAGCGTGCGGTAGCTGTCTGCGCATCAAACAACCATCCAGGCTTACGAGGAGGCCAAGGTTACTCCCACAAAACACAGGCTGCATATTTTGCTAATGCGCCATACTGATCAAAACAGTTTTTCACCAAGTTGAGTTTGAATTTGCTTCGCATTCAAAACTCGACTTGGTGGGGGGCATTTGTTTGATGAGATTTTGTACAATATTTTGATACAAATCTTTTAAATATGATCAAATAAGCTGCGGAGATTGATCTGGATCATTTATGTTACATCTCTTAAGCAACAAGAGAAAAGAAGCAAGGAAAAGAGAAGAAGCTAGCAATCTCATGGGCTTCACGTACACGCACGCATGGCATGACAAGCTAATTGCATAGGAGCACATGCATGCTTGTGTGTGGCGTCCTGTACGTGTACAAAATCAAGATGCAGTACGTTTTTTGGCCCACCAGACAGCATACATTGTGCATGGCGTCCTGCGCACATGGTGAAATTCCAGACATTGGAGTTAAACATGGGAGATGCTGGTCCATCTGTTGCTAGCTTTCTTATCTTGTGTACGTGTCAACAAAGAGGTGGGCCGGCGCATGATTAGCCCCACGGCTTAGAGAGCGCACGTGCGGCCAGGTGATCAACACGTTCATATTTATCTACTCAGCTCGTTGCCGACGCACTCTCCAACAGAACAAGATTATCCTCCCGTGAAGCTCGTACCGTTCAGTTCAACAGGATGGCGGCTCTTCCGTAGATCGTGGACTCCCGCCGCTTACCCTAGTCCTCGCCTATATAAGGCCACGAGGTCTTCACGTACAAGGGTCTTCTTCCTCTCCAGGGGGAGCGCAGCCAGGCGAAGGAGCCAAAGAGAAGGTGCACCCCGGCCCCAGGCGATCTCCATCTATCGGAGATGCCGACGTCTTGCTCGCCTTGACGAGCGGAGGAGAGAGGAAGCCACGAGAGATGTGCTCATCCTCTCCGCAACCATCATCGTCAAGCTGCTGCCGGTGCCCGAGACGAGGTTATTTTCGCGAAGGAGGAGCGGGAGTCCAGCCATTAGGACCCCATCGACCTGCTCATCGTTGACGACTCTGCAGCACGCCGGCGACAGCTTCGCCTACATCGTCGTCAAGCGAGCCACCCAGTCTGCACCACGCCGGCGACAACCACGCCGCCCTCTTCGTCTTCTCATCGTCTGCACCACGCCGGCGACGACCTCGCCGCCTTCTTCATCTTCTCATCGGCCGCACCACGCTGGCATCAAGTGGAAACCGAGGAACTGGAGGACCAAGCCATGGCGCCCTTGTTTGTCTTCGGGGGTGCACCAGCACGGTGGATGGAGGCATCGGTGTAAGCATCTAGGCCCTCAAGGTATGTTTCGGTGATTAATGACAACCATTATTGTGACTAATGAGTTTGTGCAGCTTAATAGATCATTATCGCTCATTTGGTCATATGTCAAAAGAGGCCCCTAAATTTCATTATTCAAAAAGGCGATCTCGGTATTCAATTCAATTATATGTCAAGGCTAAGGATCTTTCTAGTCCTAAGTGTCACAAGGTTGAGAAGGACACTTAGGTTAGTATAGGTTTTATAGTTTTATAGTGATCGCACTATTAAGAGGGGATAAGGCTAAGTAACTTGAGCATGGACATGGTCATTTGAAAATGGATGCACACTACGGTCACTCAGGTTTCTAGAAGTTCAAATAAGTGGTTCTCAAACTATATCTCAAGAATATTTGGATTTCATTCAAGACTCAAATCAGAAAAGACAAAATCAGAAAAAGTCTATACACCGGTTTAACCGACGCTCTCAATTTTCTATACGTCGGTTAAACGAAGTCAGCAGAGTCTGGACAAATTCAATACACCGGTTAAACCGACGTGTTTGAAATTAACGTCGGTGCATTAGTCCAGAGTTGGTTTTTCTAGGGTATTTCAAGTTCTATACACCGGTTAAACCGACGCTGTTTAAATCAAGACGTCGGTGCAATTGACCAGTGAGATGGTTTTTTCAGAGGAATTCAAAAGTTGTCCTCACCGGTTAAACCGACGATAGGTTTGAGTTAACGTCGGTGCAGTTGTCCAGAGACTTGGTTTTTCAGTTGATCAGTGGACAACTACACTCACCGGTTAAACCGATGATACGTCGGTTAATCTGCCCAAGTTGTAACGGCTAGTTTTCAGAAGAGGCAGTTTACATCCACCGGTTAAACCGACGATGACTGTTTGAGGGACGTCGGATTAACCGGCGCTACGCAGTTTTCTAGCAGCTTTTCTCCAACGGCTCTATTTGTGTGAGCTGCCTATATATACCCCTCCAATGGGTCATTTCGCCCACTCTTGACACCAGGCAACATCCATACACTCATACTATAGTCAAGAGCCACCTTGAGCTTCATCATTCACATACTTGTGCATTCAATCAATCAAGAAGCAAGATTAAGGACTTGAGTAGAGGGAAACTTGTGTGCATCCGTTCTTGGTGATCGGTTCTTGCTCAAGTGAAGGCCTTAGCTTGTTACTCTTGGTGATTGGCATCACCTAGGCGATCTCGGTGATTGAGGTGTTTCTCGCGGAGCTTGCTAAGGATTGTGGGAGCCCGGAGAAGAAGATTGTACGTGGCTTGATCTCCACCACGCCGGGATGGCGAACGGAGACTCTTAGTGAGCGCCCTCATCTCGGTGACTTGGGAGGTGACAATACTCTTTGTGAGTGTCACAACGTGGATTAGGGGTGTGTGCCAACACATTATACCACGGAAAAAAATCCGGTCGTCTCTTGTCCACTCTCTTTATTCAAGCATTTTCTTTCATGCAATTTACTCATGTGCTTGACTTAGAGATCATAACTTAGCTCTACCTTGCTAGGCTTTACTTTGTTTTATCTCTCTTAGCTTGTGTAGGTAGCTTAGTTATCCGGTTGGTGAATTGGTGCCCTACTAGCATTGCATAGGTTAAGGTTGCTTTACTTTGTTTTAGAAATTGAAAAAGGCCCAATTCACCCCCCCTCTTGGTCCATCGATCCTTACAATTGGTATCAGAGCCTCGTTGCTCATTTGGATCATTAGGCTTCACCGCCTAGAGCTATGGCCAAGATGGGTGGTTCGCCGCCTCACTTCGAGGGCAAGAACTTTGCCTATTGGAAAGTTCGCATGGCCGCATATCTTGATGCGATTGCCCCCGAGGTGTGGTTGGCCACAAAAACCGGGTTCACCGGAACTCCCTCCACGGAACAACTAAAATGGAATGCCAAGGCTAGAAATGCAATTTTCGAAGCCATTAGTGAGGAAGTCTTTGCTAGAGTAAATGGCATGGACTTAGCAAGTGATATTTGGAAGGAGCTCATTGAAATTCATGAAGGCTCCACTAAAGTTCGAGAGCAAAAATATCACTTGTTTAGAGCTAAGTATGATTCTTTTAAAATGCTAGCTCATGAAAATTGCAATGATATGTACTCTCGCTTGAATGTCATTGTCAAGGACATTAATGCACTTGAAATATCCAAAATTGACAGTGCCTCCATCAATCGCAAGATTCTCATGCTCCTCCCGAAGCCCAAGTATAACATCATCAATGCTATGCTTCAAAAGGAGAATCTTGACACAATGGAAGTAGGAGAACTTGTGGGAGAAATTCGCGCTCATGAGATGAGTATCCTTGGTATGTCCGAAGAGCCAACTTCAAGCAAATCAATTGCTCTAAAGACCAAGGCAAACAAAGCCCGCAAGCTCAAGATGATCAAGCAAGATTCAAGCTCAAGCAATGAAGAAGATGATCATCATGAAAGCTTATCCGATGTTGAAGATGATGGAGAGCTTGCTCTCATGATGAGAAAGTTCACCCGCTTGAATGACAAGATCAACAAGAAGGGTTTCAACTTTGACCCCAAAAGAAGAATGTTCCGGCCATGGGGAGATGTCAAGAACAAAACTTGCTATAATTGTGGAGAAAAGGGCCACATCTCTCCCGATTGCCCCAAGCCGGACAAAAGAAAGAAGGACAACAAGGGCAAACATCACCATGATTCAAGTGATGATGAAGAAGATGAGAAGAAGAACAAGAAGCTTGGGAAGAAGAAGAGCCATGACAAGAAGACCAAGCTCTTCCCAAAGAAGAAAGGGCACACCAAGAGAAGCTTCTTGGTGGAAAAACAAGAATGGGTGACCGATGTCTCATCAAGCGAAGATTCAAGTGATGAAGAAGACATCGTCACCATCGCCCTCACCAATGAAGAAGCACCACTACCTCCGCCTCCTATGTGCCTCATGGCAAAAGGTAACACCAAGGTATGTGAGGTAGATAGTGAAGATGAAAGTGATGAAGAGCTTGATCCTTATGAATTCACTAATCTCATTAATGAGTACACATCCGTCATCAAGAGGGAAAAGGGCAAAGTCAAGATTCTTGAGAGCACTCATGCCAAGTTAGAGCTTGCCCACTCCGACTTGCTTGGCAAGTACAATGACTTGCTCAAAAAGCACAATGAGTCACTTGTACTTGCTAAGCAAGTTGAAGAGAGCCACAAAAAGCTTAAACAAGAGCATAGGGAGTTGGCTCACAAATATCAAGAACTTAAATTTGCCTATGAAGCAATTGACCCAAGTCTTGAGAACTTTGCTCATGAAACTATTGAGAAGGTCAATGCTTCTACTTCATGTGATGACCTACTCATTAATGCAAATGCCACTAATGCTTTGCCCAAGCTTGTACCTTCTAGGGAAAAGGAATTGATGGATCAAGTGGCAAGCCTCAAGAGTAGTGTGGAGAAGCTCTCAAGAGGAGAATACATCCACAAGGAAATTCTCTTCAACAATGCACGTGACTATGGCAAGAGAGGTCTTGGTTCATTTCTGGAGCCAAATCAAGGCACTACTCCTTCTCCGGAGATCAAGATTAGCTTCATCAAGGAAGTTGGATCATATTGCCAACATTGCCAAGTCACCGGGCACCACAATAGGGAGTGCACTTTACCATCACGTCCTATTCCTAATTTACCCAAGAATTACTCTTCAATGTTTCAAAATAACCATTTTCTCTTGAGTAAAGTGAAGGGCAAGGTGAAGGCCAAGTTCATTGGCAAACTCACTAAGGAGTCAAAGAAAAAGCTCCCCAAGCAACTTTGGGTACCAAAAGCTCTTGTCACACATGTGCAAGGCCCAAAGCTTGTTTGGGTTCCTAAAACTCAAAAGTGAATTCTCATGTGTGTAGGTGAACTACAAAGCCGGTGGAAAACATTGGGTACTTGATAGCGGTTGCTCTCAACACATGACCGGCAATGATAGCATGTTCACCTCTCTTGAAGACCCCGGCGATCATGAACATGTCACCTATGGTGATAACTCAAGGGGAAAAGTTTTAGGTTTGGGTAGAATAGCAATCTCTAAAGATTTATCTATTTCTAATGTCTTGTTTGTAGAAGCACTTAGTTTTAATCTTATTTCTATTGCTCAATTGTGTGATCTTGGACTAACGTGTACCTTTGACAAGAATGGTGTTGTAGTAACTCTTGAAGAAGACAAGTCAATGGTATTCACGGGGTTTAGGCATGGCAACATCTATTTAGTGGACTTCTCTTCAAAGCAAACAAGTACCATGACATGCCTCTTCACCAAGTCTTCTCTTGGGTGGCTTTGGCATAGAAGAATTGCTCATATTGGCATGAGCAACCTCAAGAAAGCCCACAAGAGAGGGATGATCACCGGCTTGAAGGATGTCACGTTTGACAAGAACAAGCTATGTAAAGCATGTCAAGCCGGGAAGCAAGTTGCAACACATCATCCCATCAAGACGATGTTGTCTACCTCCAAGCCGCTCGAGCTACTTCACATGGATCTCTTTGGTCCAACTACATATAAGAGCATTGGTGGTAACCTCTATTGCCTAGTAATTGTTGATGATTTTTCACGTTACACTTGGGTTATGTTTCTAGGCGATAAGGGTGAAACTCCGGAACTCTTCAAGACATTTGCAAGAAGAGCTCAAAGGGAGTACAACTCCCCAATTGTGAAGATCCGGAGTGACAACGGCACCGAGTTCAAGAACATGAAGATTGAAGAATGGTGCGATGAAGAGGGCATCAAGCATGAGTTTTCCGCCACCTACACTCCTCAACAAAATGGAGTGGTGGAAAGAAAGAACAAGACACTCATCACCCTAGCTAGAGCAATGTTGGATGATTATGGCACGTCCGAGAAGTTTTGGGCGGAAGCAATCAACACGGCGTGTCATGCATCCAACCGAGTGTATCCCCACCGACTCCTCAAGAAAACTCCATATGAGCTCATCACCGGGAGCAAATCAAATATATCATACTTTCGAGTCTTTGGTTGCAAATGCTTCATCTACAAGAAGAAAAGGCTCGGTAAGTTTGAGAGTAGATGTGATGAAGGTTTCTTTCTTGGTTATGCATCAAACTCCAAAGCATATAGAGTATTCAATCAAACCTCCGGGTTAGTTGAAGAAACATGTGATGTGGAGTTTGATGAATCTAATGGCTCCCAAGAGGAGGTTGTTGGCTATGACAATGTAGGTGATGATGAGATTGACGAAGCTTTGAAGAAGATGTCCATTGGGGATATCAAGCCGGAAGAGGTGCATGAAGGCAATGATCAAGGGGGAGGACCTTCCTCATCTACACCAAGCACCTCCACGGCGCCCCAAGTGGATGAAGATCAAGAAAAAGATGATCCACTACCTCAAGAAGATGTGCCAACATCAACACCCCAAGTCCAAGAACAAGAAGAGCAAAGTGTTCCACAACAAGCACAAGTCACACAAGATCCACCCCAACAAGCATCCACGCAAATACCGCTAGTGAAGCATGGTCGCATCTCCAAGGATCATCCAATTGGTCAAATCATTGGTAGTCCTTCAAAGGGAGTAAGAACTCGCTCTAAGCATGCTTCATTTTGTGAACATCACTCGTTTGTTTCTTGTATTGAACCCACTAGCATAGAGGAAGCACTTGAGGACTCGGATTGGGTGATGGCCATGCAAGAAGAATTGAACAACTTCACCCGCAATGAAGTTTGGGTCCTCGAAGCTCCTCCAAAAGACAAGAACATCATCGGCACCAAGTGGGTCTTTCGAAACAAGCAAGATGAACATGGGGTGGTAATACGCAACAAAGCAAGACTTGTGGCAAAAGGGTTCTCTCAAGTCGAAGGTTTGGATTTTGGTGAAACTTTTGCTCCGGTCGCAAGACTTGAAGCTATCCGTATCCTTCTTGCTTACTCTTCACATCATAACATTAAGTTGTATCAAATGGATGTGAAAAGTGCATTCTTAAATGGCGTTATTAATGAACTTGTTTATGTTGAGCAACCTCCCGGGTTTGAAGATCCGAGGAATCCTAACCATGTTTATAGGTTGCACAAGGCACTCTATGGGCTCAAACAAGCTCCAAGGGCTTGGTATGAGAGGCTTCGTGACTTCCTAATCATGCAAGGCTTCAAGATCGGGAGGGTGGACACCACTTTGTTCACAAAAGATGTCAACGGGGATCTTTTCATTTGTCAAATTTATGTTGACGATATTATCTTTGGCTCAACTAATGATTTACTAAGCCATGAGTTTGCTACCATGATGTCTAGGGAATTCGAGATGTCCATGATTGGCGAATTGACCTTCTTCCTTGGTTTTCAAGTCAAACAAATGAAGGAAGGGACATTCATCCATCAAGAAAAGTATACTAAAGATATCTTGAAGAAGTTCAAGATGGATGAGTGCAAGCCAATCAAGACACCCATGGCAACCAATGGGCATCTCGACTTGGATGTGGACGGTAAACCGGTTGATCAATCCCTCTATCGTTCTATGATAGGGTCTTTGCTTTACCTTACCGCATCTAGGCCCGATATAATGTTTAGTGTGTGCTTGTGTGCCCGCTTTCAAGCTAACCCAAAGGAGTCACACCTTTCGGCTGTGAATAGGATCCTTCGGTATCTCAAGCACACCCCTAGCATAGGCTTGTGGTACCCCAAAGGCGCTAGTTTAGATCTCTTGGGATACTCGGATTCGGATTTTGCCGAAAGCCGTGTGGATCGCAAGAGTACCTCCGGGGGTTGCCACTTGCTTGGGCGTTCTCTAGTTTCTTGGTCAAGTAAGAAGCAAAATTCCGTGGCTTTGTCCACCGCGGAAGCGGAATATATAGCGGCCGGTGCATGTTGTGCCCAAATCCTATATATGAAGCAAACCCTTTTGGACTTTGGTGTGAAACTAGATAGGATCCCACTCCTTTGTGACAATGAAAGTGCCGTAAAAATTGCCAAGAATCCGGTTCAACACTCTCGCACAAAGCACATTGATATTCGCCATCACTTCTTGCGTGATCACGAAGCCAAAGGAGACATATCTCTTCAAGGTGTGAGATCCGAGGAGCAATTGGCGGATATCTTCACAAAACCATTAGACGAGAGTACCTTTGTTAGGCTAAGGAATGAGCTTAATGTGTTAGATGCGGCAAACGTCATGTAAGTTGCCATGTCATATAGAAAAATGCATACATATAGGACACTTGTCTAACCATGGTAAGATAGTGATGAGCAATGGTTTAGCTAGAGGTGGTGGTCCACTTGTTTTCCTCTAGGCTTGTAGAAAGGCTCATCATGAAAAAGCTTCCCGTGGGTTCAAACTTGACAAGTAGATCTTAATTTCTTGATATGCATTTCTTGTCATATAGATGTGCACTTCATGTTTATTTTACTTTCGCATGTGGTTGTAGTTTGCATTATCATTGCATGCGTAAGGGTCACAAAGGAGATCACTTGATGAAAATGAGACTTATTTTCATATACAAGATCTTAATTCATGGAAAGTGAAAAGAGCAAAGTGTTAAGGTGCGTTATTGCCTAGTGAGCAATGTCATGATGAGTTTGAAGCTTTCTATCTTCAATATCCCTATGACATGGCTCATACATTTTATTTGGCGCTTTGTCTCTCTTTCGGCTTTTCCTTGTGTTTGAAAAGAAAATTATTTAAGCAAGTGTGCTATCCTATTTATTTTGAGGGGTAAAGTCGCCTATGCAAGTCCATTTACTTGAGTTTATTTGAGTTTTATAAGTTTATTTGACTTAGCATAGAAGAGTGAGCTGAGTGTGGGGTTTTTAGCTTCACCGGTTAAACCGACATTCAAAGGATCTATATCCATCGGTTTAACCGGCGTTACTAAGTTGTGGCTCAGCTCAGTCAAGTTTCAGGCGTTTAACCGACGTATACAAAAGTAAGACCATCGGATCAACCGGTGATCATAAGTGCAGATCAGACCAAGCAATCAACCGGCGTTTTGATCAATCAACCGACGAGTTCACTTTTGGCATCATCGGTTCAACCGGCGTTCAAAAACAGATCTGGCAGAGTCTCGGGTGAACTACACCGACGCAATCAACCGGCGTTCAAACCCTACGCGTCGGATCGACCGGTGTTAAAGAAAATCGCGGGTCCCACCTGTCATATATGTGTCTTGTGCGGGCCGCGGTTTCTCCTTCCTCCTCTGTTTCGCCCGACTCATCTCACGCCGCCGCCGCTCCACAGCCGCCTCCACGCCGCCTTCCCGCCGCGCCGCCGCCGCCGTTCCACCTCGCCGCCGCCTGCGCACCGCCTCAACCACCACATCTCGCCACCGCGCAGCAGCCCCCTCCTCTGCGCCGCCCGCGCAACCGCTCTGCGCCGTCGCCGCCGCCGCCGCACCACACCGCCGCCGTGCGTCATCGCCGCTCCATGCCACCACCTCGTTCTGAGCCTCCGCTCCCACGCAGTACCACCCACGCAGCCGCGCCTCCACGCCTTTCACCCCGCAGTAGCACCCGATCAGCGCTCACCAGGTGCTCGACAAATTGCTTGATTCGAGATGGGTCGTGAGAAGAGAAAGGGAAAAGAAGTTGTGGTCGAGAAGCCCGCTCGCAAGCGGACTCGTGCAGAGAAGGAGGCCGAGAGGGCCGAGATGGTGGCCAAGGCCGCCGAGGAGCAGGCATCAGGCCGTGCTCGTCCGTTCCAGATCAGGGAGGACCCCAGAGGCAGAGGCAGAGGCAGAGGCAGGGGTATGGGCAGAGTGAGAGGTGCCAGGGCCACCAGAGCCGCGACAGCAGCAGCAGCAGCGACAGATTCAGATGGTTCTGACTCAGAGGCAGCACAGTCAGAGGGGCAGAGTTCTCCACAGGAGTCTTCTGAGAGAGGTTCCCCACCAGCGATAGAGCGTCGCACTGGACCGAGGACTCGGGGAGGACACCAGCCACAGGAGCCCCGCAGGTCAGCAGCAGCAGCAGCAGCTCGCAGAGCCGAGGCCCTAGAGGCCGAGCGCGCAGTGTTCCGTATGGACACTGTTGTGCGTTTGGAGCCAGGTGTGATGCTCCAGAACTTGACCCGAGCCAATGCGGCCAAGGTCAAGAGGCTCAGGTGGAGTGTTGAGGAGGAGGTCTGGTTCCCAGTGACCCGAGACAACAGAGTCGACAGGAGGTTCTGGACTCTGCTACAGGCCAGCTTCTACGAGACTTTCCAGCGGAGGGGCCACCGGATCTTTCAGCATAGGGTTCTTGACTGGGTCTCTCTGAGGACAGCCGCAGGGGGAGCAGATGTGAGAGCACACTTCGCTCACTTCAGAGGACTGCCCAGGCTGCTAGAGATGGAGCAGAACCGTTATATCGAGGACTGGGTCATAGTGTTCTACGCCACAGCTTGGATAGCTCCCGAGCGCAGAGCCGTGCACTTCATGTTTGGAGGGCAGGACTTTGGTTTGTCAACGGCGACCATTGCTGGTATACTTGGAGTTGACCTGGTCGACGTCTCGCTGCACGAGAGGGTTTACGGGGACTCAGATCCACCCCGCAGGGCGATGGTTGGCGGGATTGCTCCTTCCCACGAGGCGATCACTCAGTGCTTCCGCCAGCCGTTCCCAGCCTCTTACGCCAGAGTGCCGAGCTTGCTGACTCCAGAGGCTTACGTTGTTCACATGGCACTCCGGAGGACTCTGTTACCGAGGAGTGGCTACCCAGAGGGGTTCACAGGTTTGCAGCAGCTCTTGCTCCTACACATCCTCACTCACGAGCCATTTGATATAGTTGACTTTATTCTGGCTGAGATCGAGGATGTGATCACTGATGGGATGGGTGTGGTGCGACAGTTTCCATATGCGCACTGGATCAGTTATATATGCTCTATGATAGTGCCAGCAGAGTCACCCATCAGCGCCCCTTACCGTCACGATGAGGCTCCCAGGTTCCCTGTCTACCGACCCACAGCTCCACAGGACAGGAGGAGGGGCAGACACGCAGATAGAGCAGCGATGGCTCGACTGTCACCGGAGGTTCAGGCACGAGTGGCAGAGGAGGATGAAGCACTCCTGGCAGCCGAGGCACAGCTTCCCGGGGGAGATGATGAGATTCACCGATCTGAGCTTGAGTCAGACTCCTCCGACGACACAGAGTACTTTCCTCCAGCTGCCCCAGCCAGTCACGACCACGAGGCAGGAGGGTCCGGAGAGCCAGCTCCTCCGATTTCAGCAGCTGCTACAGTCTCTGAGTCTCAGGTGACTCAGCCGTCCGAGCTCACTTCACTACTACAGCAGCTCGTGACTCAGCAGAGGGAGGACAGACTTGCTCAGGAGGAGGCCAGGAGAGCCCATGAGGCCCAGATTGCAGCTATTCAGAGAGAGGCAGCCCGAGAGCGTGCAGCGACAGAGGAGCGTTTTGTCGGCCTCATTGACAGAGTTTCACAGAGGACAGACGCTCAGTTCCAGCAGATGCAGCAGGGCATGATGGCGATGTTCGGGATGATCTCCCAGCTTTACTCTCACACCGGACTCGCCCCACAGCAGCAGCAGCCCGGACTTCAGGGTGTAGGAGCACCTCAGCTTGCAGTCACACCAGCTCCTCCTCCTCCAGCCCCTACTGCAGCTCCAGCTACCACAGCGACACCGGAGACCACGTTCTCGATGTCCGCACTCTTTGGGTCTGCCGGTCGTCCGCTCTTTTCACCACTGCCAGCGACCACACTCTTTCAGGACTCACCGTCAGCAGTTCAGTCGGTCGCCGTCCCTTCCTCACTTCAGGCAGCACCTTCAGGGGGAGGAGCAGTAGAGGAGTCCCTGCTTCCACAGTCGACGCAGCCGGCAGCCTCAGCGGTCACTTCTTCAGATATTGATACTTCTTCTGCTGACCCGGTTACGACTTCTACGGATCCTCTACCAGGCAGTGCCAGCACGAGAGCCTCCACGACAGTCACTCCCCCAGTGAGCTCAGATCCAGACCAGCAGCTTCCGTCTGTCACCGAGGATGAGAGCTCTCCGTCCGACGATGACGACGACCCGGACCGCTTCCTCGCCGTACCACGACAGCACGACCCGTAGCTCGCCTTTTGGTGCTTTGATGCCAAAGGGGGAGAGGTGGTAGGGGGAGCCTCAGAGTTAGGGGGAGGGTAGAGCTAGAGAGAGCTCGTAGTTATCAGTACTTTGATTCTTTGTATCACATTTGGTGTTAATTCATGGATATGTACATTTGTCGCTTGAGTATGCTGTTCTTTGAGACATATCTATGAATTTCGTTTGAGCCGTTGAGCTCTTTGGTCCTGCTTTCGAGTTTGCTTGTGTTTATCCTGTTTTATCTTTCTCGCTCTCTCGTTATTTATGTTTGTGTTGTCATCAATCACCAAAAAGGGGGAGATTGTAAGCATCTAGGCCCTCAAGGTATGTTTCGGTGATTAATGACAACCATTATTGTGACTAATGAGTTTGTGCAGCTTAATAGATCATTATCGCTCATTTGGTCATATGTCAAAAGAGGCCCCTAAATTTCATTATTCAAAAAGGCGATCTCGGTATTCAATTCAATTATATGTCAAGGCTAAGGATCTTTCTAGTCCTAAGTGTCACAAGGTTGAGAAGGACACTTAGGTTAGTATAGGTTTTATAGTTTTATAGTGATCGCACTATTAAGAGGGGATAAGGCTAAGTAACTTGAGCATGGACATGGTCATTTGAAAATGGATGCACACTATGGTCACTCAGGTTTCTAGAAGTTCAAATAAGTGGTTCTCAAACTATATCTCAAGAATATTTGGATTTCATTCAAGACTCAAATCAGAAAAGACAAAATCAGAAAAAGTCTATACACCGGTTTAACCGACGCTCTCAATTTTTTATACGTCGGTTAAACGAAGTCAGCAGAGTCTGGACAAATTCAATACACCGGTTAAACCGACGTGTTTGAAATTAACGTCGGTGCATTAGTCCAGAGTTGGTTTTTCTAGGGTATTTCAAGTTCTATACACCGGTTAAACCGACGCTGTTTAAATCAAGACGTCGGTGCAATTGACCAATGAGATGGTTTTTTCAGAGGAATTCAAAAGTTGTCCTCACCGGTTAAACCGACGATAGGTTTGAGTTAACGTCGGTGCAGTTGTCCAGAGACTTGGTTTTTCAGTTGATCAGTGGACAACTACACTCACCGGTTAAACCGATGATACGTCGGTTAATCTGCCCAAGTTGTAACGGCTAGTTTTCAGAAGAGGCAGTTTACATCCACCGGTTAAACCGACGATGACTGTTTGAGGGACGTCGGATTAACCGGCACTACGCAGTTTTCTGGCAGCTTTTCTCCAACGGCTCTATTTGTGTGAGCTGCCTATATATACCCCTCCAATGGGTCATTTCGCCCACTCTTGACACCAGGCAACATCCATACACTCATACTATAGTCAAGAGCCACCTTGAGCTTCATCATTCACATACTTGTGCATTCAATCAATCAAGAAGCAAGATTAAGGACTTGAGTAGAGAGAAGCTTGTGTGCATCCGTTCTTGGTGATCGGTTCTTGCTCAAGTGAAGGCCTTAGCTTGTTACTCTTGGTGATTGGCATCACCTAGGCGATCTCGGTGATTGAGGTGTTTCTCGCGGAGCTTGCCAAGGATTGTGGGAGCCCGGAGAAGAAGATTGTACGTGGCTTGATCTCCACCACGCCGGGATGGCGAACGGAGACTCTTAGTGAGCGCCCTCGTCTCGGTGACTTGGGAGGTGACAATACTCTTTGTGAGTGTCACAACGTGGATTAGGGGTGTGTGCCAACACATCGATACCACGGAAAAAAATCCGGTCGTCTCTTGTTCACTCTCTTTATTCAAGCATTTTCTTTCATGCAATTTACTCATGTGCTTGACTTAGAGATCATAACTTAGCTCTACCTTGCTAGACTTTACTTTGTTTTATCTCTCTTAGCTTGTGTAGGTAGCTTAGTTATCCGGTTGGTGAATTGGTGCCCTACTAGCATTGCATAGGTTAAGGTTGCTTTACTTTGTTTTAGAAATTGAAAAATGCCCAATTCACCCCCCTCTTGGTCCATCGATCCTTACAATCGGCTACAACGACACCCCGCCGCACCATCGAGCCTGGCTGCCGGCCGACAACGACGACGGCGCCGCGACGACACCCCGCCGCACCATCTAGCCCGGCTGCTAGCCGACGACGACGGCGCCACGAAGACACTGAGGCAGCCGGCGGCAAGACCCACGCTGCGCGTCGAGGTCCGACTACAGAGTCGCCGACGACGTCGGCGCCGCGAAGCTACTGAAGTCCGGCGCCGCACCGACGACGACATTGAGGCACGACGTGATGAGGCCGGCGCTGCACGTCAAGCAGCCGGCGTCAACGAGGACGATGACACTGCCGCTGTGCCGACTGTCGCAAAGATGCCGGGACCAGACTGCGACGACTCCATGACGAAGGGCTGTCGCAAGATGCCAACACACCGACGGCAGACCAACACACCGACGGCAGAGACATACGCATAAGAGCATTCATGTACAGGAGCATGCACGTAGGTGTGCCCACCAGAGAAGCAAATTGCATATGTGTGTTGATGTCTTGCCTCCACGGATCCTCCACTTCGCCCACGATATGCGGCCATGACGTTTCATCGACATCGTCCAACTCTCCGCCATGCATCGTCGACGACCCCACCTCGTCTCGGCCTCCGGCAGAGCAGCGGCACCCCTCAGCGTTGACGACCACCTCGGCTCGGCCGCCAGCAGAGCGGCGGCACCCCTCGTTGTCGACGACCATCTCGGCTCGGCCGCCGGTAGACCAGCGACTGCCCTCAGCGTTGACGACCACCTCGGCTCGGCCGCCGGCAGAGCAGCGGCACCCCTCGTCATCGACTACATCTCGGCTCGGCCGCCAGTGGAGCGACAACACCCCTCGTGCCCATCATCCTCACGTCCATCTGGCTGCAGGCATGGATAGCTGGATGTCCGCTCACGGAGCCGGGTTGGAAGAGCGGCGGTCGGAATGTTGCGCGGCGCTGAAGCAGATGTTATCCTCGCCCACGAGGAGCCACAGAACGACAACACCAACATGGCCTTCTACGAGCGGCCAATGATGACGATGACGGGGTTGCTGTGAGGACGCCGAGGCGCGGCATGGCGAGGCTGGCACTTCACCTTCAAGCCTGGCATCGACTGACGACAACTGCGCCATTGTGGGGACGCTGAGGCGCGACGGCGGCACGACCGGCGCTTCATGTTCAAGCCCGGCATCGACCGACGACTACGCCACCACGAAGACACCGATGTGCGACGGCGGCACGACTGGCGCTTCATGTTCAAGCCCGGCATCGACCCGACCACTATGCCGCCATGAAGACGTTGAGGCCGGCGGCATGACTGACGCCGCCCGTTCAAGCCGGCATTGACCCGATGACGCCGTCGCCGCAAAGATGCCAGGATGAGAAGCGACGCCGTGATGAAGAGCCGCCGCAGGACGCCATCACGCCGATGACCCAAGAAACCGTATGGAGCAGCCGGATGGATCTGCACCTCGGCGCCTATACGTTCGCTCGCATGCAAGATCCTGTACACGTTGTCGCACTCACAAGTGCACATGTACGAGAAGCTAATAAGTGCACATGGATGTACGAGAAGCTAATAAGCTACCGCATGCACCTGTACGTGCGCCACAGAGCAAGCTACATCCATGTGTAGATGCTTTGCCATCACTCCATCAAGCTACTCAGAGGCCGCACGTCTCGACGACCAAGCCGCCACGACATCGACTCGGTCCAGCTTCAAGTCTTCTCCACGCATCGGTTATCTGCGACTACTATGACTACTCCACCGTTCGAGACCGACGAGACCGAACGACACGGGCGGGTGCTATTGATGCTCCAGCTGCGCTACACCGGCTCATGGACACCGACGAGGCCATGGATGACGCCGACGCCCACATCTACACCACAACCATCATCATGTATGGAGAATGTGAAGCGAAGACCGAAGACGACGACCACGGCAGCTTAATCGGAGGTACTCCGGCAAGCTAGTCTTGCGGAGGTAATTAACCGGGAGCTTTTCGAGGCCCCGGGAGCCAGAAGACCACTGTCGCCCAAGTCAGATCTGCCCAATGGCAGGCTATGGAGCGCACACTTGTACACGGGAATCTGTATTTGTATTTTATAAAATACGAATAAAGCTTGTGTTCCCGTATCTTTGTTTATTGTGTATTTTCTATATACACTGGCACGCCCGCAATTTATTTTACCCCGCATGTAGAGGAAACCCCCTTGGGTATTTTTCTCCCCAAACAGTGACCTCCAAAGTGACATCGATGTCCAAGCAGGGCTCCTCGCCATCGTTGCTCCACGTTATACGGCTACTCATAAATGCTGCCAGAATTCAGTAGATTTAGAAATTCGAACCATGGTAGAACAACAAAGAACATTACAGACAAGGAACCTACGAAGAAACGTTGAACAAAACAGGTCTGAACATACCTGAAAAGAGTTCGTTCTGCTGCTCAATTGATTCTGAACCCGCAAACTGCAAACACAGGAGGAAAGGAAGAGCTGGAATCAGAGAAGTGTCGCATGGCAAGACCTATCGATGGACCAGGCGAGATCGCACGCGCGTACCCTGCACGACAGCATCTCGACGGTGCAGTCGGTGCTCGTCGGGGTGACCCGGAGCTCGAGCACCGGCGCGACCTCGAAGCCCAGGAACCCGATGCGGCGAAGCCTGCACGTGAACGTGCCGGGCCCGGCCCCCGCCGGCGCGAAGCTCAGGAGCGCGCCGGTGTCGAGGAGGGACTCCACGCCGTCGGGGTGCCGCAGGAACTCGCCTACGTCGCCGCCGGAGACGCCGTCCGGGAGCCGGACGCTCTCCCGCCGCCTCGCCGACAGCCGCGCCCGCCGTCCTCGCGGCGCGACCTGGCCCGCCTCGGCATCGCCCTCGCTGCCGCCGCCGTCAGCCTCGGCGTCGCTGCTTGCCACCGCGATCCTCCATGATGCCCCGTCGCTGCGGCTCTTCTTGGCTGCCTCGCTGCACGGACCAGCAGCTGCCGCCGCCGCTACTCTTGCCCGTGGTGCGGGGACCGGCCGCCGTTTGGTGATGAAGATGGCCGCAGGCTTGGTGGCGGCGAGCCTCATTCCATCGCCTGCTACAGCTTCAGCTGCGCATGGATTGGAACACCGGGCAACTGATGATCGGAGCTGAGGCGAGGAGCAGAGAGGAGCGAGCCAACCACTGGCCGGGGCTTATCGTGTTCGTGCTGTTTGCTCGCGTTGTCCAGGCCGCTCAGCTCTACACATCGACACAGATCATGTGTGGTTGCCGGGCCTGGCACGCCTTGCTGTCGAGGCCTGACTCGCTTCTGTCTTCTCATACGGCTCGTGCAGGTGCATGTCTCTGAAGAGTCCGAACAGACTGAACTAATTTTTGTATACTGTATATAACAATTCGCTGGCAACCTTGTTTTTCGTTGTAAACTTGTAGATCAGTAGATCATCTATCTGGTTTGAGAATTGCAACTCATTGGTGTTCCAAAATGCTAGTTAGTTTACAAGAGACTGCGTCTTTTGTGTTCAATTGGCATTTTGCCTGGAAAAAACTGCTCTGTTTTTGGTAAAAAAAATTCTATGAAACTCGTATGTTTCGAACGAGCCTCTGCCTATATAGGAAAAATTCATTGCATTTTACAGCCATGGAAAATTCTAATTAAGCTGTTCTCCACGTGGCTCCACTATCTACCAGCTTGATGTATGTATCCCTGAAGTCGTCGAAAAATCTAGCTTGGTCCTCTGCATATATCCTAATCCATCTGCAGATGTAAAATGTGCAATATTAATAAGCTGATAGAGCATTTAACATTTCCCAAGCATTATCGCTTAAGCCATCTTATTTGGTTTATTTAAGCTAGATATATTAGCTCACAACGTACAAGATAACGAAGATAAGCGAACTTTGCCATGAAAAAGAGATGCAATGTCAATGAGCGCAGATCTAGTTCAGAGCCAACCTTAAGCACTCGTCATCTTCAGTGAGTGCCCAATCCGTGCGCAGCCCCACCATTGCTTCCATGCCAGCTTCACAAAGGAGCAAAATAATCAACACAGTAAGTTTTGAAAAACTCAAACTTCAGATGAGTTTCAGTGGATAAGTCGTCTCTCCAGATTCCAAGGAAGAAGGGAAAAAAATTATGTGACAAAGGCATGAGGATAAGCACATGCACTTACATGAAGATGTTTGAGGCTTCTTCTCAAGGAGCACTTTGAAGTAGGTGTTGTCAAAAACGATTGGACTCCCGAATCCTTTGCCTCCAATTGTGTGTGCACCAGATAAAACAACCATCTCCTGCGGTCTGTTAAATGTCAAATATAACTTCAGGCATGGATCTAACACTAGCTTACTTCGTGAAACAAGAATAAATAAAAAATCTGCCGAAATATCACCAAGTGTGAGGTGATGATGTATACTGATTTGATTCCAAATGAAGAACTGAAACCCATGAAGTAGGCACAATATAAGAAAGCGAGAACTCACGAAAAACCCTTTGTGCTGAATAATGTTTTTAGAGCAGCTGCATCCAATGTCTCTTCAGGGAGCTTACCAGCTGGATCAGCAGTACTTCATAGAGAAATACGCTCTTTCAGAAAAATAAGGATAAAGAAACACAATCTGGAATGACTTAAAAAGCTTTCTTAACATTGCGAGTTGCAAAGAATTGTATAATCAAAATCTTTGTGATGTTGCACCTGGAATCTAATCGTCCTAGCCTTACTGGAATTTCAGGCCCACCACAGAGCGCAACTGCCTCAGCACCAGCCACAGCAATCAAGTCCGCCCATGACACTATCGACAAGTGCATCAGTAAATTTTACTCAAAGTGAAAACTGAAGTTCCATAAAGGAAGTACAAAACTGCAAATGATGTGAATTTAAATACCTTTCTGAATATCATCGATTCCTGCTTTTGCTTTTCCTAATATCTGTTCGGTTATGAAGCAATTAAACAACCATAAGATGACAACATAGTATTCCTCAATAAATATAACAGTATTTAAGACATTAAACACACAAAAAAGATGATGCTTGTCTGAAAAACACTCTCAAGGGGGTAAACCTTTATGGATCTATTTAGCCCAGTATTTTCAGGCCTGTCAACTTCATATATTATAGAGCCATTCATGCCACCTGAAAGATACTGATATTAATAGTTTGACAGATGTTAATGTGTAGTTTTTCTTTACTTTATTAATAAACACATCATATTCCATGTACATTTTCTAACATTTCCTTTTACATATATTATAGCCTTGCTCAGAACCTAATATTTTAATCTCAACAATTTTATCTATATTTTAATCCAAAAAGAATTTGATAGTGCACTATGTCAGCCGTAGATCAGTGAAAATATCAAGAAAGCTAACCTGATTTGTCACTAACATCAAAAGTCCCTGCATCATGGAAAACCAAACGAAGCACGCCAGCAGCCTTGGCCTTGGTTAAGACAGTCCTCACGCCACTTCGAATGATTGATTCATTGTATGTCTCAGCCCTGTGAAATCAACAATGATCAACTTCTCTTACAGATATCACACTGCCATTTTAGGAGCAAGAAACAGCTTTGAGGATGTTTTCTTTTTACGGATCACTGTATGCTATTCATTACATAAATTTTTTTCTAAATTCATGTTTGCACAGTGTTTACCATTTGAAACATCAATAACGTGCTCTTATGAATTTCTGATAATAACTTTATGAACTGAATAGCTATGGAAACTCAGTGATAAAATACAAATAGCAAGGTAGTTATATAATGCACTTACGCGCTTGAGACATCAACATGAGGAAGCAGAAAAGGGAGCAAAATGGCAGAAGCAAACTCTCTCCTTCTATAATGCCAGGAAGATCTAGGACCTGGGGCCACCATACAAAGAAAATTTTAGTTGACCATACTGATTTTGTGTTGTGGATTCTCCCTAAGCAGTAAGCAACAAAAAACGTTACTGACATCAATCAGACACTTACAGATTGAGTTCATTGAAAATGATTTGGAACCAGGAGATATATGCCGTTCTAACTGAAATGCAAAGCATAATAACTGTGGTATACCTGAAAGGGCGTCTTTATTTTCTTGCTCAACAAGCTGTGAACATGCCAAATCAGCAGCACACCTACCACCAGCTGCAGAAGCTGTTATCACCAGGTTCCCAGCCTTTTTGCCCCTGCACATCATGATTTCTCAGGTCATTTGCTTCCATGTACACATAACTGAATCATTTAAATGAATCATTTGCATAAGTAATGAGCAAAGTTGCTAGCATCACCTGCAGGTACAGCGGCTGTAGCTGGAGTAGAAGATGCTGGAGGAGGAAGATGATGCAAGATAGGGGATGTTGGTGAGCTCCATCCCTTCCTGCTTGCTTTCTCTGAGTTTGGAACAACACCCACCAGCCTACCACAGCTCTTGAAATGAAAAAAAAAAGAAGGAAAAAGGCACTACCCACTAGTTAGCCTATCGCTACCTGGCTGTACATGTGTGGTTCCCAACTTCTGGTCCCCACGAAATCACTTGGACAAGCTGTGTTCCAAAGATATTTATCCATTAGTTTTTAGTCCTGCAGGAATATGCCACTGAAGACCCTTGCAAATCTCTTTAAATTCACTGTGAAATTTGACTGTCTGTAATGTCTCTTTCATTCGGCACCAACATTTGCCTTATTTGTTTGTTTATAGTTTAACAAGAATGGAGTCTGACCTGAATTGTGCCTCAAAATAGTAAAATACAAAATGATCCAAGACACACACTGCCAATTGATAGAATTCACGAAATAAAGCAACCTAACATCCCCAATTAATTAGTAGTGATGGCAATATATACTACACCATTGAGCACAACAAATCAACATATAAGGGAGTAGCAGAAAAAGTTTTTTTTCTCAAACGATATCAAGGAAAGCAGATTCAGTGACAGACACAACTTAATTTACAGTACAGGTAAATCATGACTGGATTTTAATTATCGTCAAGTACATATGCCGTAGGGCAAACAACTGTTGTTTCACAGACATGATCACTATAGCTTGGGGAACCCAGTTAGTGGGCCCGCGGCCCAGTCACACAGATTTTTAAAACAGTTTCTTAGAAGTCGGAACTCTCTGATGATGGATTGAAAGCCACCTGGTCACCACAATCCAAGTTATCTCCAGAGTGCTGACGGCCAACTCCCATCAAGTCGAGATAATGTTGGTAATGAGATATAATGGTGTTCATCTTATCAGTGGACCCTTGACCACAGATATCATCACCATACAGGATGTTCATGGTAGCACCAAAGCCAGGATACCTCTTGGACAATGTGTCGTTCTTGGTGGGTTTCCAGTTACCAACAAACACATCATGGGCAGATGGCTGCTTCCGCTTCATTGGAGTCATCCACCTCCAGACAGCTGCTTCAAATGCTAGGGTGGCATTCTGTTCCAATAGCTCTGGGTGATTCAACAGATCCTGCTTGATACCATTGCCAATGATACCATAGTTGTGGTTCCTGGTGAACATCAACAAGCAGATCCAAAATCATCAATAACATAGCCTACTCAGCTCCTAATAATCATCAATAAAGAAGTGACATATCAGCCTGACCAGTAAACAGGAATAGCGCCTCTGCCATAGTACTCAACTCCTTCAACACAAGGGTACAATTCATTGCTATCATCACAGTAGCTCTGACTGGGGCTCAATTCATGGTTATAGCAAAGCCCCCAAGCCGTTTCACCACCAGGTGCTTCACCGTATCCACCTGATAGAACACACAGTTACAGTACTTATCAGAAGCTACTTGGCAAAAATTCAGATTAATGTGCAGAATATTTCAAATCAGCAAAATAGAACTACAATATATAACTTAACTTTAGCTAATTTGCTTCTACAAAGTCTATTGTAGTGTTGTTATTTCCAGATTAACATAGATACCAAATTATTCGGAATTTTGGGTGAACCATACTGTTTTTGATCCACATCTCACTGCATTCGACAATTAGTAAACTGAAAATAAAAACCCCATTGTGTTCCCATTTCCTGTGTTCTATGCAGCACGGATACGGATACGCGTATCAGTATCGGAAGGATACGGATACGCGGATACGACAATTTCTCAAACAACCCAATACGCGGATACGTTTTTAACTATTTTATTTGAAAAATAGATAACAATGCATATTAAATTGCAAAACAGGCTGTCTTCATGGAGCCTATTGCTACCAATATTCTCTGAAATTCACTGGCCAAATCCCAAATACATTCTGATCCTCAATTCAACATCACCTCTCCTAGTCCGACAATCCTGCAATATAATCTAGATGCAGATCTAAGCCTACAAGACATAGTTGAACATGTAGAGCGTGGATTCGACTAGTGAGGGCGCCTGCACTAAGTGTAAGTATCAGGTATTCAGGTGAAATGCAAAATCAGAACTAGTCTGGCACTCGATCCCGGCGCATCGGATTGCTCGATCGGGGTAAGGAGTGGAGAGGAGGAGCGAAGCTTACATGACGTCTTGGCGCCGACATGGCCGAGGAAAGCGGCGACCTCCTTCATCCCCATCTGCTTGCCTCCGGTGGTGCCGAACCCGCTAGGCTCGAAGAGGGCGGCGGCGGTGATGAAGGCCTGGTAGTCCCAGAAGCCGGGGGCGTGGGCCTGGGCATCGTTGCGGTGGGCGAAGAGCTCCTCGAACTGGTACGCCTTGAAGTAGTCGCTGATGGTCTCGTTGCAGCAGAACCGGCTGCCGCTGCACTCCCACCCCTTGCCGCACACCTTCTCGCCGGCCTTCTCCTTCCTCCCCGCCGCCGACGCGGCAAGCAGAAGCAGCAGCAATGCCGCCCATCGGGCCATCGCCGGCTCGCGGCTGCAGGTCCCTCTTGCCTTCCCAACGAAGCAACTCACTGGCTGCTGAAGGCGAAACGAGGAGGCGCCGAGCCGCCGATGATTCGGTGGGGGAGGAAACGGGTCGGGTCGTCTGGAATGTTGGTGGCCGAAGACGCGGAGGGAGGGGACCGGTGAGCTGTTTCCGTTCTGGGGGTATTATCGTCAATTCTACCTTTCGGTTTTCGAAATCACATTTCACAGATGTACTCACTCACTTGCCATGTAAAATATCAAATACTTCCCTCGTTTTTAAATATAAAGGTATTTATAAAGGCTACATGACCTCAATAAGAGTATATATTTAAAAATAGATGTTATCTATGTGACAGAACCGCCTAAATTATCCCGGCTCAAGTGCGTAGGCCATCACCATAAAGGCAACATTAGCTTAAACACACTTCAAACGGAACAATTTTTGATCTGTCGGGTAACGTCCCGATACAACCACCGATTCTCGGATCGAATAAGCATACCCCGCACGAAGGCGAGTTCAAAGATATTACAACCACAATTTTACAACACAGGCATAGTAAAGATCACAAACCAGTTCAAACGATTATTACAAAACCAATTTAAGTAAAGCAGTTATACAAACTATAAGTATAAGTTCAGAGTTTAAACAGAGGAAGATAAAACACGACGGCTACAACATGTCGCAAAAAGGATACCAGGCTAGCCCAAGCATGGTATCACTCGTCATAGTCATTGCCGGTCGAAGACGTATCCCACTCTACGGACCAGCTAGGAGGCAACGAGCAAGAATAGGTCAAGCTAGCAATCTGATCCTCAAAACTCATACCTGTAAAAGGGTTTCAACAGCAAGGCTGAGTATTCTAATACTCAGCAAGACTTAACCGTCAACGGGTATAAGTAGCCCACTATAGCTAGACTATGCAAGGTTTGTGAGGCTCTGGTTTTCCTTTTTACTGAAAAACAATAAAGAGTAGATCCTTACTTTCAAGTTTTAGCTTTCAAAATTCTAGTCGATTAACCATTCTATGTAAGCAACTACTAACCAATCATGGTAGAAAACTAAGCAAACATCAATATTGATAAATAATATTATTGCTCTTATTACTCTGTGTGGCAAAGGGATCAAGCAGTCTCATTTCATCGTGAGAGGCGGACGATTCTGAATCGAAATTCAACCTTGCAAGGATAAACCTAGCACACACGTCTGGAACACCGTCGGGTCATTCCCAAACAACCGTTGACCTTTCTTTCCGGCTTGTGGATAGGAACACTCTCCCCGACTACAGGGCTCCAAGGTCCACCCGTGCCCGGTCCACCCTTGTCCCTTAAAGTTGTAGTGTGGCGCAACATAAAAATAAAACCTATCCATACGAGAGAGTGTCAGGTATATCCATTCCCCGGTCTAATCGGCTACTAGGCTTGCCGCGTACCATATTTACGGCATGTGGCTAGTACTTTCAAAAACTTAACCACCGCTACCACACACCGCGACCTTAGCAAGTTCATCAATACAGACGGGGTGTCACCAAAGGTCATGATATCGAATACGACCCCATCCGTCGTTTTTATATTGATAACAGAAAGTAAACAAGCAATTCCTATAAAGCTCGCGAGTGACAGGCAATCACTCGACTTTTACCGGTCCTATAAGCTTAGCAAGTAGTCGAACTCAAGTCTAGTGTTCAGTACATAGGTTCATAGGATCTACGGTGTGGCAGAACCGCCTAAATTATCCCGGCTCAAGTGCGTAAACCATCACCATAAAGGCAACATTAGCTTAAACGCACTTCAAACGGAACAATTTTTGGTCTGTCGGGTAACGTCCCGATACAACCACCGATTCTCGGATCGAACAAGTATACCCCGCACGAAGGCGAGTTCAGAGATATTACAACCACAATTTTACAACACAAGCATATTAAAGATTACAAACCGGTTCAAAAGATTATTACAAAACCAACTTTAAGTAAAACAGTTATACAAAACATAAGGGTAGAATCAGAGTTTAAACAGCGGAAGATAAAACACGACGGCTACAACACGTCGCAAAAAGGATACCAGGCTAGCCCAAACATGGTATCACTCGTCATAGTCATTGCCGGCCGAAGACGTATCCCACTCTACGGACCAGCCAGGAGGCAACGAGCAAGGATAGGTCAAGCTAGCGATCTGATCCTCAAAACTCATACCTGAAAAAGGGTTTCAACAGCAAGGCTGAGTATTCTAATACTCAGCAAGACTTAACCGACAACGGGTATAAGTAGCCCACCTTAGCTAGACTATGCAAGGCTTTGTAAGGCTCTGGTTTTCCTTTGCTGAAAAGCAATAAAGAGTAGGTCCTTACTCTCAAGTTTTAGCTTCAAGATTCTAGTTGATTAACCATTCTATGTAAGCATCTACTATCCAATCATGGTGAAACTCCTAAGCAAACAACAAGATTAATAAGAATATTGTTGCTCTTATTACTCTGTGTGGCAGATCAATTAAGCAGTCTCATTTCATCGTGAGAGACGGACGATTCTGAATCGAAATTCAACCTTGCAAGGACAACCTAACACACACGTCTGGAACACCGTCGGGTCATTCCCAAACAACCGTTGACCTTTCTTTCCGGCTTGTGGATAGGGTCACTCTCCCCGACTACAGGGCTCCAAGGCCAAACCTTGTCCCTTGAAGTCGTAGTGTTGCGCAATATAATAATAAAACCTATCCCTACTGAGAGAGTGAAAGGTATATCCACTCCCCGGTCCAATCGGCTACTAGGCTTGCCGCGTACCATATTTACGGCATGTGGCTAGTACTTTCAAAAACTTAACCGGCACTACCACACACCGCGACCTTAGCAAGTTCATTAACACAGACGGGGTCTCACATAAGGTCATGATATCGAACACAACCCCGTCCGTCGTCCTTATATTGATAATAGAAAGTAAACAGGCAATTCCTATAAAGCTCGCGAGTGACAGGCAATCACTCGACTTTTACCGGTCCTATAAGCTTAGCAATTATTCGAACTCAAGTCTAGTGTTCAGTACATAGGTTCCTAGGATCATGCATCTAGAGTTTCAATTCAACTCCTATGAACTGTAAATGCACAAGTAAAATAATACAGTAAATGATATTAATTTGAAGTATAGGTTATGTCCGGGGCTTGCCTTCTCGGTAGTTGCTAACTATTTCAGCGCTAGGCTCTTCCGAACTTTGGTTCGGGGCTTCAGTTAGTTCCGCAGTATTCACTTGAGATTCGAGATCACCTCCGTCAGACTCCGGAATCAACTCGTACGTCCCGTCTGACAAAGTAGTCGTATCTATATGTAATGCAAGAACAACATTATAAACAAACATGGGCAATCGTTTATAGAGTAGTTAAATAACAAATTTAACTACACAAGGCATCATGATCAACAGCACAAAAGAAGTTAACTAACTTCATAAAATGAGTGGTGGTGATTTACTATACCACTAAGTCATGGTTGGTAAATAAATCAACAAATCAGAGTACAAATAGTAATAAATTCTACCAAAATTACCCTAAACAGAACATTAACATACTAAGCTACCCTGCAAAAATCATATCAAGACATGTAACCATTTAATCGCAATAAATCATTTATTCAGATAACATCTAGAACAAGCAAGAATTACACAGTTCAAACTAGAGCAGATCAGAAGCTCAAAATTTAACATGAGATCTACACAGGGATGATCTAGCTACTGTGAATTTTTCATGAGTTTATCTACACAGAATTTATTCTGAGAAAATAAACAAAACAGACATCAGTTTAGCAAGATTCAATTTTAACTCCTGTTCTAGACATGAACTGAAGCTCAAACTTCCTGGACAAGCTAAGATACTCAAAAAGAACATGCCGAAATAAAATCATGATTTATTACGAACAGAAACTATTTACCATAAATAAAGTGTACTAAACAAAGTTTAAATTAAAGAAAAAGCTACACAAGAGAACTGATCATGAAATTTTTATAGCAAAGCTAGTGCAACATGAGTAAACTACCACAAAAATTTCAGAGCAAGACCAGCTTTCAAGCATTAGATAAGAAAAAGACTAAACATCTAGTATTTATTTAACTATTGACACAAAACCAATTACACAGCAAAAACTTGCAACTAAAACCTAACATATTATGGTTCTACTGCATAGAGCTCTTCAAGAGGATTCCAAAACATCAAAATTTTCTATTTTATGAATTTTCTACGAATTGATCTAGAATTTCAAAGTTCACAGCAAACTAATACAAACAAGTCCTTAGTGCACTATTCACATGAGTCTAGGTCTATTCAAATAACACCCTGAAGTTTTGTTTCTTCCACCCCGAGGTCCCTGGGCCGGGTCAGAGAGAGGGGGCGGCGGTTGACCGGCGATTTCCCGGCGAGGGGCTCACCGGCGGCGAGGGTAGAGAGGTGTGTGAGCTGCACAGGTCCACGGCGCACCTCTAGGTGATCTAGGGTTGCGGGGAGGGGCTCGGAGGCGGCGGCTCGACGGAGCAGGGCGGCTTGACGGCGGAGGCAAGCGACGGCGAGGTAGTTCCGGCGAGGTTCGGGCGATGGGAAGCGGCCTGGGAGCTGCGCGAGGTCGAGGCGCGACTAAAGGTGGGGGCTATTGGGGTGGAGCGGGCTTGTGGTGGCGGCTCCGCGGCGGGGTGAGCTCGCCGGCGTTCCAGCGGGGCGGCGGCGGTGTTCTGCGGTGTGGGAGCGAGGAGAGCGAAAAAGGGAGGTAGGAATTGGTTTCTGGGGTATTTGTAGGGCCCGGGCACTCGCTAGAAGGGGACGGCGGCCACTGCAGCGGGCTCTCCACCGCGACGGCGAGGTGGCGGTGGCGCGGGCGCTTCTGGACTCGGCGGCGCGCGTGGCACGGCCAGGGAGCTCCAGCGCGAGGCAACAGGAGGGGGAGGAGGTCGTCCGCGACGCGTGGGTGCCAGCGCACGGCGAATGGCCGGGAAAGCCGGGAAGGCGTCGGCGGCGACGCTGTCGGTGGCGTCGGCGGCGAGAAGCAGAGCAGGGAGGGGAAGAAGGGGATAAGGGCGATTTTGAAATTTCCAAAAGTTCCAGGGACCCCACTGTAAAACAGCGATAACTTTTAAACCAAAGCTCAAATGGAAAAGTGCCCAACATGAAAGTTGTTCAATTTTTCAAGAGCTACAACTTTTATGTTGTGCAAAAATTTATTTGACCAAAAGATAGAGAGCTAAATTTGAAAACACAAGAGGGATTTTAAATTCTAGGAAATTTGTCTTTTTCAATGCAAATTCACTTCAAAATTAGACTTAAAAACAAAATTGGATGCCATGCAATAAATGCACTGAAATTTTGCACAAACACCCTCCATAAAAACTATAAACACAAATAACTTTATAAAGGACCTCGCATAAAATCATAATTACACATATAACCTTTCATAATTACAAAAAGATCCTTTTTAAGCATTTCAAGCACAAGATGCATAGCAACAAACACAATTACTGTGCAGACACCTATTTAATTACTGTGCAAACACCCGGGGTGTTACAGCCTTCCCCCCTAAAAGGAATCTCGTCCCGAGATTACAGTAAGAAAAGGGTGCAAAGACTTGGTACCTGGACTGGTTCTAAGAAAGTCGGGAAAGTTTCTTTGGAGAAAATTTTCAGTTTCCCAAGTAGCTTCTTCTATAGTATGCTGATTCCACTGGATTTTGTACATTTTAACTTTCTCCCTTCTAGTACTTCTTTCTTTTGTGTCAAGAATCTTGATTGGATACTCCGTATAAGATAGATCGGATTCAATCTCGATATCCTGTGGTTCAAGGATTTCAGTAGGTACCCTGGTGCACTTCCGAAGTTGTGAGACATGGAAGACATCATGAACGGCGGCCAATTGAGTTGGAAGACGGAGTCGGTAGGCAACGGGTCCACAAGTTTCGATAATTTCAAATGGTCCGATGTATCGGGGTGCTAATTTCCCTTTTAAGCCAAAGCGTTGAACACCTTTAGTAGGAGATACTCGCAAATATACAAAGTCTCCTACCTCGAATTGTAAAGGATCTCTTCTTTTGTCTGCATAACTTTTCTGTCTTGATTGGGCTGCTTTAAGATTAACCTGGATAACTCTGACTTGCTCCTCTGCTTCCGAGACTAAATCTGGCCCAAAAATTTTGCGTTCTCCAGCTTGTGATCAATTCAAAGGAGTTCGACACCTTCGACCGTATAATGCTTCAAATGGTGCCATTTGCAAGCTGGATTGATAACTGTTATTATATGAAAACTCTGCCAGTGCTAGGCATTTAACCCAATTCTTGCCATATTGAATAACACATGCCCTCAACATGTCTTCAAGGATTTGATTGATTCGCTCAGTTTGCCCATCTGTTTGTGGATGATAAGCTGAACTACGAATCAGTTTTGTTCCAAGGGATTCTTGCATTTGCTCCCAGAAACGTGCTATAAACTGAGGCCCACGATCAGAAATAATCGTCTTTGGAATTCCATGTAAACGAACAATCTGATCGAGATAGATCTCTGCGTACCTCTTGGCAGAATAAGTGGTGTGTACTGGAATAAAATGAGCGGTCTTGGTGAGTCTATCAACGATTACCCAAACAGAATCATGCTTATGAGGAGTAGTGGGTAAACCAACGATAAAATCCATACTGATGTCCTCCCATTTCCAGGATGGAATAGATAAAGGTTGGAGAGTACCAGCTACTTTCAAATGACTAGCTTTAACTCTTTTACAGACATCACACTCAGAAACATATCTGGCGATCTCTCTTTTCATTCGAGTCCACCAGAAATTTTGTTTGAGATCATGGTACATCTTGGTACCACCGGGATGAATTGAAAACTTCGAAAGATGTGCTTCATCAAGGATTTGCTTTCTAAGCTGATGATCCTTAGGTACCACCAGTCGGGATTCAAACCATAGAACTCCCCTATGATCCACTCTGAAACATTTATACTTTGCTTCTCCCTGTGATAACTTTTCCTTGATGACCTTGATACCCTCATCATGTAATTGTCCCATGATGATGCTATCATGAAGTGTAGGCTCAAGGGATATATGGTTCAAACTTCCTTGAGGTACCATTTCTAGGTTTAACTTCATCATTTCCTGGCATAGAGTTTCATTGAATGGTTCTACAGATAGACAATGGCATTGTGACTTGCGGCTGAGTGCATCCGCAACCACATTAGCCTTTCCTGGATGATAGTGCACTTCTAGATCATAATCCTTTATCAACTCCAGCCAGCGTCTCTGTCTCATGTTGAGATCAGCTTGAGTGAAGATATATTTGAGGCTCTTATGGTCAGTGTAAACATTACAGTGAGTTCCCATAAGATGATGTCTCCACATCTTAAGAGCGTGAATGACAGCTGCTAACTCTAGATCATGGGTTGAATAATTCTTCTCATGATCCCGGAGAGCTCTTGATGCATAAGAAATAACCCGGTTGTCCTGCATAAGCACACAACCAAGTCCCGTACCCGAAGTATCACAATAGACATCAAAAGGTTTGGTACTGTCCGGTGTAGACAATACTGGAGCGGTAGTTAATCTTGCTTTGAGAGTTTGGAAAGCTTCTTCACACTTATCATTCCAAACAAACTTCACTCCCTTCTTCAATAACTCCGTCATAGGCTTGGCTATTCTGGAGAAATCAGTAATGAACCGACGATAATATCCAGCTAAACCAAGAAAACTGCGAATTTGATGAACTGAATTAGGAGATTCCCAATCCATCACTTCTTGTACTTTAGTTGGATCAACAGATATACCATCACTGGAGATAGTGTGACCTAAGAATTTCACACGGTCCAACCAAAATTCACACTTGGAGAATTTGGCATAAAGATGATGATCTCGTAATCGTTGAAGAACGATACGCAAATGTTCAGCATGATCTTCTTCATTCTTGGAGTAGATCAAAATATCGTCAATGAAAACCACGACGAATTTATCTAGCTCCGGCATGAAGACTGAATTCATCAAGTACATAAAATGTGCTGGGGCGTTGGTAAGACCAAAAGACATGACCAGATACTCATAGAGTCCATATCTGGTTGAGAAAGCAGTCTTTGGAATATCACAAGGCCTGATCTTTATTTGGTGGTAGCCAGAACGAAGATCGATTTTAGAGAAAACCTTGGCTCCAGCCAACTGATCAAACAGAATATCAATGCGGGGAAGAGGATACTTGTTTTTAATAGTGACCGCATTGAGTGGTCGATAATCAACACATAGCCTCAAGCTGTTGTCCTTCTTCTTCACAAACAGGGCTGGACATCCCCAGGGTGAAGAACTGGGACGTATAAAGCCCTTGTCAAGAAGGTCTTGGAGTTGGACTTTCAATTCTGCTAACTCATTTGGAGGCATTCGGTACGACCTCTTAGAAATAGGGGCGGTACCGGGTTGAAGCTCAATAATAAACTCAATATCTCTATCAGGGGGCATTCAAGGCAAATCATCTGGAAATACATCCTCATACTCCCACACAATAGGGATATCTTCAAGTTTAATTTCTTTTGCGGCATAAGCACAAGAGTTAATGCACTCTCGTTGTGGTAGATAGAGTATGGTGGCTCCTTGATGTGGTGAATCTATCTCGATAGCTCGGGAAGAGATATCTAACAGTACTTTATGTTTAGTCATCCAATCCATGCCCAGAATAACATCCATGCCTTCTAAATTCATTAAGATTAAATCTGTCTTGATCAATTTACTACCCAGATTAATTGGCACATGTCTAGTGATTTGATTGGAAGCTATCTTCCCACCATGAGTTGTTATCATAAAAGATCCCTTAGTATGACAAAAGTCCAATCCTACTCTTGCTCCAAATTTTGCACTTATAAAACTATGAGTTGCACCAGAATCAAATAATATGACTGCGGGTTTATTGTGGATAGAGAAAGTACCCGTCATAACTGGTGCTCCTGCTGGAAGGTCTGCAAGAGTAGTGAAATTAACTCGCCCTTGCCGGACTTGCACCATTTGCCTCTTGCCCTTGCCCTTGTTGTTGTTGTTGTTGTTGTTGTTCTGATTAGAGTTTTGCCCTGGATTATTCCTTCTGGGTTGTGGACAATTCTTGGCAAAATGAGAAGCACTGCCGCAGTTGAAACATCGATTATTACTATTCCCACTATTGAACTGTGGGGCATTCGGCCTTGGGCTAAACTGCTGCTGTTGCTGTTGCTGAGGCACTGGAGGTCTGAATCCTCCTTGTTGCTGAGGCGGCCTAAAGACAAACCTACCCACTGGGGCATTTCTTTGTGGAGGCCTTGGTGGAGTATTTTGCACCAGGCGATACCTCGGTGGCTGGGCACTCGAGGGTCCCGTTGGTGCCTTCCGCTTTTTCTCAGCACGATGTGCAGCAATACAATCTTCCTGTGTAATGGCCATATTAACCAGCTCATTATAGGTATTGGGCTGAACCAAGTTTAAACGTTCTTTGAGCTTAGTATTGAGGCCACGACAGAAACGATCACGTTTCTTGGCATCAGTATCAGCATGATGGCCCGCATATTGGCACAGATGATTGAAGGTCTGTGCATATTGAAGAACAGTGCGGGTTCCCTGATCTAGAGCCAAGAATTCATTCAACTTTCTTTCAATTAGTCCATCCGGAATATGATGTGATCTGAATGCAGTTCTGAATTCCTCCCAAGATATGATATGTTCAGCAGGCTGCATTTCACAATAATTATCCCACCATATACGTGCAGGACCGCGAAGCTGTTGGGCGGCAAAGGGGGCCTTGTTCGCATCAATACATGGTACCGCTAACAAAGCAAACTTGGAATTGATTGTACGAAGCCAAGCATCGGCATCCAATGGGTCATCAGCTTTGCTGAAAAGTGGAGGTTGGGTACCAAAGAATTCCTGGTAACCCGCTGGTTGTGCCTCCCTTCCTCCATACTGTTGGCGTGGCTGATTTTGTTGCACTTGGACTAGCTGGCGAAGCAGCTCTGTTTGCATGGCCATTAACTCGGCCAGATTCGACGGGGGTGGCGGTGGTTGCTGAGATCCACTGCCATTTTCACAACCGAAGCCATCAGGCGTTCCGCGTGTATGACCAACCATATGTAATCATGGAAGACATCCATTAGATACATATTTCTCGCTTCCAAAATCAATGGCACGTGCAATGATCATACAATGGATAAAACAAAATCAGCAAAATTTACTAGATGCGGTGTAGCACAATATGCACAACACATAACTGTGCAACCCACAAAAATCAAAACTGGTCAGCTGCTAGATAGCTTCATGCTCCATCGTATAGAGACTCAATGCTGAGAGCAAAGGGTAAAGACAATAATCTATCACTTCGCTCTTCATCGCTATGTGCTATGTTGCTAAACAACAGAGATCATAGAAGGGGGTTGACTAAAATTTAGTCTCACAGATTCGCATGCTAACATTTGATGAGCACAAATGCCACAAAATTTGCAACATCTTTAATATTCATCAGCGGCGTGAAAATACACAAATAAAGAGATTTGCTAAGTAGGAAGATTATGATTTCCAAACTGGTAGTCGCTACTTATATTACATCCAAAGCAGCCTTTTTCTTACAACCTAACATCGCTTAACCTTACCACATATAATACAACAAGTGGTACTCCTCCCTAAGGCTATTTTACAATAACATCTTCCCTATATACATATGCTATAACAAGAGAACACAACTATCTAGGACAAGTCTAAGACGCCTAGAAGTCGTCGAGGTTGCCCAGAGAAGAGGCACTGCCGGAAGAAGAGTCGTCCGGCTGAGGGTTAGGCTCAGCAAGTGCGTGCTCTGAATCTAAGTCAGATACTCCCTCAATCTCCTCTGGGTCCTCCTCTGCTGCTGCAGGCTCAGCTGGGGCATCGAGTTGCTCCTGGAGCATACCAACATGTGCTAAAGCATCTGCCCAATCTGCTTGAAGCTCATTCACCTGCCCCTGAAGAAAACCAATAACTATGTTGCGCTGCTCTATCTCAGCACCATGCTCCATAGCCTGATGCTCAAACTGTGCAATGGCCAGATCCCTCCCAGCAACGGCATCCTGAAGTCCCTCAATCTGAATATCCTTCAAACGAAGGCCTCGCTGAAAACTCTGGGCCAAGTCTATCACCTGGTCCATGTGTCGCTGCTGAAGTATCTGGTAGTGAGACTGTGCATTCATATATCTGACTACTGCCTCGATAGTCTCATCCGCTACATCTCCAATCAAGTGCCCAAAGTGTGTGACCCTGAACAGCCACTCTGCATTGTCAGCACTGACTGCTGGAAACAAACCAATGGGATATGCTGCAACCTCCTCAGGATGGTGCTCACAAAAAGTGGTGATAGCGTTGAGAGCTGCTTTCTCAAACGCATCCACAAGACGGTACCCAATCACCTCGATCTCAATCGGTGGCCACTCCAAGGTGGGGTGCTGAGGAATGGTCATTTTAACTCTGTTCTTCTTAATTCCATCCTCCGAAAACTGACGTCCCGTGTACTGGGGTGGATCTGGGTAGTGGAAGATACGAAGTGAATCCCAAAGAATCCTCGGAAAACCCTCCCAGTACAGACAATCGGTATGAGCATTTCCCTCCTCATCCCAAAAGATCTGGGAACAAGTCGCCATCTGAATCAAAAATGATTCAAATGTGAGTAATACAATTATCTCAAGACTTCTCAAATAAAGCTTTAAGAAGACTGCGGTAAAACAAATGTGATTCTAATTCACAAGATGATATGATTCCAAACTCAAAGAATAATAAACCACAATTGGTACTGGTTCATCATTTGAGATTCTAAGGAATGAAAAGATCCTTATAACAACAAGATGGGGCTTAGGAGGAAGGCACGACTCGAAACCATATTTTTCATCTAAGGAAACCTAAGCATTTTACAAGCATTCTACTACAATCAGAATTTCACTCACTCATGTTTTAAGCACACTAACACTTATCTTATAAGCATTCATACTAGAAATTCCTTAACAAGCTCATGTAGCAACTTCAACTATTACGAACCAATCAAACATCAACCAAATATGCATGCACGTCCTGACCGTCCTCACAAGATAAACAACTGCCAACTATCGTTGGGCTTACGTGGTTAGCACGGTGGCATACATAAATACGGCTCTCCCTATATAGCTAGTCGATACATTCTAACCGTTCTTATCTTATCGAATCGCGGTTAGTGTTCCTGCAGAAGATTGACAGAACATATATATCCAATGAACCTTTCATGCCAGCACTCATGAAAGCGTTCCCAGACATTACCGCTCACTATAGAAGCGGCAGCCATACAATTTTCGCCGTATGGCCAACGTTAACATACGCTACTCAGAGGCGTATTCACAAGTTCCTTTACTCCCAATATAGTCGACCGAGATCGGTATATTGGCAGCAGCTCAAGTAAGTCACTGCTTGAGCGCAGCGTTCGGTTCGCATTGCCGACGGGAAGGTCAGACTCCCTCAGCTGACTGAGCACACTTTACTTCCAATATAGTCAACTAATAGTCGGTATATTGGAAGCACCTCAAGTAAGCCACTGCTTGAGGGCAGCGTTCGGCTCGCATCACCGACGGGAAGGTCAGACTCCCTCAGCTGACTGAGTATCCTTACCATCTTACCTCAACGTAGATGCGTCGTTACAGAAATTAAGAGTTCCTTGTGAGTATGGTTTGACAAAATGTAAAGTGCTGGAAGTCAGATAACATAAACCATACAGAAATAACCACCTAGTAATTCTCATAAATTCCCTAGGACTTTACGTTCTATGCACAACCCTTAACGAATCCAACGTAATTTTTCGAAATACCCTGTTGTTCCAATTTTATTCGGAAAGCGATTTTTAAGGTTCCAACACCTCTGATGTACGCTTGCAGCTCTGATACCAGCTGTGGCAGAACCGCCTAAATTATCCCGGCTCAAGTGCGTAAACCATCACCATAAAGGCAACATTAGCTTAAACGCACTTCAAACGGAACAATTTTTGGTCTGTCGGGTAACGTCCCGATACAACCACCGATTCTCGGATCGAACAAGCATACCCCGCACGAAGGCGAGTTCAGAGATATTACAACCCCAATTTTACAACACAGGCATATTAAAGATTACAAACCGGTTCAAAAGATTATTACAAAACCAACTTTAAGTAAAACAGTTATACAAAACATAAGGGTAGAATCAGAGTTTAAACAGCGGAAGATAAAACACGACGGCTACAACACGTCGCAAAAAGGATACCAGGCTAGCCCAAGCATGGTATCACTCGTCATAGTCATTGCCGGCCGAAGACGTATCCCACTCTACGGACCAGCCAGGAGGCAACGAGCAAGGATAGGTCAAGCTAGCGATCTGATCCTCAAAACTCATACCTGAAAAAGGGTTTCAACAGCAAGGCTGAGTATTCTAATACTCAGCAAGACTTAACCGACAACGGGTATAAGTAGCCCACCTTAGCTAGACTATGCAAGGCTTTGTAAGGCTCTGGTTTTCCTTTGCTGAAAAGCAATAAAGAGTATGTCCTTACTTTCAAGTTTTAGCTTCAAGATTCTAGTTGATTAACCATTCTATGTAAGCATCTACTATCCAATCATGGTGAAACTCCTAAGCAAACAACAAGATTAATAAGAATATTGTTGCTCTTATTACTCTGTGTGGCAGATCAATTAAGCAGTCTCATTTCATCGTGAGAGACGGACGATTCTGAATCGAAATTCAACCTTGCAAGGACAACCTAACACACACGTCTGGAACACCGTCGGGTCATTCCCAAACAACCGTTGACCTTTCTTTCCGGCTTGTGGATAGGGTCACTCTCCCCGACTACAGGGCTCCAAGGCCGAACCTTGTCCCTTGAAGTCGTAGTGTTGCGCAACATAATAATAAAACCTATCCCTACTGAGAGAGTGAAAGGTATATCCACTCCCCGGTCCAATCGGCTACTAGGCTTGCCGCGTACCATATTTACGGCATGTGGCTAGTACTTTCAAAAACTTAACCGGCACTACCACACACCGCGACCTTAGCAAGTTCATTAACACAGACGGGGTCCCACATAAGGTCATGATATCGAACACAACCCCGTCCGTCGTCCTTATATTGATAACAGAAAGTAAACAGGCAATTCCTATAAAGCTCGCGAGTGACAGGCAATCACTCGACTTTTACCGGTCCTATAAGCTTAGCAATTTGTCGGTACCCTGCAGCAGGGATACCCACTCTTACTGCAGGGAAGCAGGACCCGCGTAGTTATCCGTAGCTGCGCGGGAGAGACGGAGTAGCCAGGCCCCACAGGCCAGGCTTTTTCCCTCACCAGGCCAACGGCCCCGGACCGTTCCCCGCCTGAGGATGGGTCCGGTGGCGCCACGTGTCTCCATGGAAGGGAAGCTCCAAGCTGACCGCCGAAGCCTCGGACCCCCAGAGGGGTCCGGGACCTCCTACGCCCGTCCGGACTCCCCTCACCGTGTAGGGGTCCGAAGCCGCCACGTGTCCCGGAGGCGTGGGATCGTGCGCGAGCCTTCCGGAGGAAGACTCGCCCACCTACCGCATTTAATGCGATAGACAAGGCGTGCTCTGCCGCCGTGGTACACAAGACAGCCTTTTGTCAGGCCCCGCTGCGCGCCGCGTATTACCAAGGAGCACAGTGCAGCCGCCTGAGCCGCGCCCGCGCAGAGCCCGCCTGTAGCATTAAACGGATACGACAGCACGGCACTTTTCCATCATGCCGCCTACGCCGCAAGCTACACCGCCCGCTTAAGCAATGTGACGGGCGGTGTCACTAGCTGCGACGGGCCCGACCTGACAAGACGACGCTAGGACATGATGGACGAAGGGCTCCGGGAGCAGGCGAGGGAATCCAAGAGAAAGATCTCCTTTGCCTGCAACGCCATAATGCATGAACAGTGCGTTAGGTTATACTACATCGTTGGACCCACCTGTCGGGGATCCAACGACTGTGTACGCGCCCCCTTGAGATATAAAAGGGAGGCGCTCGCTGTGCACAGGGGACATCCATACAGACTCAAGCTCTCGCACCTCCTCACGCTTGTGGGAAGGCAATACAACACACAGTGGATGTAGGGTATTACGCTCCGGCGGCCCGAACCACTCTAAATCCTGCTGTGTTTCTTGTGTTCTGGAGGGAGATCGATCTAAGACTAGCTACCCCCTGAGTACACACCCTCTGGGCTAGGGCGGGTGCCTTCCGCCACCCGGCCGTGGTTTGCAACACCACGACATTTGGCGCGCCAGGTAGGGGACGCTAGCTGGTCGCATTTCATCATCCTCTTCGTCCCCATGGTTCGTGTGGACGACGTGGAGATGACGGAGGGGGTGGCGTCCTCCACGCCACACGCCCCTCGCGTTCCTGCTCCAGGGGCAACCGTGCCTGTGGAGCAGCCACCGTTGGCGGTGGCGCGAGCCGCCCGCCGGCAAGAGTCAGGGCGCCCATCAAGGGCCCCCTCACAGACTGCGAGCGGCGGAGCTCTAGCCGCGGCTAGGGAGTTGCTTCGCAACCCTCCGGCTGAGGCAGCCTCGCCAGACGCCCTGAGGTAGTGGCGAGACGACGTCGACCGTCTCCTCCACCTGGCTCAGGCCTCCCCCAGTTCTGCAAAGACTGGGCAACGACCTCCGCCTGGCAACGCGGTGGTACCTTACCACCAGCGTCAGGGCGGTGCGTCGGCGTCTGTGCGCTCCCCCACCGTGAGGGGTGCACGAACAGAAGACTTGCGGGCGGAGCTCAACCGCCGGCGCGCGGGGGAGGATGCCCGCATCGCTGTCGAGAGGGCGCGAGAGCGCCGTCTCAACATTGAGGGACGCAACCTCAATGTCGATCTGGACGCGGCGGCACCCAGGCCTCCGGTGAACGCCCGGATTCAGCCAGGAGCACCGGTGGCCGGGGTGGGCTGTGCTGCGCTTGCGGAGCACCTCCGCGCCGTGGCGTGGCCACCCAAGTTCCGCCCCCACTTGCCGGAAAAGTACGACGGTACTACTAACCCGTCGGAATTCCTGCAGGTGTACGTTACCGCCATCACAGCAGCTGGTGGCAACGGCGCCGTCATGGCAAGCTACTTTCATGTAGCCTTGTCTGGGCCAGCCCGGACCTGGCTCATGAACCTCACACCTGGGACGATCCAGTCCTGGGAAGAGCTTTGTGCAAGGTTCACAGCGAACTTCGCCAGCGCCTACCAGCAGCATGGTGTGGAGGCACACCTTCACGCCGTGAGGCAAAAACCCGGGGAAACGCTTCGGGCTTTCATCTCGCGCTTCACTAAGGTACGGGGTACCATTCCTCGTATCTCAGATGCATCTATTATTACTGCTTTCCGTCAGGGGGTGCGTGATGAGAAGATGCTCGAGAAGCTGGCGACGCACGAGGTGGAAAGCGTCACTACGCTTTTCTCCCTGGCAGACAAGTGTGCCAGGGCCGCCGAGGGCCGTGCATGGCACTCAGCTCCCCAAGACGGAGACACCAAGGCTGGTGGCTCCAGCGCTACCGCTCAGGGCGGTGGCAAGAAGAAGAAGAAGAACCGGGGTCGTGGGGAGCCGCATTCTGGCGGACCAGTCGTTGCAGCAGCAGCGCCACCAGCGGCGCCGGCTGCGGCGGCAGCGGCTGGGGGCCAGAATACACACGGCAAACGCCCTCGCCCGCAAGGTGGAAGCGGAGGTTCATGCCCAGTGCATCCCACCGCTCGCCACAGCGCTGCTGACTGCCGCGAGATCCAAAAGCTCGCGAAACGGGTCAGTGGGCGGCGGGAGCAGTCCTCTAAGGATGACTCACCCCCTCCTCGCCAGCGGGCCGGCAAGGAGAAGGCCTCTGACAGCAGAGCCGCAGCCGGGGAGAAGGAGCTGGGGTACCAATCCCCCGCTCGAGAGCTGAAGGGCGTCTATCACAACGACGACTCCGATTCCGACAACGGCGACCGCCGCAAGAAGCTGTACGTGATGTATGGCGGGAGCTGGGAGCTTGTCTCCCGGCGGGACGTGAAGACCCTTCGCCGGGAGGTCCTTTCGGTGAAGCCGGGGGTCCCCAGGGCGGCGCCGCACCAGAGGTGGATGAACACCACCATCTCTTTCGGGCCGTCCGACTGCCCGGAGAATATGGCTGGAGCTGGTGTGCTACCTTTAGTCACTGCTCCTGTCATATCCAACGTGAGGCTCTACCACGTGCTGATTGACGGTGGGGCTGGCCTCAACGTCATCAGTTATGCAGCATTTAAGCAGCTGCAGATCCCAGAGTCCAAGCTGACTCCCTCTCGCCCATTCTCCGGAGTGGGCCCACATCCGGTGTTCCCCCTGGGGAGCATCACATTGCCGGTCATGTTCGGGACCGAGGAAAACTTCCGCACAGAAAGCGTCATGTTTGATGTTGCGGAGGTGAACCTCCCGTTCAACGCTATCATTGGCCGACCGGCACTCTACCGCTTCATGGCCATTGCCCACTATGGGTATTTGGTCTTGAAGATGCCTTCCCCTGCCGGAGTCCTCACCGTGCAGGGCGACCGCACCGCTGCCGTTGCTGCAGTTGAGAGACTGCACACTCTGGCGGCAGAGGCTGCACGCTCCGAGGAGGATCCGTCCACCTCGCAACCCAGGGCGCCTGCAAAGGCTTCCAAGGTCCAACCATCTGATCCGGACCAAGTTCCCGTGAAGTCGGTACAGATTGGGGCAGACACCACCAGGACCACCCGCATCGCGGGGAACCTGGAGGAGAAATAGGAAGACGCGCTCATCGCTTTCCTCCGGGCAAATGTCGACGTGTTCGCCTGGGAACCGTCGCAGATGCCCGGGATCCCCAGGGAAGTGATCGAGCACAATCTGAGGATCTACCCCGACGCCACGCCGGTGCGCCAAAAACCTCGGAAGCAGTCTGTGGAGCGGCAGAACTTCATCCGCGAAGAAGTCCACAAGCTCCTACACGCTGGCTTCATCGAGGAGGTCCACCATCCCGAGTGGTTGGCCAATCCGGTCGTCGTCCCAAAAGCCAACGGGAAGCTCCGGATGTGCATCGACTACACCAGCCTCAACAAGGCATGTCCAAGAGACCCCTACCCTCTTCCGCGTATCGATCAGATCGTGGACTCCACCTCCGGGTGTGATCTTTTGTCTTTCCTAGATGCATACTCTGGTTTCCACCAGATTCAGATGTCTAGAGAGGATAGGAAGCATACTGCCTTTGTAACAGTAGATGGGCTTTATTGCTACATTGTCATGCCGTATGGTCTAAGGAATGCCTTACCCACGTTTGTGCGAGCTATGAACAAAACCTTCTGTAATCTAATTAGAGATATTGTTGAGGTTTATGTCGATGACATTGTGGTCAAGACTAGGGTAGGATCAACACTAGTGGAGGACCTGTCCCTCGTCTTCGACCGTCTTCGCGCCACCCGCACGAAGCTGAACCCAGAGAAGTGCATCTTCGGCGTCTCAGCAGGGAAGCTGCTGGGTTTCCTGGTCTCGCATCGAGGCATCGAGGCAAACCCAGCCAAGATCAAGGCGATCGAAGCAATGAGGCCTCCTGGCCGCATCAAGGACGTCCAGAAGCTTACTGGATCTCTCGCTGCTCTTAGCCGCTTCATATCGAGGCTGGCTGAGAGGGCCCTTCCCTTCTTCAAGCTGTTGAGGAGGTCCGGTCCATTTTCATGGACCGAAGAGGCTGAACAGGCCTTCCAGGAGCTGAAGCAGCACCTCACCTCGCTGCCAGTATTGGTGGCACCAGAACCCGGTGAGCCGTTGTTTCTGTATCTTGCTGCATCTGCGGAGGCGGTCAGCATGGTGCTGGTCGCCGAAAGGATGGAGCAAACCCGCCAGGGGAGCACTAAGGTCCTCTTGGCCAAGGATGGTGAGCCGGACCCCGGACACGGGGGCCCGTCAGCCTCACCCCAGCTTGAAGGTCCGGGCCCCGCACAGGCAGGCCCGGAGGAGCCTCATCCCATTGGGAGCCCAGAACCACTGGGGGCCCAAGGGGCAGATGCGGTGGACAAGGGCGAACCGGACCCAGGAACTAGGGTCCGGACCGTCCAAAAGCCAGTCTACTACGTCAGTGAAGTCCTCCACGAGGCAAAGGCCAGGTATCTTGAGACGCATAAGCTTATCTATGCAATACTTATTGCGTCCAGGAAACTGCGCCACTACTTTCAAGCACACCGAGTTGTTGTAGTGACCTCTTACCCATTAAGAGCGATTCTACACAATTCCAACGCCACAGGCAATATCGCCAAGTGGGCAGCAGAGCTGGCAGAGTTCCAACTGGAATTCCAGCCACGCCATGCGGTCAAAAGCCAGATCCTGGCTGATTTCATAGCGGAGTGGACTCCTTCCCCAAGCAACCCTGGAGGTCCGGCCATAAATGTTGGACCCCCGGAGCCGGAAATCAGGACACCAGTCTTCACCGAGCCTCACTGGACACTCTTCTTTGATGGGTCCGCCCGCGAGAAGTGGGCCGGAGCTGGTGTGGTCCTCATCGACCCAAACGAAGATCAGCTGAAGTACATGGTGCACCTTGAGTTCAAGGCCACCAACAACATGGCGGAATACGAGGCTCTGATCTTCGGCCTGACCCAAGCCCTCTCATTGGGGGTCCGGCAGCTTCTGGTGAAGGGGGACTCCCAGCTAATCATTAAGCAGGTCCGAGGGGATTGCAACTGCAATAATCCCCAGCTCGCGGCATACCTCATACACGTGAGGAAGCTCGAGAAGGACTTCGACGCTTTGGAACTACAACACGTTCCCCGCGAGCACAACTCAGCAGCAGATGATCTCTCTGCGAGAGCATCTACCTGGGCTTCTGTGCCTGAGGGTGTCTTTGAAAGACGGCTGCTGAAACCTACCGCCCAGCCTGCCGAGCCGGGTGACGGGGATCAAGCTGGCACCTCGAAGCTAGCGGTCCCGGCAGTATTCCACCTATGGTGCCCAACTAGGGCTGTGTGTTCTGTTGAGGAGCCTGTTGTCCTCACAGAACCACCCCTATCTGCTTTGGGAGCTCCCGATGCATGGATCTCCGAGATCCGGGACTACCTGAAAGATAACATCCTCCCTGATGACGATGTGTCCGCTGAGCGCATAGTCCGATTGGCTAAACGCTACGCGGTGGTAGAAGGGGATCTCTACCGCCGTGGCGCAAACGGAGTCCTCATGCGATGCATTTCCCAGGGAGAGGGCCGCGAACTGCTTGCGGAGATCCATGGAGGCGAGTGCGGAAGTCATTCCTCCTCTCGCACGCTTGTTGGCAAGGCCTTTCGGCACGGCTTCTACTGGCCAACAGCACTCCAGGATGCGGCTGAGCTGGTAAGGTCCTGCAAAGCATGCCAGTTCCATGCAAAGCAAATACACACCCCAGCTCAAGCTCTACAGATGATCCCGCCCTCATGGCCATTTGCTGTGTGGGGTGTGGATATCCTGGGGCCTTTCCCCGGGCTGTCGGAGGGTACCGGTTCCTCTATGTTGCCATCGACAAGTTCACTAAGTGGCCGGAGGTTACTCCTGTGGTGAATATTACTAAGAAATCAGCAGTCGCATTCCTCAGGTCCATTGTGTGCAGATTTGGCGTCCCAAACCGCATCATCGCGGACAACGGGACCCAATTCAAAAGCAGACTTTTCCAAGAGTACTGTGAGGACATTGGCATCCAGCTATGCTTTGCGTCCGTGGCACATCCCCGCAGCAATGGACAGGTTGAGAGAGCGAATGCAGAGATCCTCAGGGGACTCAAGACCCGCACCTACAACTGCTTGAAAAAGCATGGTGCCAAATGGGTTGACGAGCTTCCATGTGTACTATGGGGCAACCGGACCACACCCAGCCGAGCCACCGGGGAGACTCCGTTCTTCCTGGTCTACGGGGCTGAAGCATGCCTTCCCCCAGAAATTCACCTGGGCTCACCACGGGTCCAGGCCTTTGACGAATCCATGCAGGAGCAGCTGCGGTGCGACGACGTGGACTTCGTTGACGAGCGAAGGTGGCGAGCAGCGATCCGAAATGCACGCTACAACCAGGCGCTCCGGCGCTACCGTCAACGGTTCGTGCACAGTAGGGAGCTCCGGGCTGGCGACCTCGTCCTCAGACGGATCCTGAACCGAGCGGGGCTCCACAAACTCTCCCCCAGCTGGGAGGGGCCTTTCAAGGTTACAGAGGTATGCCGGCCCGGATGTGTTCGCCTCGCCACAGAAGACGGAGTACCGCTGCCCAACCCGTGGAACATAGAGCATCTGCGTAAGTTTTACACCTAGGCAGAGCAGGGAAATAACCTTTCCTTTGTAATAAGATAGAGTTAGCGTGCGGCCCGGAGCGGTTGAGGGCCACCCTCGTAAACCCGACCTCTGGCATCCATCGCACTAGCGGCTAACGCGCGGCTCAGAGCGGTAGAGGTCCGACCTCATAAACCCGGCCTCTGACATCCATCGCGCAAGCCATATACATCGAGATTGCAAAGGAAAGATTTTTTCCTAATTCTGTCTTTGTGTCAAAGTTAAATTACGCATTTCGATTCTCGTAATTTTCGCTTTTTTCTAACCCCCGCGGGACCTCTACTCTTGTTGCTGCAACTAAGATCTGCATTGAGCTGCTGGAATACCGTACAGGTCCGGACCCTCTTGCTGCAGGAGAGGGGTCCGGACCCCTAGGGACCTACTCTGGGGAGCGGGTACTTGTTTCCTGGGGTGGTTCGGAGTACAGTGTAGCCGCTTAGCTGGTTCCGTACCCAAAAGCCTGCACTCTCCACCACCCTGTAACGAGTACTCTAGTACCTGAAGCCAGGTAATTGGGGGCCCGGACCTCGACCCAGCTCAAGAGCTGGCTTCCTAAGTCCAACACGGCGTGTCCAGCACTATATCTCAAAGGATCGAGCACAGCAAAGTGACCTCACCCACTGCTGCGAAGGGTCTAGGACGAAGAAGCCAGGTCCGGAAAGATCGTACTGTTTCCTGGAGTGGTCCGGAGCCCTGCGTAGCGCCTTAGCCTGGTTCCGACCCTAAGCCTACGCACTCCCCCACTCTGTAACAAGCACAGAGCTACCTGGACCTGCGCATCTAGAGTCCTAGACCTGGTACCAAGCCTGGGATTGGTCAGGAATGAGCCCCGCGGGTCTGCTCTAAGCTATAACTTTGAGGTGGTACACAGGTTCAAACCTGGCCAGTGGTAGACAGTCTCAAACCATTGAGCCTATCTACCAGGGGGGCCGAGTATCTGCTTCAAAGCTTTCATGCAGGATAAGAGCCAATCTCGGTGGTAGACAGACTCACAGCAGCTGAGTCTCTCTCCCAGGGGGCCCAGGCATCCGCTTTGTCCCACACATCATGGATGGATTCTGCATGCGTCAAATAGCTAAGTTGCAGTATCATTGCTACCATATAAGCAAATTTGATTCTTCTCTCTGTACTCCTGTATACTACGCAGGGAACAAGGCGCTTGCTCGCCTTGCAGGCTATGTGACACCTATGCCCAAGGTGGCAGACAGGTCCAAACAACTGAACCTATCCGCCAGGGGGCCAGGGCGCCGGGGTGCCGCATACCGCAAATCAACAACCGCCAAACAGCTAAGTTGAAGTTTCTTCTATTTCAAAACTTTCAACTAATACAATGTTTGTTACATAATGCAAAAGAAAAAAGATACAATCCCCAGCCTAAGGGTCCGCAGGCTCTCGCTTGAAGTAGGCGGCGACGAAGTCAACGACCTCCCGCACGCTGTCCCGAGCGGCGGCCTCCGTCTCTGCTACAGGGCCATCGACCACGGGCGCCAGCGAGATGGCCGGGTCGTGGCTCCGGAGGCAGGTCAGGATGTGCTCCGCCACCATCCGGATCAGCTCGCGGCCCTCGGTTTCAAGCTGTCCAGTAAGGACCGGCCCCAGGCGCTGGAGCCTATCCGAAGCGGAGCTCAACACTGGGAGGGCGTCAGCTATCGAAGCTGGCGGCTCCGCCACCTGGATCGGGCTCATTCCAAATGGCACCAGTGCGAGGCTCGCTTCGGCCGCCCAGTCAGCGATCCGCTGAGCTCCAGCGCGCTGGTCTTCCTGGTGCTTCTGGACCGCCTCCCGGACAGCCTCCTGCACCCGGGTGTCCAAGGCCGCCTTGGCCACCTCCACCTCGCGGGACCTCTCCTCCAGCTCGCGGGATCTCTCCTCGAGTCCGCGGGACCGCTCCTCCAGCTTGGTCTCCTTCTGCTCCGCGTATACCTTCCGCTTCTTGAGCGACTCTCGCTGGCGCCCAAGCTCCTTCTCTATGGCGGTGGCGTGAGCTTCCCGCTTGGCAAGAGACTTCCGGTCCTCTTCCAAGTCCGCCTCGTCGGCAGTCAGCTGGCGGGCCCTCTCCTGCAGTTGTTCATGCCATCCCTGCAGAGTCGCAGAGAAGACGTCGAGCTCCTGCCTCCGGACCTCGAGGTCCTCGCTGCGAGTCTCCAGCTCTGACTGCTGGGCTGCGAGGTGAGCCTCGAGGCCGGACCGCTGAGCAGCAAACCCAACAACCTCCAGGGTGAAGTCCTGCTCCCCGCTGTGCCAAGGATTTCTCCCGATTCGACACTGCGAGCTCTCGGTCAAACACCTTCTTAAGGCTGGCTCGGTAGGCCTCTTGGTCCGACTTGAGCTTCGACCGAGCTTCCGCAGCGCGGGAGGCTTCCGCCTTCGTGTGCGCCTCCAGGCGGGTGTGCCAGTCGGAGAGGCGCTGACGCTCGCTCTCCAGCGCAGACCACTCCCGCCGGAAGGCCACCTCGGCGGAGGAGGTTGCCTCTTCAATCGAACGCCGAACTCGCAACAGCACCTGAGGAAGCGGAGTCGCATCCTCCTCCGGGGATTGGAGCTGCAGGAGCCGCCTGCCAAACACCACCTCCAACTCTTCCTCCGCAGCAGGACCGGAGCTGGAGGTAGGGGCTTCCGCTGCAGCACTTGTCTTCCGGCGCTTCCGCTGCCGCCGAGTCGGGCGCGTCCGGGCCC